>NC_091449.1:52260438-52560853 GCF_964237555.1 Oryctolagus cuniculus
TATTAATTTCTTTGAAACTCAGTTTAGTGCTTCAGGTTCCCTGTCCAGTGATGTATTTATTAACAATTCACACAGACAAATATACTCAGAGTTCTCTAAAAGTGTTATCAGGTTTGTTTTTGTTTTTGCTTTTTAATGAAATTGGAGTTTCTTTGGGAAATATCTGTAGTTTGTACAGACTAATGCAGAATCCTTTCAAGTTCCAATGACCAGTGTTTAAAACACCTGAGTTCATTCTTTCTTGTGGAAAGTTTCTCAAGTTGCCCTGGCACCTGTTGTTTGCCCCTAGCTTCATTGCACAGTTCCTGCGTACAATTTTCCAGTGACTGCCATGGCCATTGCCCCCAATACCAACAACCTTGTCATTGCTCATTCTGACCAGCAGGTAAGAGAGATTCCAGTGCTTTCTAATCCCTTCCTACCGAGTACCTGGAAGGTGGAATGATGGACAATTTAGAGGAGTTTATCTTTGAAGGTCTTAGAGGATAATAGGGGTAGTGGTCTCCTGTGTCAAGGAAAGCTTCTGTATTTAGCCTGTGCTCCTTGTAGACAAAGAATGTTTATTGGTTTGAAGGGGCACAGTTTGAAAGGTGGGAAGCACTAGGATTCTAGAGTAAAGAAGTACAAGAGGGTGGGGAATTTTGAAGTACTTGTTTCACAAATTGTTTTAGGCTGTAGATGACATGGGCTGCAGCAGTAAAACTGGATATAGGATGGAATAAGGTTTTGAGAGTTGAAAATGACTAGAAGGTCGTGTGATTCACCTTCACTTTAATGCATAAGGGAATGAAGCCCAAGTAAAATCAGGTACCTGATCTTAGCTAGAATAAGGAGAAGATTGTAACTGCAAGGAGTTCCTTACAGTACCTGGCTGTAGAACACAGGAAATTTATCAGTGCTGATAGATCCTTACCTGCAAAACTGGGATCCGAACCATTGGAAAGATGAAGTGTAATCTGGGAAGCATTTAAGTAGACTGCTAGGCAAATGCTGTTTACTCTCCCTACATGCACACTTACACATATTCTATCCAATAAATGAAGTCTGTCACTTCAGCTTCATAGATTTGAGTTCTTGATCAGTGACTGAAAGATTAGGTAAGGCACATTCTTGCCTTTGTCCCACATAATGATAATGTCCACCTGACAGCTTGTATTGGCAATGGTCTCTTAAATGCTTTTGCCATCAAAATGGAAAGAAATGTTTATTTTTTTTCTAAAGATTTATTATTTGAAAGGCAGAGTTCGAGAGAGGTCATTCTCCCTGAATGACTGCAATGGCTGGAGTTGGGCCAATCCAAAGCCAGGAGTTAGGAGCTTCTTCCAGGTCTCCTACACAGGTGAAGGAGCGCAAGCACTTGGGCCATCTCTACTGCTTTCCCAGGACACAGCAGAGAGCTGGATCGGAAGTGGAGCAGCCGGGACTAGAACTGGTGCTTATGTGGATGTGCAAAGATGAAAGAGGCGGGGCCAGCATAGCCATAACGGAGTTTGTCTACTTCCAATCCAGCTTCCTGCTAATGGCATCTGGGAAGGCAGTCCAACTACTCGAGTCCCTGCCACCACATGGGAGACCCAAATGGAGTTTCTGGCTCCTGGCTTCAGACTGGCCCCGTCCAGCATTTGGGGAGTGAACCAAGGGATGGAAGATCTGTGTCTCTCTCTTTTACCAATATGGAGTGGCATGGCATAAATCAGTTTAACTTTTTTCGAGGACATTTTGGCAATATCTTCAAAAATCTTAAATACATATAGTCTTAGGTACAAAAGTTCTAGTTCCAAGATTTCTTGCTACAAACATGCTTTTAGTTGTACAAAAATATATTTAAACAGAGATAATTCATTGCAGCCTTGTTTATAGCAGCCGAAGATTATAAACAACCTAATGTCCATTTAAAAGGCTAGATAAACAAGTCATGATGAATTCATAGAGTAGATTATTATGTGTTTTTTCAAGGGGGCATGATTGAGCTGTATATATGTACTGATATGGGCCAGTCTCTGTGGTATTATGCTAAATAAGAAAAGCAGGATAAAGAACATTGATAGGTTTTTTGTCTGAAAAGATGTAAGCTAGAAATTAAAACCTACTCTTCACAAACTTTATTTTTATTTGAAAGGAAGAAAGATCTCCCATCTAACTGGTTAACTCTCTTTCCCAAATTCCCATAACAGCCAGGGCTGGGCCAGGAAGCAGCTAGGAGCCTTTAATGCAATCCAGGACCCATTTGCTTGTGCTATCACCTGTTGCCTCCCAGGGTGTGCATTAGCAGACTCAAGCCCTGGCACTCTGACATGGGATGTGGGCATCTTCACCCACCTTGAAGGTGACTCTAGCTTTGGGGAGGAGAGGGCAAGATGGCAGAGTGACTTTAATTGTTCTGTAATTTACTTTTTTATTAAAAAAAAAAAAGAAAGCCTAGATTGAATGTGACCTAGTCAGGGTTTGTGTAGATAGTTTGTGGTTAGGAATGAGGGATCCCACGCTGTTCTTTCTGGGTACCCACTTGCATTTCCTGTGTCTTAACACCCTTCCCCAGGTATTCGAGTACAGCATCCCAGGCAAACAATATACAGAGTGGAGCCGGACTGTCCAGAAGCAGGGGTTTCACCACCTTTGGCTCCAAAGGGATACTCCCATTACACACATCAGTTTTCATCCCAAGAGGCCAATGCACATCCTTCTCCATGATGCCTACATGTTCTGTATCATTGACAAGTCCTTGGTGAGTTCTGACTGCCTGACTGATTCTTCTTGGAAGTTCTGAAAGCTACAGGTAAAAGAAGATAAAAGCAAGAAGAATTAGAATCAAGGTTCTTTGTGCATTCTTTGGAGGATGGGCGCTTTTGTTGTACAGATTTATTCGTTTGTGTTTCCATCCTTGGAGACTCACAGTGAGGGACTGGCCTTTGTGTACTGGGTTTTGCTGATTTGATTGTTTTCTCTGCTTTGCTAATCAGCATGTACATTTAAGTAGGAAACGGATTAAGTGAGGGTACTGAAAGTGACTGACCCTTGAGGGAATACTGTTGATTTGGTCAACTTTGAATCCAGGGGTGACTGGAAAATGTGGTTTGGTGACAGGAAGCACAGGCTGAGGTTTTGACCACTGTGTCCCCTTGGCTGGAGACAGTAAGACACAATCTGCAGGCTGGAGGAGTTGGTCTTAATGTCTTGAAAAGAGTCCAACTAGGAAAATTCCGTTCTTCATGGCTATGATTTAGGTGGGATGTAAGCGTTTCCTTCAGTTTGAGATTTCTGCCTCTTTGCCACATGCTGTTTCGATTCATCCTAAGTGTATTTGTCCTTCTCACCTGTCCTGTCCTGGGAGCCATGTCTGCACTGCACGTGGGCTTAGATTATATCCAGCACCCAGTGTTTTGGTCTCTGTGAAGGCAGAGGTGGGAGGCGCATGGGGAAAAGCAGCAGATGGCACCAAAGGCGGTGTGCCCGGGGATGTGTCACTGAAACTCATCTCATGGGCCTGCGAGCTCTGGGTGTGGGAAGCAGAGCTGGCTGACAAGTGCCTTCTGTGAGATGAGTGATAGAGGAAGGGCCCCTCCCACTCACTTGCTTCTTTGTAACTCAGCCCAGCTTGCTTTTTCTCCAGCACTGGTGATTAAGTCCAACACTTCCTCATTCCTGGCAGCGCGTTTTCCCCAGGAAGTCAGAGGTGAAGTATCATTTGTTTGGCCAGAGGCCATCTCTCGAGTCAGCACCAGGGATGGTTTTGTTGAGGCTGCACCTGGGGAGAACTTTAGTCACTTGGCCGGTATGCAGTCTGGTTGGGAGAGAGTCTACAAAGCACAGAGCCTGCGTGGGCCAAACTGTGCACATGCTGGTTTGCTCCATTCTGACCACGTGCTTCTGATGAGACTGGCTGGCAGCCCTTTGGTCTCAGGCAGAGAGGACCAAGCTCTCTTTGGCCTTTTTCTTCCACTCTCTACTGTGTGGCTGGAGGAGTAGGGGCAGCTCTTCCAGGAGTGGAGAAAGCCAGGGAGGCAGTGAATCTATAACGTGACGCATGAAAAACTGTTGTAGTGCTTTGCTCTGTAGAAGCTCCATAAATAAAAGTAACATTTTAAACAGTCTGTCTCTTTTTTAGCCTCTTCCAAATGACAAAACCTTACTCTACAATCCACTTCCTCCCAAGAGTGAATCAGATGTCGTCCGGAGACGCACAGCCCATGCCTTCAAAATTTCTAAGATATACAAGGTAAAACATTACTGTGTTCTTGACCATTGGTTCCCTGTGCTGGTAACAAAATTGTAGTACATTCCTCGATAGGAAGACAAGACCGGCAGAGAATCTGGTTTAGGAGAGATAAGTGACCTTTCCGAGGCTTTTTGTCGCTCTGGTCTGTGTTTCATCTCTGCCTTAGTAGGTTCGAGGCAGTCATATTGCACTTAACCACAGTGAAGCGCATAGAGAAAGATGATGTTGGTGCTCAGGTGGGATCTTTGTTGGTAGGAAAGCTGGCTTTTAAATCTCATTTGCATTTGGAGAATGTTCCACAAGGTAAATTTCAAGCAAACAGAAGTCATTGAATTTATTACAAGTCTCTTCCTTCCTGTGCTAGATTTTTCACTGTATATAAAACAAATATACACTGAGCTTGTGGTACTGGCAGCTATTTGGGTCAACTCAGAGCAGGCACACTTAGCAGGCTGGAGTCCCTTCAGGTCATGGAACATTTTCTCATGGGTCTGCAAGAATTTTTAAGAGGTGGGGTTCTGTAAATTATTCAGGTACAATTAGCTTCTTGATGCGTTTGTGACTTGGCAGTTGGCAGCAATTTCGTTTGTAAAGCCCTTGGTTTGCATTGATCCCCAAGAAATAAGAGATTATAGATTTTCTGTCCAGAGAAACATGAGAAATCCTGCTGATGTCTTTCATGAGTGTACTCAGTTAAGAGCTCCTAACCTTCCAACATTTGGAGTCCTGAGACAGGACATACTGTCAGATTTGGGTCACTCGAGTCCTGAACTAGGCCAGCCTTTTAGCTCCAGTTACTCTGCTCAGGATTAGCCCCTGAGCCTAACTCCCAGTGGAATGGTTATCATCCCTGCAGCCTCTGCTCTTCATGGATCTTCTGGATGAAGGAACACTCGTGGCAGTCGAGCGGCCCCTGGACGACATCATCGCTCAGCTCCCACCACCCATCAAAAAGAAGAAATTTGGAACCTAAAAGAGGGCCCTGTCTTGTGTCCTTCCTTGAACTGTCTGCCCTGTTTCTTATCACAAATCATGCTAATAAAACAAAGTTATTCTTTAGGACTAGTCATTATAAGTGCTATCTTCCAAAATACTGAATAATAATTTCCCTTCCTTGGAGCAAAGTGGAAGGAAACCTTGAGGTATTTGCAGTTGGGATAATGTTCTGAGCAGCTGCTAGCCCATCCAACTTTTTCAGGGTCCTGTTTGTACTTTAGACCACAGTCTGAAAAAGTGATTTTACTTTTTGTGGGGGGGAATTAAGATTTATTGATGTATTTGAAAGGCAAAGTTACAGAAAGACAGCAAGGTCCTTCCTCTGTTAGTTTACTCCCCAGATGGTTGCAACAGCAGAGGCTGGTCTGGGCTCAAGCCGGGAGCCTCCTCCAGATCTCCCACATGGATGCAAGGGCCCAAGCACCTCTGCCATCTTTTGCTGCTTTCCCAGACCATTAGCAGGGAGCTGGATCAGAAGCGGATCAACCCGGAATCAAACCAGCACCCATATGGGGTGCCGGCATCACAGGCTTTGGCTTAACCCGCTACACCACAACAGCCCCTGATTTTACCCTCTGTTCCCTTAGAAGTGCCTAAGACATCAGTGCGCTGATGACCTTCACTGCCAGCCTACAGCCAATGCAGAGATGTGGAAACCGGCCCTGTCTGGCCCTGGAGGGCTGGGAACCGTGCTTACTTACTCAAGAGCCGGTCCTCTAGGAGGCGTTAACAGCCTTAAGGCTCAAGGAATTCCCATACAGCAGTATAAGGGAGTGCAGCATCTAGAAGATAGATGCCTTTGACCTTTCACAGTCAGCTGTTAGTTTTATTTGAAGAAAGGAAAATTGGGCCTTGGGATATCAGCCCTGCAAGCAGTCTCTTCAGCTGTTGTATGGCAGTTTCTAAAGGTAAGAAAACGGGTGACAGGGAGTTTGCAGGGGCAGGTGAGAGTAGGGGATGGAGATGGGTGCCAGGTGCCCAGCGTATATTTCACTTCCGCTGTTCTCTTCTGTCTTCTTTGACATTGCTGTTCCCCTAGTGTTCTCAACCAATTCGTTTTTTTGTTTTGTTTTGTTTTGTTTTTTTTGACAGGCAGAGTGGACAGTGAGAGAGAGACAGAGAGAGAAAGGTCTTCCTTTTGCCGTTGGTTCACCCTCCAATGGCCGCCGCTGCAGCCGGCGCACCGCGCTGATCCGATGGCAGGAGCCAGGAGCCAGGTGCTTTTCCTGGTCTCCCATGGGGTGCAGGGCCCAAGCACCTGGGCCATCCTCCACTGCACTCCCTGACCATAGCAGAGAGCTGGCCTGGAAGAGGGGCAACCGGGACAGAATCCGGCGCCCCAACCGGGACTAGAACCCGGTGTGCCGGCGCCGCAAGGTGGAGGATTAGCCTATTGAGCCACGGCGCCGGCCAACCAATTCGTTTTAATGTGATCTTTAAATAAGAAAGTGAAAACTACAGTTAACCTGAACTGAGCAGGTAGATTTCTTCCCATCTCAGCAGCTGTATTCTGTTGCACCTCTGCGGAAACCCAGCGTGTGTGGTTTTGTTTGTCTGCATAGGGGACGGACATAGGAGCTATGGACAGAAATGTGTGGGTTCTGGCGACTCGTGAGTGAGTACAATGCTGATGAAGAGCAATTTTGCTGAGATAACCCCACCCTCCAATCTGGAAAGGGAAATAAATGAGAGAATTTAATGTAGCTGCCTGGGAGGAGAAGCAACAAAGAGATCATAAGAAATGAAGAGAGCCCAGTAATTTATAACGTGAAGCACAGTCTCAGTTTTGATAAGAGGGAACTGATACAACCAGGTTTATAATGGACACCGCTTCTCTTGGGCCCCACCTGTTGTGGTTTTGTAGTGATGGGAGTGATTGGAACAACCAACTGCAGCCTTTCAGGTCATCTGTGTAAAGTAACTTTCCATTTCCTGGACTAAGTTTCCTTCTGTAAATGAGAAACAGGCTCCCTCTCAGTCTGCATTAGGCTAGACCATTAATGACCTTTACAGCAGGCTGGACAGTGCTGACCCTTCCGAGAAATTGTTTAGGTCCCTTCTTTGTGTGGTTGAAAGCAAAGTTCAAGTCCCTAGTCTACACTGAAGGTTCATGACCAGAGGGAGGCTAGGATGCCTTAAATATTAACTCACTTGCTTTTCCTTCTCCGTAGTGCTGTAAATCCAGAGGCTCCTTATTAACTGGTGCCCAGTTTATGACTTAACCCTAAACCTATCCTAAAACCTCATGGATTGTGGAGACAGGGCTCACAGATGATCTGAGTGAGGAAGTAAAACTTTGGAAAGTCGAAAGCATTCCTCCAGGCATTGGTAGCCAGTGATTGGACTTCCATAAATGGTAGGGGAAGTAAGCGCTTTGGGCCTTGAAATTGTTCCTAAGTAGTAAGCTTTGAATACAAATGAAGCAGAAACTGATTTGGATGAAGTAGTGAAATTGGGGGAGGGAAAAGCAAACACCAACATTAAATAAGAAGAACAGTTGAATGCATGTTTCTGAGTTTTGTACAAAGTGTGAGGATTTGTGGAACCTGAATGTTGAAAGTAGCTTTTGGCATTGTGTTTCTGTTTGGGGCTCTGCGGAGAGACTGCTGCTCACCAGCCTTAGAAGTCTTTCTTGCCAGCATAACTCAAATACTTTTTTTTTTGACAGGCAGAATGGATAGTGAGAGAGAGAGAGACAGAGAGAAAGGTCTTCCTTTTGCCGTTGGTTCACCCTCCAATGGCCGCCACGGCTGGCGCGCTGCGACCGGCGCACTGTGGGGATCCGAAGCCAGGAGCCAGGTGCTTCTCCTGGTCTCCCATGTGGGTGCAGGGCCCAAGCACTTGGGCCATCCTCCACTGCCTTCCTGGGCCTCAGCAGAGAGCTGGCCTGGAAGAGGGGCAACCGGGACAGAATCCGGCGCCGCGACCGGGACTAGAACCCGGTGTGCTGGCACCTCTAGGTGGAGGATTAGCCTATTGAGCCGCGGCACTGGCCTCAAATACTTTAAGACTTTATTTTTCTCATGTACTCGTTGGTAATCTGGATTCTGGGTGGGTAATTGACCTTTACTATAGAGGTTCTAGCAAATTAAACTGAGAAAATGAAAATCTTGGGATTGAAAGTTAGAGACCATATAGACCATAAAAAATTTTCAAATTTTTCTTTTGAGCATAAAAAGTTCCTTCAAATGGAACTTTATTCTGAACCACAATATATGTTGTAGATAAAAACAGAGCTATCCCAGTTTGGGGGTTGGAGGTGAAGGTAGCAGGGGTTTGTCAAAGAAGTCATGTGACTCTTGACCTTGGTTTTATATTCCTGGAAATGGAGACCAACAGGAAAAAGGTGATTTTTCCCATGATCACACTGATTTTTTTTTTTTTTTAGGGGGTAAGGCACACTCTCAGGGTTACTACCCCACTCTCGCAGTTGGAGGGACGCAGCCTTTAACTTAGGATGGTGAGCAGGTCTGGCATGCGAAGGACTGTCCCTTTCACAGGTCACAGGGGAGGTGTTGAGGCCATTCTTGCCCTTGCTGAGCACTGATGTAGTTGTGACACAGAGTTCTGTCGGCCATCTTTATGTTAATTATGTGAACAGTCTTGTGTGTCCTCTCCTAGTTCTCAGATTGGCATGTGAGAAGTGCCGACTCAACACTGCGCCCATTTTCTTTCACTTTTAATTTCCCTTCAGACTGCCTATATTTCCGTTAGCAGTGTTGGAAAGCACGGAACTCATTTTCTTCTTCTTCTTCTTTTTTTTTTTTTTTTTTTTAAGATTTATTTATTTGAAAGATAGAATTACAGAGAGAGGGGGAGATAGAGATCTTCCATCCTATAGTTCACTCCCTAAAGGCCATAACAGTTGGGACCAGGCTGAAGCCAGAAATCAGGAACTCTGTCCATGTCTCCCTTTTGGGTGGCAGGTATCCAAGCACTTGGGCCATCTTCTGCCTTCCCAGGTGCATCAGCAGGGAGCTGGATCAGAAGCAGAGCAGTCAGGACTCCAGCTGGCACTCATATAGGATATTTTAGGCATTTTAGGTGGAGGCTTAACCCGCTGCACCACCAGGACTCATTTCTTTTTCTTTCTTTTCTTTTTTATTTTTTTTTAAGGTTATTCACTCATTTGAAAAGCCAAACAGGGGCCACTGCTGTGTCACAGTAAGTTAAGCCTCTGCCTGTGGTGCTAGCATCCTATGAGTGCTGCTGCTCCACTCCAGATCCAGCTCCCTGCTAATGGCCTGGGAAAGCAGTGGAAGATGGCCAAGTTCTTGGGTCCCTACATCCACGTAGGAGACCAGGAAGAAATTCCTGGCTCCTGGCTTTGGCCTGGCCCAGCCCCAGCCATTGCAGCCATTTGGGGAGTGACCAGTGGATGGAAGATTTCTGTCTCTGTTTCTCTTTCCTCTCTGTTTCTCTGTCTTTCAAATAAATAAATAAATAAGCAAATATTTAAAAAAAAAAAAAAAAGGCAGAGTTGGAAGAGCTGCCATTTGTTGGTTCACTCTCCAAATGGCTACAATGGCCAGACCTGGTCCTGGATGAAACCAGGAGCTTCTTCCAGTTCTCCGCTGTGGGCGCAGGGACTGAACTACCTGGGCCATCTTCCACTGCTTTCCCAGATGCTTTAGCAGGGAGTTGGATTGGAAGTGGAGCAGCCCAGACAGGAAGCAGCACCCATACAGGATGCCAGCGTCACAGGCAGCAGCTTAACCTGCTATGCCAGGGCACCAGCCCTCTAGGACTCATTTTCTTAATGAGTGAATTGATAGGTTTTCATTTAAGCCTAAGGGGTAAGAAACAGTACCTCTAATGGATCACGGATTAGGCTCGAGACTTCATCTGATTTTGGTGTCTGAGAGATGGGCCTGGTGGGAGGTTGTTTGGTGCAAAGGGTTGATTTGTTGCAGCTGGACCTGGCTTCTTTCTCTGCCTCCTGGTTCACCATCCGTTCATCCCTGCACACATGCGCCTGCTTTACCATGCCTGTCCTGTAGATGAACAGTACCACCAGATCCTGAACTGGGAAACTCCAAACTTAGAATAAACCTTTTCCTCCCCAAGAAGCTCCTCTTAGTATTTAGTTAAGATGATGAAAAGCTAACTGATTGGCCGGCGCCGTGGCTCAATAGGCTAATCCTCCACCTTGCGGCGCCGGCACACCGGGTTCTAGTCCCGGTCGGGGAGCCGGATTCTGTCCCGGTTGCCCCTCTTCCAGGCCAGCTCTCTGCTATGGCCAGGGAGTGCAGTGGAGGATGGCCCAGGTGCTTGGGCCCTGCACCCCATGGGAGACCAGGAAAAGCACCTGGATCCTGGCTCCTGCCATCGGATCAGCGCGGTGCGCCGGCTGCAGCGGCGGCCATTGGAGGGTGAACCAACGGCGCAGGAAGACCTTTCTCTCTCTGTCTCTCTCTCTCACTGTCTGCTCTGCCTGTCAAAAAAATAAAAAAAAATAAAAAAAAAAAATAAAAAAAAAAAAAAAAGAAAAGCTAACTGATACAGCAGTGCTATGTGAGACAGAACATGGAAGCTGACCCGTGGGTTAGATGAGGTTGGAGATAGGAAGTGGTCCTTGAGCTAAGTATGCTTGGAGCTGAGTGTTGATTTACATGGTAGAAAGGAGAAGAAAAGAAAATCCTGGAACGTTCTCAGTACAAAGGCTTGAAGCAAGAGAACACAGCACCTGCCCAAGGGCCTACCAGTAGACATATGTGGTTGAAATGGGATGGCCGGTGCCACAGCTCACTAGGCTAATCCTCTGCCTTGCGGCGCTGGCACACCGGGTTCTAGTCCCAGTTGCCCCTCTTCCAGGCCAGCTGTCTGCTGTGGCCAGGGAGTGCAGTGGAGGATGGCCCAAGTGCTTGGGCCCTGCACCCCATGGGAGACCAGGAAAAGCACCTGGCTCCTGGCTCCTGCCATCGGATCAGCGCGGTGCGCCGGCCGCGGCGGCCATTGGAGGGTGAACCAACGGCAAAGGAAGACCTTTCTCTCTGTCTCTCTCTCTCACTGTCCACTCTGCCTGTCAAAAAAAAAAAAAAAAGAAAAAGAAAGAAAGAAAGAAAGAGAAAGAAATGGGATATGGGATCTACTGGAAGTGGGAGAAAGGAGGTTGGAAGGGCCTTCCATAGGACTGAGAGCTTACTTCAGGAGCGTTAGCCCCAGAGGGTGACTAGGAAGCAGTGAGACTCAGAAGAGATGAGTAGAGCCATTTCTACAGAGGCATGCTAAAGCAGTTTAGGGAAAGTGTATGGAAATGAGAAAAATGAATTTCCAATCCAAACCCTGAAGCCCAGTTGTAGTAAGAAAGAAGATCATTGGTTTGGGCCTTGCAGTCTGTGGCTAAGAATTTTCATTCAGTGGAAACATAGTTGTGAGTCACACCCATTTGAAGAACTGGCACAGTAAAAATGCCCATTTCTATAATTAAGGGGCAGAAGCAAGTGTAAGTTGAGGAGGCAAAAAAAACTGTCTTGGTATACGTACGTTCTTGACTTGGGTTCTGTGTTAATTTATTTGTTAGGGCTGCCACCACAATTTACCCTAGGGGATGGGCTCAACAACTGGCATTTATTTATTTATTTTTGTAAAGATTTATTTGTTTTTTAATTTTTTTTTATTTCAAAGATAGAGTTAGACAGTGAGAGAGATAGAGACAGAGAGAAAGGCCTTGGTGCACTCCCCAAGTGGCCGCTATGGCCAGCGCTGCGCCGATCCGAAGCCAGGAGCCAGGTGCTTCCTCCTGGTCTCCCATGGGGTACAGGGGACCAAGCACTTGGGCCATCCTCCACTGCCCTCCCGGGCCACAGCAGAGAGCTAGACTGGAAGAGGAGCAATCAGGACTAGAACCCGGCACCCATATGGGATGCTGGCGCTGCAGGCGGAGGATTAACCAAGTGAGCCATGGCGCCGGCCCCCGATTTATTTATTTTGAAAAGTTAGAGTTACAGAGAGAAAGAGATCAACCATCTACTGGTTCATTCCCCACATGGTTGCAATGGTCAGCACTGGGCCAGGCCAAAGCCAGGAAGCAGAAGTTCCTTCCAGGTCTCCCATATGGGTGGCAGGGGCCCAAGGACTTGGGCCATCTTCTGCTGCTTTTCCCAAGCACATTAGCAGACAGCTAGAGGGAAGTAGAGCAGCTGGGACATGAGCCAGTGCCTATATGGGGTGGTGGCATTGAAGATGGCAGCTTTGCCCGCTATGCCACAATGCCGGCCCCTGGCATTTATTTACTTAGAGTTCTGGTGACTCCAAGTCTGAGATCAAGGTGTCAGCAAAGTTTTCTGAGACCTCTCTCCTTGGCTTGTAGATGGTCGTCCTCTCCTTGTGTCTTCATATGCCTTTCCCTCTATGCACAAGTCTGTGCCCTAATCTCCCATGAGTAGACAGTTGGCACAGGGGTTAAGATGCCACTTGGCATGCTCACATCTCATCCCATATTGGAGAGACTTCTAGTCCCAGCTCCCTACTAATGCACACCCTGAGAGGCAGTAGGTAACAGCTCAAATGCTTGGGTTCCTGCCACCCATTTGGGAGACCCAGGTTGAGTTCTGGACTCCTGATTTCAGACTGACCCAGCTTCAGCACAGTGGGTATTTGAGGAAGGAAGCAGGTGGAAGATTTCTGTCTCTCTCTGCTTTTCAAGTAAATAAAATAAAGTTTTTTTTTTCTTAATCTCTTATAAAAGTCATATTGGACTAGTGACCCCCTATATCCCATTTTAATATAATTACCTCTCTAAAGACTCTGTCTCATGGGTACCCATTCAATTGCTGGCTGCTCCACTTTTTTTTTTTTTTTTTTTTAGATTAATTTATCTATTTGAAAGAGTTACTGAAAGGCAGAGGCAGAGAGACAGAGAGAGAGAGGTCTTCCATCTGCTGTTCACTCCCCAGATGGCTGCAACACCCAGAGCTGGGCTGATCCAAAGCCAGGAGCCCAGAGCTTCTTCCGGGTCTCCCACGTGAGTGCAGGGGCCCAAGGACTTGGGCCATCTCCCACTGCTTTCCCAGGCCATAACAAAGAGCTGGATCAGAAGTGGAGCAGCTGGGACTCCAACTGGTGCCCATATGGGATGCTGACACTGCAAGTGGTGGTTTTACCTGCTACGCCATAGCACCGGCCCCTGCTCTGCTTCTGATCCAGCTCCCTGCTAATACACCTGGGAAGGCAGAAGAAAATGGTCCAAGTACTTGGGACCCTGCACCCATGTGGGAGACCCGGAAGAAGCTCCTAGCACCTGACTTTGGCCCAATTCCAGCCATTGCGGCTATATGGGGAGTGAACTAGCAGATGGAAGATATATCTCTCTCTCCCTCTAGTCTAACTCTGCCTTTCAAATAAAAATTAAATATTAAAAAGAAAAAAAAGACAAATGTAGTGACAAATTTCCAAATGTAGTGACAATCTCAGATTCTGTGGATTAGGACTTCAACCTATGAATTCTGGATGCAGGTGGATACAGTTCAGCCCATAGCAAAGCTGCAGGAAGGGCTCAGGGACTTTGTGAGTCTCTGTTTCAAGACTGAAACATCTAAGTGTGTGTGGGGTAGGTCCCCCATGCAGCCAATTCTCGAAAGCGTCCACAATCTCCCAGAAAGGTGTTAGACAAACTCAGGGAGTTAAATCTGTGCCATTACGGCCTAGAAAATACCATGGGTGTCAATAAACATGATTTGGTATTCAATAAATACTGTATGAAAAATTGAGAATTGAGGCTGACTATAAGACTGAAGCTATGAACACTGGAAATTCTGTTTGAGGATGGGAGAGAATAGACTTTTATTTTTAGACATTAGAATTTCATGGCAAATTATGTAATTTCCATGATTGTCAATAAAAAACATTGGTGATTTTCTGTAACTAAGTGGAATCAATGAAACTAAGCTGTCAAGTATGTCCTTGCTAATATTTTCCTAAAGAGAAAAGTCACAGCACTACAAAACTGTCACCAGCTGCTTCCCATTAGGAATGTGGTTAGCAGATGTGGGTTTTCATAGTCATAATGCATGAGATAGTTAATCCATTTTGCGGATTTCAGATGCACTGTGATTTGTCTTGGCAGGATGAGTTTAAAAATGTGCTCGCATCAGCTAAAACATATATGCACCTTTCCCTCTCTCAGTACCTATTTATGTTGGAGAGAAAATGCACTTTAGACTACGTCTCCCAAGCAGCATAGTACTCTCTCTTAAAAGGGACAACTGATTTCACCGTCTAATAATTTGGGAAGACTTAAGATAATTTTCAAAAGTTGGGATGTTGGATAGGTTTGTTTACAAAGCTCATTTCTCTTCTTGGCCTCTTCTTTTAGTAATAGTCCAGTGGCTCCTGCTTTTGTTCTCCTGGCATCACGCCATCTTTGTGGCAGTGACCTCCAGGCTTGCTAAGGGCTGCAATTTTGCCTGGGGCCCTCCTTCCTTATGAAATTACACAACACTCAAGCCTTGGAACCAGCCCCAGATCCACTAATTCTTTCATTTGACGGACTCTTGGCAACCTGTACTCCCTGAACTGTAGCTTTATACGAGATCTGTTTGTCACCAGCATGAATCTGGCCATTTGCCCTTTAAGCCTGGAACCAAGTGGCATCATGGTATACCTATTCCTAGATAAAAATATAGACTCTTGCTGGAGTGGCTCTCCCAAGGGTTTTATTGTTGCTGTGCTGAAGCTCAGCAGGTGGTAATAACAGCAGCCTGTACTCTTTATAGGACTCACCCAGGACGGGTACCCATGCCCCTCAGGGCTTTGTGTGTATCATCCTACTCATTCCCGCACAGCCACCCTTGGAAGCAGAAGGTATCTGAATTTTTTTGGAAAACTTTGGCCCATGACCACTGCACCTTGACCATTATCTGCTGAGTATCTAATAAGTGGCTGAACTAGAATTTGAACCTCAGGCTCTTAATTATGCTATACTGTATTTCACTGTGAGGGAACAGGAGGTGAGGGAAGACTATTGGATGTGAGACAGCGTAGATCAGAGCCTGAGTTACAGGATTGTAGGATGAAATCAGAGAATGGAGAGAGCAAATCCATCTCCCTGTTTAAAGTAGCAATGATCCCTGCCTGTTCTGAGAAATAGATAACAGCTTGATCAGAGGAGAATAGATACTGATAGGTGACAGGAATGAAGTTATTTGGAATTATCTCAACCACTTCCTTTTTTTAGAGGTAGATAAAGTAACATGCCTGTTTAACGAATTATCTGGGCTTGTCTCACTGTCCTTAAGAAACCATGGAAACAGATGTATACTCTTTTTGTTTCAGATTTCATTATCCACAGTAAGTAGATTTCCACGAACTCCTTGAGATTTCCTGGATGGCAATTTTCACTCTGCGAGAAACCAATAACTTTCAGAGGGATTACTTGAAAAGACTACAATGCAAGAAGCACTGAATTTCAATCCATCACTTGTCTAATGAATTCTTTCTCTGCAAGGCAATATTTTTAGAATAGTGGGGAATAAAAATAAGTTGATGGGTGGTCCCTGCCCTGCTATAATTTATAATCTCTTTGGGCAAACCAACCAGGCATATAATTAAATTAGTCAAAGAAAAAATACTAGCCAATTGGGTGGTCAGGATTGGTGGGAAGGGAGTCTAAGGGGCAGGAGGTATTTGAAAGGAAGAACCTTGGCCGGCGCTGCGCTCAATAGGCTAACCCTCCGCCTGCGGTGCTGGCACACCAGATTCTGTCCCGGTTGCCCCTCTTCCAGGCCAGCTCTCTGCTGTGGCCAGGGAGTGCATTGGAGGGTGGCCCAGGTCCTTGGGCCTTGCACTGGCATGGGAGACCAGGAGAAACACCTGGCTCCTGGCTTAGGATCAGTGCGATGCGCCAGCCACGGCAGCCATTAGAGGGTGAACCAACGGCAAAGGAAGACCTTTCTCTCTGTCTCTCTCTCTGTCCACTCTGCCTGTCAAAAAAAAAAAAAAAAAAGTATTATACTTAACAGGCTCTTCATATTAAAAAGAAACAATGGGAAAGGAAGGACCAGGCCACTGGGAGACACTGGGTGAATTTGATTAATCCTGAAGTATTGATGAGAATGTTGAAAAGTTCATTTCGGTCCTGAGGAAGGGCCTTATAAATGTAGCTTGATAATTTGGATTTTTTAAAAACTATTTATTTATTTATTTGAAAGGCAGAGATACAGAGAGAGGAAAGAGAAGAAAGGAAGAAAAGGAGAGAGAGAGAGAATCTTTCAACCCCTGGTTCATTCTCCAAATGGCTGCAATTGCCAGGACTGGGCCAAATTGGAGCCAGAAGCCAGGAACTTCTTCCAGGTCTTCCGCATGGGAACAAGGGCCCAAACACTTGGGCCGTCTTCCGCTACTTTCCTAGATGCATTAGCAGGGAGCTAGCTGGCTAAGAAGTAGAGAAGCTGAGTTTCAAACCAACACTAATATGAGATACCAGCATTATTGGTGGTGACTTTACCTGCCATACTACAACACCAGGCCCTAGTTGGGGATTTTTTTTTTAATGGAAATAATCCAAATACCGATCTCCATTACCTTCTCCTAGGATTAAATATTTTGTTACATAACTTGCTTTCTTAAGTAAGTACTCTCACTTACTATTGGTTGGAAGATCTGTAACTTCCTTCAACTCTATTAACAAAAAGGTCTTAATACTCTAAAAATTTCCAGTACTTCCTTTTGCTAATAAAGGTGTCCTCAAATGTGCAACCTTTGGGTGATTACATATGCAGAGGTGTTAAAAATAACGCTCAAACTCCAAAGAATGCACTGCCAAATGCTCTCTAATAAGCAAAAATTTCCCATAACTCAGGTCTCCTGGGGCTCATGCCTCCGCTGGCGCACAGCCAGAAATGTCTGTGACTGCAGGTGCACTTGGGCACGCCGGGACCTCTAGAACAGTGAGCTGACTCCAGTGCCGCTGATTTAGGAGAGGGCTGGAAGGTTGAGCTTTTGCTGACATTTGCAACTTGGAAAAGCCTGCTCCACTAATTGCAGTGGAGATTCTGTCATCATGATTTCTTTGGTAAGGTACTTTTCTCATCTTTAATTCTTCATCTGGACTCTGGATGCTTCCGAGTCTCTATTTATACTGTTTAACTCCTGGTGCAGGAAGCTCTTTGTAAGCTTCTGCTTGCACATGCACGTGCACTTGCAGAATGATGCATGGCTATGGCCTACGAGCCTCAACGTGTACATCCTGAACAAGCAAGAAACCAATGCCCTTTACAGGGACGGCTGCACACTGCTGTTCTCACAGCCTGTTGCTGCCTAAATGAGAGTAGGGATTTTGCTTTTGCTGCTGAAGGAAAGTTAAAGAACATCTTGACCTCATAAATTTCCCGAGAGTTTCCGATTTCAGCAGTGTGTTTCTGGGCCCTCAGAGTCCAAAGTTTGCATTACAGTTCCTGAGGCTGCCCATCTGTACTTGCCCCAACACGAGACCATGGCCTCTAGGATAGGACAGTCCCCTCTACAAAGTCAGGTCCAAATTCCTGGATATTTGATATGAGGCTTTTCACATTCAAATCCAGACACACCCACTGAGCCTGTGCTCTCTTCACATTGGAATTCTGTCATCTTCCTGAGTACCCATGTGCGATGATTACGTTTATGTGTCAACTTGACTGAGCTAAGGGATGCCTGGATGGCTGGCGGAACATTATTTCTGGGTGTGTCTGTGTGGGTGTTTCTGGAACAGATTAGTGTGTGAGTGCTGAACTGAATAAAGATTCCCCTTAGCAATGTGGGCAGGTATCCTCCAATCAGGTGAGGGCCTGAACAGAACAGAGGGAGGGTGCATGCACACTGCCGGAGCTGGGGCTTGCTTAGTTCCTCACGGTTTCCTGCCCCTATTTCTTAGACCAACACTGAAACCACACCTCCAGGCCCCACCCCGTTCTGGGGGCCTGCCGTCTCAGCCTTACAGCATTGGTTTCCAGGTGCTCAGTGGTGGGATTGGAACCGCACCATCAACTTCCCTGGGGCTCTAGTTTGCAGTGGCAGATCCTGGTACTCGGGGTCGCCGTCTAGGGACAGTTCCTCAGGATGAATCTCTAGTGTGTCTGTATATCCTACTGAAGTGTTGCTCTGGAGAAGCCTGGCTGATACATTGTGCAAACATCTTTGAAGCCCGCCTGGTATGGCCCCAGGACTTAAGAAGACAGCGTCCCCCTCTAATTACAGGCAAGAAAACGGGTGATTACGAAGCAGGGTGACACCGTCTTGGAATCATGCCTCTAGACCATGCATATGCTGTTCCATCTGCTCCAGCTATCACCCTCCATTGTCAGCCTCTGTGATGCGGACCCCGGGACCAAACGGAGGCCCTTTTTAGTCTGCTCCGGGGGAGTTTTCTATACATCACTTAACCACATAGTATCACAGCTCGTTGGGTTGGCTCTGCATTTTCCTTCCCCACCAGACCGCAAGCTTCAGGTGTGGTATATTTGATTCAGCTTATGGCCAGCGCCACAGAAGGGGCCCGAGTGCACAGCTCACACGAACAGAGTAAACCAGAGCAAGAATGAACGTGCCACTTAGTCTGGCAGGCTTGCAAGGTGCTTCTCCAAGCTGCTTTTACTTTCTGTGCCTACGCAGCTCCCGTGCATTGCGCGGGAGAGGTCAGCAGTTTGGGGGCCTGTAGGGAACGCAATGGGAGGAGAGTGTGAGATGGAGCCTCCCCTACCCCCCACCGGGGGCTACCCACGTCCCAGGAGCTGTAAGGCGCAGGACAGCCTCTTAACCTCCCGGAAGCCGCTCCGCCGGCCTCGCCCCGCCCCGCCCGGGAGGTGGGCGTGTCCCTCATGAATAATGCATCGCCGCGGGGGAGGGGCCGGGCCCGCCCCCTCGGGCGGGAAGGGGGAAGCGCTGAGGCTGCCTGACTGGAATGAGGGTAGCTGCGGCGGCGGGAGCGGGGCCGGCCATGGCGGTGTGGACGCGGGCCACTAAAGCGGGGCTGGTGGAGCTGCTCCTGAGGGAGCGCTGGGTCCGAGTGGTGGCCGAGCTGAGCGGGGAGAGCCTGAGCCTGACCGGTGACGCCGCGGGAGCCGACCCCGAGCCCGCTCTGGGGCCGGCAGCGGCCGCCTTCAACGGCCTCCCGAACGGCGGCGGCGCCGGCGACTCGCTGCCTGGGAGCCCGAGCCGCGGCCTGGGGTCCCCGAGCCCGCCGGCGCCGCCGCGGAGCCCCGCGGGCGAGGCGGGCGCGTCGCCGCCCGTGCGCCGGGTGCGGGTGGTGAAGCAGGAGGCGGGCGGCCTGGGCATCAGCATCAAGGGCGGCCGCGAGAACCGGATGCCGATCCTCATCTCCAAGATCTTCCCGGGGCTGGCGGCCGACCAGAGCCGGGCTCTGCGGCTGGGCGACGCCATCCTGTCGGTGAACGGCACGGACCTGCGCCAGGCCACCCACGACCAGGCCGTGCAGGCGCTGAAGCGCGCGGGCAAGGAGGTGCTGCTGGAGGGTGAGCGGGGCCGGCTGTCCGGGCGGGCGGGCGGGCGGGGGCGGCCTGGGCCCGGCCGGGCTGCGCCGTCCGGCGCTCACTTTGTTTCTGCCCCCTTGGCAAGGTTGACCCAGCCCCTCCTCCTATCCCTCGGAGCCGGTGTCCTGGGACTCTTGAGTGTCGAAAAGCTGATGCTGCTTGCAGGAAAAGTTGGGCCGGCCGCCGCCGACGTGTGGCTTGCAGCCCCTGGGCAGGACTACTCGGCGGAGATGGAGCCGAAGGCGGCGGCGCTAAGCTGGCGCTAAGAGCTGCGGCGGGACCCGACGCGGCGACTCCGCAGCTCTGCGTGTGTGCCCGCTCAGAAGTGCCGGCCTGGCGCTTTCGGCTCTCACCTCCGGGCTCCCCTGGGCGGGCGGGTCTATTAAAGAAATAAAAATAAAACCCAGCTCCATCGATGCCAGCAGTTGTGCTTGGGCAAGCCACCAAAACGTTAGTTAATTTATGGGAATTTAACCCATCGTTGGCTCTCAACAATAACCGGCGGAGATCACAGAACTCCATTGAAGCCGGAGAGCTGAAGCAGCAAGTCTTGTGTGGTTAATGAGCCTTGTTTAACCGTGGAGGCTCACGTGTTTCAACACTCACTGCCAACCAGAGTTTTGCCCCTTTTGCAAGAGAGCGCTGCCAGCTTCCTAGCGCTCACAGGCGTGCTGTTCCGAGACTATTAGGCTTTGTCGAAGCGACTTGAAATGGCAAAGCACAAAACAGCGTTTAAACAGTCTTCGGTCTGTGTGTGATCTATAGGTTGGAGCTTTTGATGATGCGTTTATGGAGCTAGGGCAGAATGAATTCTCTCCGGCTTCATGGATGTTGGACTTGGTATTTTTACACGAAATTGTAAATGAGAAGTCAGTTGCTTCCCTCAAAAATTGAACTGTTGATTCAGTCCTTGAGAAGCGTGTGTTGTTGACTGCGTGGAAGAGAGGAAAAATGACGTTCCTGTCCCTGTTTGGTCTCTGGTTGGGGAAATAATAGAAAAATGCTGAACTTTGGGGGAGAAAAAAAATCAACTTTTTAATTTTGTGGTGCAAACTATATAGGAATGCCACAGGAATGCGAAGTCAGCAGATCATTAATGGAAGTGCGATTGGTCAGGGAGGACCCTTTCAAGTGTCTGAGTTTTGCGCTGGGTCTCTGAGGAAGTGATGGACGTGTACTGGCAGAGATTAGTCAGGAGGATATATTTGGCAGTGTAAGAGAGCGGGGGAAGGCTGGGATGAGGGGGACCAGTCGACAAATCGAGTCTTAACTTTGGCAAAATGACTTTTGCTTTTTTACAGATCTGCTTGCAAAGATTTGGAAAAAATATTAAGTTTGCAAGTAAATGATTTAAAATGTGCTCTAGTTGTGAAATTCCAGTGTCCCACCTTTTTAATGCCCTATTTATAAATTTTATTTATATCTCATTTGGAGGTGGGGCTAGACACAGTTTGGAAATTCGAATTAATAAAAGGAGCAGAATGGTCGGTTGTGTGTAAAAAAATCATCCTAAATATGTATCTTAAAATGAGCCTAGCTAAGCATTTGGTTATAAATTCTTAGAACCACAATATTGAATTTAGTGCTATTTATGTAGTACTCACTGGAACTAGGCAAACAGTTCAACCTCTTACTCTGTATTGCAAAAACCAAAACAATGGTTTTTATTTAGATGTAGTTTGAACTTGAAATTCATACTAGTAAAATGAAAACCACTTAGTAAATTCTTCTCAGTATTCATTAGTCTAAACTAGGCTACATGTGGTTTTAGCAAGAGTGTTTATAGATTGCAGTATAATTAATATACTTATTAAATGCCTTTTCACCTAATATGTAGACTATTTTATTTTCCCATTTTGTATAAGACAAGCAGTTTCTGATGGAACAGAGACATAGCCCACCTAAGACATAAAAAGGCCCAGCCCCTAGGGTCTGGGCCCTCTGCCACGTGTTCAGTCTGTGTGTGCACTGGCAGTTGGTTGCCCACCTCTGCAGATTTGTTTTCTCTGAATAAATTCGGCCTGGCTGTGAGTTTGTATTCTGTCTCTTCTCTGTTTTTCTTACATTTGGGTGCCCTGTGTGAGGAGGCACCAATCTGCCCTCTTTTTCTTATAATTTCTGTCTCTAGGTATGGGGAAGTCAGTATGGTGGGTTTATGCTGAATTCTTAAACCAAGGCGTATAAAAATAGAATTACTCAAAATATGCAAAATCACACACAAACACAAACCATGGTTTGAGTGAATCAGTCAAACATTGTTTAAGTCTCAGAGCCGCTGTCCCATCCACGTGGGCTATTTTTAAGAGACAGATTTTATTCTTAGTCCTTCAAGTTTTTAAGCTCCACTCTCCTTCTGTTAGCTGCCTTAGAAGTCAGTGATGCCCTTTTGGGGTGTGGCAGGGCATTTCAGGCATGCTCTTGCCACCCCCATGCCAAGGACAGCTATGTAGTCTCTGTTTGCCTGGGGTGAGGGAACAGAGCTCAAGGGTTCTATTTTATCTCAGGGATTTGTAAGGATTGCTCACTCTTTCACTCTTTCATGTTTATTCAGCTTTCCTCACGGGCTAGAGACATTGCAGATACCGGATTCTTGCCCTCAGGAAGTTCAGAGTTGAAGGGGAGGGGTAAGAGGGAGAGAAGGCAGGGGCAGGTTGGTGGTGAGAGAATGCAGACAAATAAAGAACTGTTACAGTGAAGTCTGGAGAGGACACAGCATAAAGGAGGGGGAGGTGTATATGGGTTCTCGATGGGAGTAGCTCCTAGTGGGAGGTTGTGGGTGCCTGGAAGTTGAAGCTGAGCCTTCTCCTAAGAAGGGAGCAGTGGGTCCAGTAAAGACACAGAAGTGCAAGACACCGAGACGGTGCTGTATCCAGCAGGGGTCGAATAGGAGCCAGGGCTTTGTGGTCAGAAGCAGGTTTCTGGCCAGTGGTTTGTAACCCCTAGGCAAGTTACTTAATCTTGCTCAAGCTCAGCTTCCTCGAAATACCAGGATGGTGTTAATACCTCCCTCAAAGCGTTGTTACTCACTTGACAATGTATGTATCCAACAGCAGCAAGGAAAGTCTGGGTGAGGCAAGCAGCACTGGGTACACCCTAAATTAACAACAGGGCCCTGTCACAGAGCCCTGATAGCAAATCGTTTAAATAAAATCCAAGCCTCGTTTTAGTGAAAAGAAATGCATGCTAAAAATTGTTTTCTGTGAACAGGTTAAGAATGAGTTTGTATGTCTTAGGTGCAAGATTATGGCACCCAGGGCCGGCGCCGCGGCTCACTAGGCTAATCCTCCGCCTAGCGGCGCCGGCACACCGGGTTCTAGTCCCGGTCGGGGCGCCGGATTCTGTCCCGGTTGCCCCTCTTCCAGGCCAGCTCTCTGCTGTGGCCAGGGAGTGCAGTGGAGGATGGCCCAGGTGCTTGGGTCCTGCACCCCATGGGAGACCAGGAAAAGCACCTGGCTCCTGGCTCCTGCCATTGGATCAGCGCGGTGCGCCGGCCGCGGCGGCCATTGGAGGGTGAACCAACAGCAAAGGAAGACCTTTCTCTCTGTCTCTCTCTCTCTCTCACTGTCCACTCTGCCTGTCAAAAAAAAAAAAAAAAAAAAGATTATGGCACCCAATATTATTTAATTTTGTTTTCCTGTTTTTCTACTATTTCTTACATATACTGGTGTTTTTATTCCTTAATTTTGCATTTAGTTTCCTCTCCTTTATAGTTTTCACTTCCTTTCACATTTACTTCTCAGAACCTTAAAAGTTGTCATTAAGTATGCACTCACAGTTTGGGCTAGTACTTGTTAACATTGGTATTAGGTCATGCAGAATAAGTAGCCTTTCTATTAATAATGCAGATTGTTAGCATAAAGGGGTAATTCTGCTCATCTGTCAGATGTTATACATGGAATTTCTGTGTCCTTTTGTGTTATAAGTCCAAGAGATTTCTAGAATTTATATTTTTAAGGCCATGAAGCTGACTAAATAAATATGAGTTAGACTACGTGTTGAAAAGTTTTCCAGAGGAGGTTTGGGAAGATGGTATAAAGTATCCAGCTTGAGATCTGAGTAAAGATCCATACTTTTGAAGGAGTTGTCACTGGACTATTATTGGAAAGTCATAATAACTTTTTTTTTTCCTATATCCATTTTTTTCCCTCTGCGAGGCCTCGGTGATTTTTGTATTTGGAATGATTTGAGATTCTGAGTGTTTCATATAATGTGACCTTCTATGTCAGGAGACTTTAAACAAATATTACTGATATTATTAGGCTGCTAAGTTAAAGAAGCTGGTTTGGATTTCCACTGCTTCCCTTTCTTCATTGTATATTGAACTAGTTTCCTAGGGAAAACATTTAACATTTTCTTTGGCTTTATAGCCTGTCTCTTAAAGAGCAACTAAATTATTGACTGTTTGTGTTTTTGTGCTTCTCTTTTTTTTAATTAGCCTCTTTATGTTTCACTTGAATGATTAAACATGTTTATGAGAAGCTGCCTTTGTAACCAGATTCTTTTTTTTTTTTTTTTAATTTATTTGACAGAGTTATAGACAGTGAGAGAGACAGAGAGAAAGGTCTTCCTTCCCTTCCATTGATTCACCCCCCAAATGGCTGCTACGGCTGGCGCTGTGCCGACCCAAAGCTAGGAGCCAGGTGCTTCTTCCTGGTCTTCAATACGAGTGTAAGGGCCCAAGCACTTGGGTCATCCTCCACTGCACTCCCAGGCCACAGCAGAGAGCTGGACTGGAAGAGGAGCAACCAGTACTAGAATCCGGTGCCCATATGGGATGGCGGTGCTGCAGGCGGAGGATTAACCAAGTGAGCCACGGCTCCAGCCCCTGTAACCAGATTCTTACAGAGTCGCCTTGATGTTATGATATGCCCTCCAAGTTATTTCCAAAATATGAGAAGTTGATTGATTCTAATACACAGTAGCTGTGAACATTCTAAGAACACCTTTAGGAAACATACCCAGGCTTCAGCTGATGTATATTCATTCCCTGCCGTCTAGTCTTTCCCTTTCAAAAATTACTTTGTGATCAAGTATGTGTCTTGTTTATAAAAGACACATGTTCCTATGGCTATGGAACAGTTTTCTGGTGTTCTATGCTGACTATTCAAGGATTGTTTCCGGCTTGGTTTGCCCACTATCTTAACTGAACACCAAACAGCACTGCTTGTTTGCATTTGTCTTTTTAATTGACAAATAAAAATGTACATATTATGGAGTACCATGTAATGTTTTGGTATATGTATATGTTGTATAATTTCATACCAGGATAGGCATATCTGTCTCCTCATTTATCATTTCTTTGTGGTAAAAACGTTCCAAATTCTTTTGTCTAGCCTTTTTGAAACATGATACATTATTATCTGTATGCATTTCTGTGAGTGTTTTCTCACTAGATCTATATGCAGTCCTTTGAGATAGGTTGTTTATCTTTGTTGTGCAGATATTTAAAATGAGTTCACTAAAGTTAAATGAATTACTGAAGGTCTCAGATTTTCTTTAATTCTTAGGAACAAGAGAAAATCTTTCATGAATCTTTAAAAGTTGTGAATTCTCACCCTATACATAAAGAATTAGCAACTAGAGAAGTTAAGAGACATGATTAAGACCACCTAACAGGGGCTGGCATTGTGGTATAGCAGGTAAAGCCACCACCTGAGATGCTAGAATCCCATACAGGCACCCATTCAAGTCCTGTGTGCTCCACTTCTGATTTAGCTCCCTGCTAATGCGCCTGGGAGAACAGCGGAAGATAGCCTAATCCTTGGGCCCTTGCACCCATGTGGGAGACTCGAATGAAGCTCCTGGCTCCTGACTTCAGTCTGGTACAATCCCAACCACTGCAACCTTTTGGGGAGTGAACCAATGGGTGGAAGATTCTCTGTGTGTGTGTCTTCTCTCTCTCTCTCTCTCTCTCTCTCTCTCTCTCTCTCTCTGTAACTCTGCCTTTCATATAAATAACTCTTAAAAAAAAAAAAAAAAGACCACCTGACAAATTAGTGGTGGAACTTGGATTAAAACCCAGTACAGTGCTTTCTTTCCTGTACCATGCCACCAACAACCAGTCAGTTAGATCTTTTAGCATCTCCTGTATCCCATCATGTTACAGTGCGCTGTGGGAGGTCATTGTGCAAAGGAAATTGAAGATGAGCCCTCATATCCAAGAATTTAGAGTGAAATGTGGAACATAAAGAATAATTGTAAAACATGTCGGACTCTGCAAGAATTCTCTGAAGGGAATGTTTCACTAGGGGGATAGAAGAGGTGAAGTATGACTTCATGGAGATAGCAGAATCTGATCTGAGGCCTTGAAGATCAGGCTGCTTCTCTTTAGATGAAAGACCAAGTTGAGGGGATAGTTCAAGCAAAGGACAAAACGAGCATGACAGGGGCCAGCGCTGTGGCATAGCTGGTAAAGCCACCACCTGCAGTGCCTGCATCCTATATGGGTGCTGGTTCGAGAACCCGCTGCTCCACTTCCAGTCCAGCTCCCTACTGGTGTGCCTGGAAAGGCAGAGGAGGATGGCCCAGGCCCTTGGGCCCTGCACCCACATGGGAGACCCGGAAGAACCTCAGGCTCCTGGCTTCGGATAGGCCCAGCTCCAGCTGTTGCAGCCATTTGGGAAGTGAATCAGTTTTTGGAAGACTTCTTTTTTCTCTCTGCCTCTCTGTAACTCTGCCTTTCAAGTAAATAAATCTTAAAAAAAAAAAAAAAAAAAAAAAAAAACAGACAACTGACATGAAGATAGTGGCTGATTGCTACGCATTTGAAGGAGGAGAATAAAGTTGGCCAGGTACATTGGAACCAGATTACGCAAGACCTTGAAAGTCTTTAGACAGTCAACATTTATTAAGTGCACTCTGCAAACAAGGTATGGTGGTAAATGCTGGGAATCCCAAGCTGGGAGTAATCCCTGCCCCTTAGGCTAGTGAGAGAACAGTTATAGTGGGTTCTGATGAGTGCTTTAATAGAGATGAGAATGCATTGCCCTGGAAGCTGAGGTAGAAGTACAGATGAGACAGCATGTCAGAGGGCTGGTGTGTTGAGGGAAGTAAAGCATAAGGTATGGGAAGTGTGTGCCAAGAGACCAGTCAGTGTGTGGTAGAGGTGAGATCATCAAGGGCCTTGTGTATATGCGAAGCAATGATCTCTGAGTGTACTTTATATTTACTTTTTCAACTGTAACAAAGGAGAAATTGAGCCTTATTAATATTAAGCATGTAATTAGCACTGGTTCACTCAGTCTTATAAAATGTGCTTTTATATACTTGGTATACCAAGTGATGTCACAAGGGAAGAGTGGATGCTTCCCAGAGCAGAGGAGTCAGTGGTGGTGACCTTGCTAATTTGTCCGCTATTATCAAGTTGCGGCTGGTTGCAGTTTACCAGAGCCTGGTTGAGTGGATTTGTGTTATATTATCTACTTTTAGTGAAATTAATCTTCACAAAAGGATCAAGTGGCTTAACGATTTGCACAAGGATATCACAGATAGAAAATAATTCTGACAAGGCAAACAATAACCAAAATGTAGAGACATTTCTTCTCCAATTAGGAGCCCTTTGTCACATTCTAAAGAATTATGACTGTCAATAAATTTGAGGCCTAGGAAGTTGCTGAAGTGCAAGAGTTACAGAGAGGCAGAGAGGGAGAGAGAGGTCTTCCATCCACTGGTTCACTCACCAGATGGCTGTGATGGCCGGAGCTGGGCTGATGCTAAGCCAGGAGCTAAGATCTTTCAGGTCTCCCATGCAGGTGCAGGGGCCCAAGGACTTGAGCCATATTCTACTGCTTTTGCAGGTCATGGCTGCTCCATTTCTGAGCCAGCTCCCTTCTAATAAGTCCGGGAAAGCAGAGGAAGTTGGCCTGCGCCCACGTGAGAGACCCAGAGGAAGCTCCTGGTTCCTGACTTCACCTTGGCCCAGCTCTGGCCATTGCTTCCATTTGGGGAGTGAACCTGCAGATGGAAAGTTGATCTCTCTCTCTGTAATTCTGCCTTTCAAATAAATAAGTAAATAAATCTTTATAAAACAGAAAAAAAAATTGGGGGACTAAATAGGGTGGTATGAACCTGACAAATAATGAGATGGAAGCAAGTCTAAATTTTTGCAATCTTAGAAAAAAAGTGGAGGATAACTCCTAGATTTCTGGCTTAGGAAACTGGATGTCAGTGAAGCAAAAATGAACAAAGAGGAAGCAGTTGTTTGAGTTAGTTTGGGGCATGTTGCATTTGGGTTACCTCTGTGACATCCTGGTTGAAAGTACAGGTCTGTAGTCAAGAGAAACGTGAGAACTGAGGTGAAGATTTATGAGATGTCTGTGTAGAAGTGGTAACTGAAGCCGTGAATGTGGATGAAGTCATCAACAGAGCACAGCACAAGTTTTAAAAGAGAAGCAGAGCCGGACAGTACTCTGCACACCCCTCACACTAAAGCCTGAGTGGAGGGACAGGAGTCTGGAAAGGAAATGGTCCAGAAGTGGGGGTGCAGCTGGTGCAGTGGTGACCAGACAGGCAGGAGTTTCGAGGAGGGAATGATCAGCAAAGCCAAAGAAACTGAGAGTTAAAACGTGCACTGGATTCCGTAATGAGAGGCCAATCTTGTTGGCATCAGAGTGAGGGAAGACTATCTGGGAAGCTTCTCAGCAAAGCAAAAGAAGCAAAGGTGGGAACTGGGGTTGAAGGAAGCGTCCAAGGAAAGTTTCACTTTTGTGGTCGTTTTAATTTTGTTTTGTTTTAAATGAGAAAGAATTGGGACATGTTTGTAAAGCCAGGAGAAAAGGCCGAGAGAGTGGGGAGAGGTTGAGGAGATAAAAAGGGTGGGGAACTGATGCAATCTGTTTTTGAGCCAGGAAGTGACATGATGGGAACAGAATTTGGGGCTGGCGGCCGTGGATGCACTGCATGCAGTACAAAGAGGAAAGACCAAAGGTGGGGGACTTCAGCTGTTGGAGGGAAGAGGAATCCAAGCAGAGGTGATAACCTTGGAGGGAGTGGGGCGGCAATGGGATAGAGAGGAAGATTCATTTCAAGAAGCTGAAAGTGGGTGATGCATGCCAGGGGAGCTACTCCTGCCTTTGCACACAAACATTTGTTACTGTGGAGAAACTACTGCAGTGAACTTCTCTTTCTAGCACAAGCGTTTGATCCCTGGAGACACTGAAGTGGAAAACTGAGTCACTGTTTTGTTTTTTGTTTTTTGAAATTTTTTTTCTTAATTTATGTGAAAGGCAGAGCTAGAGAGATAGGAAGAGACAGAGAGAGAGAAAGACAAATCAATCTTCCATCCACTGGTTCATTCCCAAAATGTCCTCAACTGGGATAGTCCCCAGTCCAAAGCCAGGAGCCAGGAGCTTCTTCTGGGTCTACCACATGGGTGCAGGGGCCCAAGCACTTGGACTGTCTTCTGCTGCTTTCCCAGGCACATTAGCAGGTATCTTGATGGTAAGCAGAGCAGGCAGTACAATGGGATGCTGGCATTGTAGGCAGCAGCTTAAGCTATGCCACAATGCCAGCCTTGAGTCACTGTTCTAAAGGAAGAAATGGGGGCTGGCATTGTAGTGCAGTGGGTTAAGCTGCTGCTTGTGATGCTGAGTGTTCCTTAAAGTCTTGGATATTGTGCTTCTAATTGAACTTCCTGATAATGCACCTGGAAAGGCAGCAGAAAATGGCCCAAGTGGTTGGGCTCCTGCCACCCACATGGAAGACCTAGATGAAGCTCCTGGCTTTTGGCTTTGGCCTGGCTCAGCCCTGGCCATTACAGCCATTTAGGGAGCAACCCAGTGGTTTGAAGAACTCTCTCTGTCTCTGTAACTCTGTCTTTAAAATAAATTTTTAAAAAATCTTTAAAAATAATTGTAAAAAGGAAAAGAATATTATGATACCTACGGTATTTTAAAATGATGGGAATATTAATAACCATAAAAGTTGGTTCCAGGAAACAAAGAAATATCTGGGAGGCAGCGGTGATGGTTCAGGTGATTGAGTTTCTGCCACCTATGTGGGAGACGCAGATTGAGTTCCTGGCTTCATCTCAATACTCTCGAAGAAAGCAGGCGTAGGGGCAGGTGTTTGACTTAGTGTTTGACTTAGTGGCTAAGGAAATGATTCGGTTGCCTGCATCCCATATCAGAGTACCTGGGGGATTGAGTCCTGGCTCCACTTGGAATTTCAGTTAATGTATGCCCTGGGAGGCATGCAAGTAATGGCTCAAATTGGTGGGTCTCTGCCACCTACATGGGAGTCCTGGATTGAGTTCCAGGCTTCTGGCTTAGACCTGGCCCATCCCTGGCCATTTTAGGCACCTAGGATCTAGGGACTAACCAATGGTTGGGAACTGTTGTTTTTTTTTTTTTTTTTTTTTTTTTAATGCAATAGGAATGTGTTATTTATGGAAATACTTCCCTTAATATCATTTATAAGCTAGAAACTGCTAAGAACTCTTCTTTTTTATATTTTATTTATTTGAGAGAGAGTGCTGTTTTACTCCCCAAGTGCCCACAATGGCAGATCCGGGCTGGCCTGAAGCCGGAAGCCAGGCACACCATCCAGGTCTGCTGCATGGGTAACAGGAACCTAGCTACTTGAGCAATCACTTGTGCCTCCCAGGGTCTGCATTAGCAGAAAGCTGGAATCAGGAGCCAGAGCTGGATCAAACCCAGCTATTCCAGTGCGGGACATGGGCGTCTTAACCAGCATCTTCACCAGAAAGCCAAATGCCCTTCCTGAACCCTTCTGCGGGCTCGAAGTATGAGCGAGCAGAAGTGGACAGCATTGCCACCTAGCTGTAGCTGCTTCCATGGGGTCACTTGGAACACCGTGAATCTTGCACCTGGCAACAGGTTTGTGGGTTGTGTGCTTTCAGGTCTTATTCCATATATGGAATTTTATTGCTCCTCAAATGCAAAACATGTTGAGACAGTAGTTTCTAAGAAGTCAGCCTTTGCCACAAACCCTGTTACATGAAGCACCTCAGGCCTTTCCTAGTATAGATTTAAAATTCTTTCAGAATCACAAATTCTTTGCAGGGACAGATAATTCATTAAGTTTTTTGTAGAAAGCAAGGTAATGGCCACAGCCTAAATGAACTGACAGCAGATTTAAACTTTGGGAAACCTAAACATATTTAAGAACATTTAGTCCTCAACTGAAGCAAGCTATTTTAGATGATCTGCTAACACGGAAATTCGCAGCATTGGCCCCTTCAGTAACCCGACCCAGTTGAATGGTCTGTGGCCAAAGCAAGTATTTTTCCACTCTCTAGTTTACCACATCTTTTTGGGCTTCAAAATACCTTTCTACTTAATTCAAATCACTGGTTTGACTGTGGGGTTGAATGCAGTTGTGTAAGTAGAAATGGAAATTATTTATTCCAAGAATTCAGTGATTACTACTATGATCTTCACATACAGTCATAGTATTTCTGTAGTGATGGTCATGGTTTGTTTCCCTCAATTATGTTTTTGTTTAAAGATTTATTTTATTTATTTGAAAGACAAGAGTTACAGAGAGGTAGAGACAGGGAGAGGTCTTCCATCCGCTTGTTTACTCCCCAGATGTCCGCAACGGCTGGAGCTGCACCGATCCGAAACCAGGAGCCAGGAGCTTCTTCTGGGTCTCCCACATGGGTATAGGGGCCCAAGGACTTGGGCCATCTTCTACTGCTTTCCCAGGCCATAGCAGAGAGCTGGATCAGAAGAAGGGCAGCCGGGACTAGAACCGGCACCCATATGGGATGTCGATGCTTCAGGCCAGGGCTTTAACCCGCTGCGCCACAACACTGGCCCCTCAATTATGTTTTAATTAGGCTCTAATGCAGAATGGAGTCCATTAGCAAAAAGGGAATCCTCATATGCACAGCCCCAAGTTCAAGGGAGGAAATACTTTCTCTTCAGTTGCCCTCACATGTATTTAACAGGTAGCTTTTGTGGCCTCTTGAAAGGCAGGAGTAAAGAACTCCAGTTTAGTCTTTCTTTCTCTTTTGTCCACTGATCCTTGGGTGTGTTCTGGCATCTTGTTTGGTGGGTGTGACATGATGTTTTGACTTCTATCTGAATATTTTCTTTTCCATTTCCTCTTTCCTGTATGTGACATTTTCAACTTGTTTCTTTTACACATATTGTCTCCTAAGAATCCTGAACAAAGAACTTTAAGGTTCTGATAACACTGGCTGGATTTGAAAGAGGGAAGGGTAGAATAAGTAACTTCCTCAGTAAAACCAAAGCTCCTAATAATGCATCTTTAAAATACTTAAATGTAATCAATATTAGAATAATATTGTGTGTCTATGAAATCCTTTCTCTCTCTCTCTCTCTCTTTTTTTTTTTTTTTTTTTTTTTTTTGACAGGCAGAGTGGACAGTGAAAGAGAGAGACAGAGAGAAAGGTCTTCCTTTGCCGTTGGTTCACCCTCCAATGGCTGCCGCGGCCGGCACGCTGCGGCCGGCGCACCGCGCTGATCCGGTGGCAGGAGCCAGGAGCCAGGTGCTTTTCCTGGTCTCCCATGGGGTGCAGGGCCCAAGCACCTGGGCCATCCTCCACTGCACTCCCGGGCCACAGCAGAGAGCTGGCCTGGAAGAGGGGCAACCGGGACAGAATCCAGCGCCCCAACCGGGACTAGAACCCGGTGTGCCGGCACCGCAAGGTGGAGGATTAGCCTAGTGAGCCGCGGCGCCGGCCCTTTTTTTTTTTTTTTTTTTAATGAGATTTACTTCACTTGAAAGGCAGAGTGATAGAGAAAGTGGGAGAGAGACAGAACGAAAGTGATGTCCCAGGGCCGGCACTGTGGCTTAGTGGGTAAAGCCGCCACCCGCGGTGCTGGCGTCCCATATGAGTGCCAGTTGGAGTCCCAGCTGCTCCACTTGTGATTTAGCTCTCTGCTATGGCCTGGGAAAGCAGCAGAAGATGGCCCACGTCCTTGGGCCCCTGCAGCCACATGGGAGACCCTGAAAAATCTCCTGGCTCCTGGCTTCGGATCAATACAGCTTCAGCCATTGTAGCCAGTTGGGGAGTGAACCAATGGATGAAAGACCTCTCTTTCTCTCTGCCTCTCCTCTCTCTGTGTAACTCTGACTTTAAACTAAATAAATACATCTTTAAAAAAAAAAAAAAAGAAGAAGAAGAAGAAGAAAGAAAAAAAGTGATATCCCATGTGCTGCTGGTTCACTTCCCAAGTGACTGTGACAGTCTGGGTTAGGCCAGGCCAGAACCAGGAGCCTGAAACTCCAACTAAGTCTCCCACATGGGTAGCAGGGGCCCAGGTACTTGTGCCATCTTCTCCTGCCTTCCCAGGTTCATTAGCAGTGAGCTGGAGAGCTGAGCAGCTGGGTCTCAAACCAGTGCTCCCATATAGGATGTTGGCATCACAGGCAATGGCTCAACCAGCCCCTATGAAAGCGTTTCCATTTAGGTCCTATGCACAACTATCTTTGTTAGAAAGTGATACAAATTTTTTTTTCTTACCTTTTAACTTTTTGTTTAGGAATCATTACTCGTCTCTCTAGTAAAATACTGTTTGAGCAAGATGTAGGTAGGTAGGTAGTTTTGCTGTAGGAAAATATATTACATAAGTATTTGTTAATAAGAAGTTTACTGGAGTGGGTGTTGTGGGATAGCAGGTTAAGCCTCTGGTTGGGACACCACATCTCCTATCAGAATACCTGAGATAGGGTCCTGCTTCTGCTTCTGGTTCTAAGTTCCTGCTAATGTGCCTTGGAAGCAGCAGATGATGGCTCAGGTACTTGGGTCCCTGCCACTTGTGGGAAACCTGGATGGAGTTCCTAGCTCCTGGCTTCTGTGTGTCTCTCCCTTTCTATCTGTAACTATGCCTTTCAAATAAATAAATCTAAATGAAATAGAATAAAAACACTATAAAGGGGCCAGTCTGTGGCACAGTTGTTAAAGCCCTTGCCTGCAGTGCTGGCATCCCATATGGGTGCTGGTTCAAATCCTGGATGCTCCACTTCCAGCCCAGTTCCCTGCTAATGGCCTGGGAAAGCATTGGAGGATGGCACAAATCCTTGGGCCCCTGTACCCAAGACCCGGAAGAAGCTCCTGGCCTCCTGGCTTCAGATTGGCACAGCTCCAGCCGTTGCAGCCATATGGGGAGTGAACCAGCAGATGGAAGACTCTTTGTCTCTACATCTCTCTCTAACTCTTTCAAATAAATAAAATAAATCTTTTAAAAAAACCACTATTTAAACCTAAAGTCTTCCTCATGCTCCTTCTAGACACCCTAACATCAAGGGTTAATATTACTCTTCATCTCATACCATAGAGTTGATTTGCCTGTTCCTGAGCTTGATATAAATATGGAAAACTATCATGTATATTATTTTGTGTTTGGCGCTTTTGCTTAGCATAGTTTTATGAGTTTAAATCAAGCTGTTTTGTATACTTGTAGTTTATTCATTCTCATTGTCGTCTGACTCTTGTATTATGAATGTGTCAGAAATGTATCCTTTCTGCTGTAGAAGGAGTCTAGAAATAGATTCTCTGCTTGCCAGAGGCACAGAATTCAGGAAGAAATGATCTTTAAAATAGGGCTGTGGACTCAGTTTCAGTAGTTTACCACAGACTGCCATGGGTAGGTTGTACTGCCTCATGATGCACAACAGTGCGTACTCTGAGCTCTTTGGAGTTCAGGGGACAGTGTGAGGAAGGGAAGGAAAGCACTGGATGAAAGAATGAAAAGAAGGAGAAAGTAGAATAAAGTTCTAAAGTATGTTGGAAACGCGAATTCCAAAACCATAAGCATTCTTCACTGCCAAGCACAAACACAACCCACTTCTTAGCATTTTTTAAAAAAATTAGATCTACCTAATATTTCATTTGGCTATTCTCCCATAAATATTTTATTTTTTCCAATGTTTATTTAGTTACGTATTTTGTTTGAAAGGAAGACAGAGAGAGAGAGAGAGAGAGAGAGAGAGTTTTCTCATGGGGCTGGCAGGTCTCCAGCTACCTGAGCTATCGCCTGCTGACTTTTGGGATGTGCGTTAACAGGAAGATGAAATTGGGAGTGGAGCTTGGATGTGAAACCAGGAATTCTGATATGAAATGTGGGCATCCCAAGTACTTTCTTAATTACTACACCAAATGCCTGCCCCTGTAAATGTTTTGAAAAATAAATATAATAGAGAAAAATGAAAATGTATGTGTATGCATAATACTACTTAAGTAATAAAATGCTGAAATTTTAATTGAATCCCACTCTAACTTACTACAGTCACATCACAGCTGTATCAGTAAGGACAGGCAAGATAATGGACTCTCTTCCAAACCATGGTCATATAAACAATGACAGTTTATTTATTACTCATACTGAACATCTGTGTGGGTAGGCACTCAGGGACCCACAGTAATTGGGTGACCACTATTTTTAACTTTGGCAGTCCTTATGCTAGTAGGAAAAGTTAGAGTCTCACACCAGCTAAATGCCTTGCCTACAGTTAAATCCCATTATTTCCATTACCAGCTCAATAGTCCTATTTACCTAAAGGGCAGGAGAAAGTGAAACCTTTCACATGTTTAGATTGCTTAAGGACTAGAAATATTGGTGAGCACAATAATGCATACTTTATCCTGACGTTACTGGTTATCTTTTTCAGCACACGTGACTATATATTTAATCCCTCTTCAAGTATATTGTAAAGTCCCTGTTTAAACATAATGTTAATTGTATTATGCTTTATTATTCTTCCTCTAACTTGTCTTTTTTTGGTTATTTTTATGTTTATGACATTTTTTAAAATGAACATTTTCATTGAAATAAGTTGCAATTTGATTTGTCAAGTTTTTTATTGACAGATATTTCATAAATTTCCATTTTTTTCTTTTTTGATAATTAAAAGAAGTAAACACTTTTGCATATGTAGCTGTAAAATAAATTAATTAATAAAATAGTGAGGGCTAAAAATTTTTTGAAAAATCTTGCCCATTTCACTAGGTAATAAGCATATGGGATTTAAGAACTACAGTTTCTCATGTAGTTACCTCATTCAAAAGTTTGTTAATTGCATGAAGAAGGTAGTGATAAAGAAGATAAATAAATTTTGAATTTTTTTAAAGTTTTTTTATTTCAAAGATTGCTTTATTAATATCATGAAATTTATTTACAAAATTTAACTAAGGTAGCCCAGAGTTTAGCAAAAAGGAAATAGTTCAGTTTTTTTGTTTGTTTTTAAGGTTTATTCATTTGGCCACTACGCCACGGCATCGGCCCCTTTCCTTAATTCTTATTTTGGGGAGTGAACCAGTGGATGGAAGACCTCTCTCTGCCTCTGCCTCTGCCTCTGCCTCTGCCTCTCTGTAACTCAGCCTTTCAAATAAATAAATAAATCTTTAAAAAATACTTTTAATCACAAAATAATTAATTCCTTTTAAAATTTAAGATTCCTCTTCCCCTACATATTTTTCCATTTATACTGTTTTCTTTACCCTGGATCATTTTGTAGGATAAGAGAATATATTATTTTATAGATGTATGTTCATGATTTTTTATTATGACTATAGCTATATGAAAGCATCCTGTTCTTTATGATCATTTAAGTTAGTTTCACAGAATCCTTTTTATTTACTGTGTTACATGGATTGCTGTAATATTAAAATGTTTGTAGAATGTCCAACTCTTTTTGAAATTAAAATAAAGAATAAGGACAAAAGTGTTTAAAAGCAACAAAAAGAAGGAAACAGACTGGACTGAAAAAGATTTCCTGTGTGGCTTCTGTTGTTTGTTTTACTTGGACTTGTAGATGAAGGCTAGGGCCAATTTTGGGATGACCTGTGCAGGTATCTTTGGAATGCACAGAAAACACCTTTACATGTCACTGCTTGAGGATATAGACCCTTTAACACAAATCTTGTTCTAATGGCTTGAGATACGTATTTTGTTCTTTGTTTAAATTATATAAAAAATATACATTTACCCATTACCTTCCTAAGTGTTTACATTATGAAATATTTTAGTGGAGAGCTCCAGGTCTGCTTTGAGGGAAGAAGGCGTTTGCAGTCTTTAGGGTTTTGTTTTCATTTTGTATGCCTACCGTGGTAGCTCTTGGAGGAGAAGTAATCCCAAGAGCCGAGATTTCTTTCTGTGATACCTGCCCACGAGTGAATAGCAACAGCCTCTCGGAAGTGGATCACTGCTTTTCACTTTGAACCCCACACTCCAGCCTTTCCTAGCTGCTTACATTTCTCTGAATGCTTCGTTTTCCTGCCCGGGTTGTAACCCTAGCCAGGCGAGCTCATTTGCATCTTGTCTGCCTGGAGCACTTGAGCTTGTGTTTCAGTGATGAAGGTCTTCGTGAAAACTTCCTGGCTGACTCTGCCCCATCCCCTCCCTTCAAAATCAAGCACTCTTTTTTTAACCTTTTTACTTTGTATGTTCTATTTTGTATTTCTGGGATAATTGAGTAATATACTGAGCTGTAATTATTTATTCATTAGTAGACTCTAGTCATTTTTTTTACCTTCTCTAAGACCTGCATTCCTTATCTGTAAAATGAGAGTGAGAATGTATTCATCTTAAAAGGTTGTTGTGCGATTAAATGAAATTGTGTATATAAAACAAAGTATTAAAATCCATTTTGGCACATATTGAACATTAAATGAGCCATGGAAATAGAAGTTGCATACTTGTATTCTCTTATATTTTGGCATCATGAAAACCTGAGATGTATTTTATTTATGTTATATATATATATATATATATGTATATATATATATATATATTTCCCCACTATTTTGCCTATGATAGGTTGGATCGGTAATGCATATTCAGGGTGACAATCACCATCCCTTACTGTAGAATCTTCCCACTTAATTGTGTTTAGGTTCTTGTTGTGCAACTATCTCCCCCCCCCCCCTTCTAATAGGCTGTACTGTGAGAAATATAATTATCTTAAGATTTTTCTACAGTGTGTTATGGCTTCAGCACATATAAAACTCTAACCCATGTCTACCTTAACCTTTAAAAAGGATATCTTTCTAGTTAGTTATAAATTAGAAATATGCCATATTCAATATTAAAATAGGATTTCATCAATTAAGGGTCTTGGAAGTTATATATAATACCTTTCTACATTGTGGGATAAAGAAAGTACATAGACAATTTCTTACAGAGATAGACAATTTCTTACAGAGTGATATATTTTATGTGAAAATAAGGAACGATATTCTTTTTTAAAAATTTTTTAAAAGCTTATTTATTTTATTTGAAAAGCAGTGTGACAGAGAGAAAGAAAACCTGCCATCTGCCGGTTAACTTTTTTTTTTTTTCTTGACAGGCAGAGTTAGACAGTGAGAGAGAGAGACAGAGAAAGGTCTTCCTTCCATTGGTTCACCCCCCCAAATGGCTGCTATGGCCGGCGCACTGCACCAATCTGAAGCCAGGAGCCAGGTGCTTCCTCCTGGTCTCCCATGCAGGTGCAAGGCCCAAGCACTTGGGCCATCCGTCACTGCCTTCCCGGGCCACAGCAGAGAGCTGGACTGGAAGAGGAGCAGCCGGGACAGAATCTGGCATCCCAACCGGGACAAGAACCCGGGGTGCCAGCCCTGCAGGCAGAGGATTAGCCAAGTGAGCCACGGCGCCAGCCTAGTAGTGGTTAACTTCTTAAATGGCTATAATGACTGGGGCTGAGCCAGGCCAAATCTAGGAGCTCAGAATGCTATCCAGAATTTCCCATGTGGGTGGCAGGAGCCCAGATACTGAAGCTATTATTTTCTGCTTCCCCAGGCACATTAGTAGGGAGCTGGATCAGGAGTGGAGCAGCCGGGGCTTGAACCAGCTCTCCAATATGGGGTGCTGGGGTTACAAGCTGTGGCTTACCCTGCTAAGCCACATGCTGGCCCACATTCTTTTCTCCTGAGGTGAAGACCATGGAGCCTTGATACATGAGCCTTATGAGCTCAACACATGACTTTTTGGAGTTTTCCAATTTTTTTTTTTTAGTTTTTTTTTTTTTAACTTTTATTATTTATTTGAAAAACAGTATGAGCAAGTGAGAGAAATGAGTCCCATCCACTGGTTAATCCCCCAAGTGCCCCCTGCACCTGGGTCTAGGCCATTCCAAAGCCAAAAATTCCACATGGGTCTCCCATAAAGGTGGAAGGGACCAAAGTACAGGGCCATCATCTGCAACCTCTCAGGGTGCACTTTATCAGGAAGCTGGGCCAGAATCTGAAATAGGATTTTATTCCAGGCATCCCAAGCAATGTTCTACCCAGGTGAGCCATAACATCTGCCCCTTCAATTTTCACTATAAAACTACTATTTTAGCCAACTTGGGCTGCTATAAGAAAATATCACAGACGAGTAATTTATAAATAATAGAAGTTTATTTTTCACAGTTCTGGAGGCTGGGAAGCCCAAGACAGCAACACTAGCAGATTCACTGTCCCCTGCGGGCCTGCTCCGTAGATGGCATTTTCTTGCTGTGTCCTCTGTGTAGCACCAAAAAAGACGGAAAAGGCAAAAATGGGCTCAGGTGCTCCCTTAAATCTCTAATCCCTTCGTATGGGCTCGGCCCTCATGACTTCGTCACCTCCTAAAGTCTCCACCTCTTAATATTACCACATTGTCAATTAAGTTTCAGCATACATACTTGCAGAAACAGTTTCAGACCATAACATTTCCTATTGAAAAACTCACTATGATTCTAATGTGAATGGCCTCCTCTTCCAGGCACCCTCTTCTTTGCATTGTTGCTAGGATAGTACTTTTTCAGCAATCTTCTCTTTCAGGATTTCTACCAATGCAAAATAAAATCATAATTGTAAAATTAGGCCACTGGGGTATTAAAAGGTGTGCTCAGAAGTTCCAGGCTCCTGGCTTCGGATTGGCCCAGCTCTGGCCATTGCAGCCCTTTGGGGAGTGAGCTAGTGAATGGAAGACCTCTCTCTCTCTCTCTCTAACTCTGCCTTTCAAATAAATAAATCTCTAAAAAACTTGCTTGATTTTCTCCACTGTTAAGAAACTGTTACCACTTGAGTTTTCATCTTTATTTTGTCTTTTGTGAGAGTAGTATGATAGACTCACACACAGAAGAGTATACTGACAGGAGCCCGTTTCCTTAGATCCCTGGTCTGCTGTTTGAGTTTCATTTTATTAACCCTCACAGTATCACTGTAGTTTGCTGGTATGTAAAGTTCAGACTCAGAAAGACAAAGTGATCATTTTTCTGAATTACTACCACACGTCTGAGGGGTCTTCAAAATTTTTTTTTTTTTTTTTTTTTGACAGGCAGAGTGGACAGTGAGAGAGAGAGACAGAGAGAAAGGTCTTCCTTTTGCCGTTGGTTCACCCTCCAATGGCCGCCGCGGCCGGCGCGCTGCGGCCGGCGCACCGCGCTGATCCGGTGGCAGGAGCCAGGTGCTTCTCCTGGTCTCCCATGGGGTGCAGGGCCCAAGCACCTGGGCCATCCTCCACTGCACTCCCTGGCCACAGCAGAGAGCTGGCCTGGAAGAGGGGCAACCGGGACAGAATCCGGCGCCCCAACCGGGACTAGAACCCGGTGTGCCGGCGCCGCAAGGCGGAGGATTAGCCTAGTGAGCCGCGGCGCCGGCTTCAAAATTTTTGTACCAAAATAAATTTATCTTGTAATTACGTTTTCCATAAACTTTTTGAAGCTCTCTCGTTATCCATTATGTATCTGATAATGCTTCCTGAGAGGAGCGCCTAAGTGCTTTGTACACTCTTTCATGCGACAAGTACTTACTGGGCAGCTGCTCTTTGCTGTGGTCCATGTTAATCTCTGAAGCCAGTGAACATACTTGCCAAGTTCTGCTGCATTAGGTAATAATAGTAATACATTCAATTTCTATGGCTTTTATAACGTCTCAAGTCCTTTTCTATACATTCATTTGTTTAAATCTTCACAATAACCGCCAAAAGATAGGTATTATGATTTTACATATAAAGAAATTGAAATAAGTAGAATTAAACCACATTTCGGATGTTAAGTTCTGAACGGATGGATACATGGGAGGTACAGGCTATTCCAAAATGTCATAACCCCTCTTTTGGAAAAAAGATTATCTCCTCGTGAACCCTGTGTTTGGTGTTAGCATGCCTGGGGGAGGCTGCTAATTTCCCACCTCTCTCTGCCTTTGCTGAAATGCCCAAAACCAGGAGGGAGGCACTGGTGGTGACTGTTCAGGCTTCTCCATGCTCCCGAGGGCTCAGCGGCCACTCTTTGCCTCCGGTTTGGGCAGCCCAGTGAGCGAGCTGTTTTTACTTTTACTTTTAAGTCTTTGATCTGATATAGAAAAAGCAAATTACCACAAGATGAAAACTGTGGCCAGAGTTTTTACAATATGTTAATGTAATGGTAATAAAATGGAAGCTTCTGTCGGATCATTAGCCAAGACCTGTGTTTGACCCATCTTTTTCTCATGCTGGAAAAGTGAATTAAAATGCTCACTTGCTCTCATACCTGGTGAGGTGCTCATGTGAATCTTAGATAAGATTTCACTACTTCAGTTTTTAACTATAAAGACCAAGTGACCAAGTTTAAGTCTTGACTCACTTGTACTGACTGCTGTGTAATTTTATAATTAGCGCTTTTATTTTATGCTCTTAACAAACCACACTGAATGTTGGAGAAGTCTATAGGAGCTTATGACAAGGATTTTTTTTTTTTTTTTTTTTTTGACAGAGTGGACAGTGAGAGAGAGAGAGAGAGAAAAGTCTTCCTTTTGCTGTTGGTTCAAACTTCAGTGGCCGCCACTGCGGCCGGCGCACTGCGCTGATCCGATGGCAGGAGCCAGGTGCTTCTCCTGGTCTCCCATGGGGTGCAGGGCCCAAGCACTTGGGCCATCCTCCACTGCACTCCCTGGCCACAGCAGAGAGCTGGCCTGGAAGAGGAGCAAACAGGACAGAATCCGGTGCCCTGACCGGGACTAGAACCCGTTGTGCCAGCGCCGAAAGGCGGAGGATTAGCCTAGTGAGCCGCGGCGCCGGCCATGACAAGGATTCTTACCCGTGACTCTGCCACAGACTATAACTTGTAAGAAGTTTTCTCACTTACTTAGGCTTTGGTCTTATTAGGTTTCAGTTTGTACATCTTTTTATTTTATAAGATTTATCTTATTTATTTATACATCCTTTTAGAATATGTGTGTGTGTGTATATATATATATATATATTTGAAAGGAAGAGAGAGAAAAATCTTCCATCTGTCTACTGGTTCACTCCCTAAATGGTCACAATAGCCAGGTCTTGGCCAGGCTGTCCCTCCTGGTCTCCCACATGAGTGGCAGGGACTTAAATACTTGGGCCATCTTCCACTGCCTTCTCAGGCACATGAACAGAAGCTGATTGCAAAGTGGAACAGCTGGGACTCAAACTATCTCTCCGATGCAGGATGCTAACATCACCTGCAGAGGTTTAATCCACTGTGCCACAGCTCTGGCCCTATACATCTTTTTTTACTTTTTTTTTTTTTTTAATTTTTTGCCAGGCAGAGTTAGACAGTGAGAGAGAGAGAGAGAGACAGAGAGAGAGTTATAGACAGTGAGAGAAAGACAGACCGAAAGGTCTTCCTTCTGTTGGTTCACTTCCCTAATGGCTGCTATGCCGGCGCGCTGCGCTGATCCGAAGCCAGGAGCCGGGTATTCCTCCTGGTTTCCCATGTGGGTGCAGGGACCCAAACACTTGGGCCATCCTCCGCTGCCCTCCTGGGCCACAGCAGTGAGCTGGACTGGAAGAGGAGCAACCGGGACTAGTACCCGGCGCCCCAACCAGGACTAGAACCCGGGGTGCCGGCGCCACAGGCGGAGGATTAGCTAAGTGAGCCATGGCGCCAGCCACCCCTATACATCTTTAAAAATTAACATTTTAGACTGAATTAGCACTAGCTCTAACTCTAAAATTCTGTAAATTATCTACCTTGAGATCATTCTCTGTCCACAGGACACTGTGTATCTGTGTGTGTTAATACTTAAAAAAAAAATTTTTTTTTAAGTTTTATTCATTTATTTGAAGGGTAGAGCTACAGAGAGAGATATTCCACCTACTGGTTCACTCCTCAAATGGCCACAACAGCCAGAGCTGGGCCATGCTGAAGCTAGGAGCCAGGAGCTTCTTTCTGGTCTCCTACATGGCTGCAGGGACCCAAGCAGCCAGGACTTGAACCAGCCCCCATATGTGATGCTGGTACTGTAGGCCACAGTTTTAACCCTGGAGCCACAGCTCCTGCCCCAACACTTGAAATCAATAGCTATTTCATTAATCTTCTCTAAATATGGTTATTTATTTGGGCTATATTGAATATAGCTCTATAATTTATATGTACTTACTATGCTATAAATCTTTCTCCTTGGCCGGCGCCGCGGCTCACTAGGCTAATCCTCCGCCTTGTGGCGCCGGCACACCGGGTTCTAGTCCCGGTCGGGGCGCCGGATTCTGTCCCGGTTGCCCCTCTTCCAGGCCAGCCCTCTGCTGTGGCCAGGGAGTGCAGTGGAGGATGGCCCAGGTGCTTGGGCCCTGCACCCCACGGGAGACCAGGAAAAGCACCTGGCTCCTGGCTCCTGCCATCGGATCAGCGCGGTGCGCCGGCCGCAGCGCGCTGACCGCGGCGGCCATTGGAGGGTGAACCAACGGCAAAAGGAAGACCTTTCTCTCTGTCTCTCTCTCTCACTGTCCACTCTGCCTGTCAAAAAAAAAAAAAAAAAAAAAAAAAAAAACTTTCTCCTTTACTAGAATAATCTCCAGGAGAGAGAGGAGGATTTAGCATGCATAAAGATAAATATAATCTGAGGCTAAGCACTCTTACTGATTACAGGAAGCTAATATTAACACAAATTGGTTGTCAGTTACAAGGGCATATGTCCATATATCCAGACCTGCTCTATAATATTATTTGCCAAGAATATTTGTAATGGAATTCTGGAATTAAATGTAGATGCCTCTAGAATAAAAATAATTTGGTCTTGTTAAACACTGGATTCATCATTATTCTGACACTTCAGATTTACTCTTAATAACAATGAAGTAAAAAGATTTTTTAAAATAGTGAAATAAAAGAATATTTTGGAAACTATGTTTAAGGGCCTAGTTGTGCCTGGTACTGTAAATTTAACTAAGCCTACTAAAAAACAAGAAAAATTCTGAAAACAGACATTAGCCTTTTTTTTTTTTTCATTTATTTATTTAAAAGGCAGAATTACAGAGCGGGGTGGGAGAGACAGAGAGGTCTTCCAACTGCTGGTTCACTCCCCAAATGGCTGCAATGGCTGAAGCTGGGTCAATCCAAAGCCGGGAGCCAAGAGCTTCCTCTGGGTCACCCACGTGGGTACAGGTGCCCAAGTGCTTGAAACATCTTCCACTGCTTTTCCAGGCTATCAGCAGAGAGCTGGATCAGAAGAGGAGCAGCTGGGTCTTGAACCGGTGCCCATATGTGATGCTGGCACCACAGGCAAAGTCTTAGCCTACTACACTAATAGCACTGGCCCCAAGCATTAGCATTTTTTAACTTACATTTCTACTCATACTATAATTTCTTTCTTAATAACTTTTTAGCATGCTGGTCATAAAAGTATTGAAATAACAAATATTTAGGTAGATTTAAAAATAGTATATAATTGTAGTATACAGGATTACTTTAGAAAGTTTGTGGAAAATGGCATTAAAAGATGTATTTGTTTTTAAAGATGTATTTGTGTATTTGAAAGGCAAAGTTACAGAGAAGGGGGTGGTGTGGCTACTTGACCTGCTGCACCACAACACCCTTTCCTATTTATTTTTAAGATTTGCTTGAACGTTATAGAGAGAGGGGGACAGAGAGAGATACCTCCTGTCTGCTGGTTCATTCCACAGATGGCCATAATGGCAAGGCTGGGCCAAGCCAAAGGCAGAAGCCACGAGTTTCATCTGGGTTTCCTACATGGGTGCAGGGACCCAAACACTGGGCCATCTTCTGCTGCTTTTCCTAGGCCATTAGCAGGGAACTGGATTGGAAATTAGCTGCCAGGACACAAAGTGGTGCCCATATGAGATGCCAGTGTCTTAGGTGGTGGCTTTTTTTTTTTTTCTAAGATTTATTTTGTTATAGAGAGATGGAGAGACAGGGAAAGAGATCCTCTGTCTTCTTGTTCACTCCCCAAATGGCGGCAATGGGTCAGGCTCAGCCAGACTGCAGCAATGAGTTTCTTCTGGGTCTCCATGTGGGTTCAGGGGCCCAAGCACTTGGACTGTCTTCTGCTGCTTTCCCAGGCACAACTCAGCTGGTTAGGAAATGGAGCAGCCAGGACTCAAAGCAGTGCCACAGGTGGTGGCTTTGCCTGCTATGCCACAGCGCCAGACCCAGGTGGTATCTTCACATGCTACGCCACAATGCCAGCCTGAGATCCATCTGGATCTCCCAAGTAGGTGGCGGGGACTCAGGTACTTCAGTCATCATTCACTGCCTCCCTGGCTGTTTATTATTAACAGGAAGCTGCATTGGAAAAACAGTGGCTGGGACTTGAACCAGGCACTCTCAGATGGGATACAGACATCTCTAGTGGCAACTTAAACCACTATATCAAATGTCCACCCCAATACTTGCTTTCTTTTTGGGTCTGTATTCACTAAAGGCAGTTTTTAAATTTACAAGAAACTACCACTAATTGAATATACTTACTGTATTGAAAAAGTCCTCTTCACTTAATTTATATTATTTAAACACTGGTCATATATACCAGGCACTCAGCTTGGCCTTGAGAAAATGAAGGACATATTCAGAACGTCCAGATACTTTATGAGAATCATCTTATTTAATTGCCAGACCAGTCGACTACTACTTTATGCTACTTCTACTAAGGGAGAAATTAAGATCTTAAAAACCAGGGGGCCAGCGTTGTGACACAGTGGGTTCAAGCTTCCACCTGGGACACCGCATCTCATTTGTGTACTGGTCTGAGACCTCGCTGCTCCAACTCCAATCTAGCTCCTTGCTAAACTGCCTAAGAAGCCAGTAGAAGATTGCCCAAGTACTCAGGAGGCCCAGAGTAGTTTCTACCTCCTGAGTTTGGACAAGCCCAGGCCATCATCATGGCCATGTTGATAGAGAACCAGCAGAAGGAAGATCTCTCTCTAAATGCCTTTGAAGTAAATAAATAAATCTATAACAACAGCAACAACAAAAGATTATGAAAATCATATGACTTGGTTAAGGTCTCTGAGCTAGTATATAAGTAAAAGAACTGGGCCGGCGCTGTGGCATGCTGGGTAGAACTGCCACTTGCAGTGCTGGCATCCCGTATGGGCACCGGTTTGAGTCCTGGCTGCTCCACTCCCAATCCAGCTCTCCGCTGTGGCCTGGGAAAGCAGTAGAAGATGGCCCAAGTCCTTGGGCCCCTGACCCGCATGGGAGACCCAGAAGACGCTCCTGGCTCCTGGCTTCAGATCGGCTCAGCTCCAGCCGTTGCGGCCATCTGGGGAGTGAACCCACAGTTGGAAGACCTGTCTCTCTCTCTCTGCCTTTCAAATCTTTTTTTAAATAAAAAGGGTTTAAAAAGAAGTAAGTAAAATAAAAATTAAAATTCAAATTTAGCTCTGTATGATACTAGAGCTCGTACTTATAACCAGAATATTATGTTCTGTGTGTGCTACAAGTATTGAGTTCTCTGAAATATGGAAGTCAACGCTGGGCAGGGCTTACCAGATACAGGGAGCTTGGTGAACAAAGGCCCAGTGACTGGAGTAAAACTGCAGTGGCAGAAGTCCAGGTTGCTGAAGCATGATGAACATGGAGGGAGTGGCAAGAAATGAAGCAGAAAAAGTTATAAAAAGCATTTTATGCCACCTTAAAGGAATTTCATTTTTTTCCCTAGGCAAAGCTAAAAGATTTTAGGCAGGAGGGTGCATAATTGGGTCTGTGTTCTAGAAGTTTAGCTGACTGCAGTATACAAGATGAATTAGGAAGGAGAGTCCTATCTAGTCTCAGTAAGAAGTAGTGGATGGCAATGGAAATGGAGGAGAGGGGCACTGTAAAGAAAGATTTAATGGCACTCGCTGATGCAGTACCTGTGTGCTTACGTTTGAAGAGTTGATTTAGAGAGAGGAGCTAATGGGGCTGGCACTGTGGCGCAGCGGGTTAACACCCTGGCCTGAAACGCCAGCAACCCATATGGGCACCGGTTCTAGTCCCGGCTGTTCCTCTTCCAATCCAGCTCTCTGCTATGGCCTGGGAAAGCAGTAGAAGATGGCCCAAGTCCTTGGGCCCCTGTACCCGTGTGGCCCGTGTGGGAGACCTGGAAGAAGCTCCTGGCTCCTGGCTTTGGATCGGTGCAGCTCCGGCCAGAGCGGCCGTCTGAGGAGTGAACCATCGGATGGAAGACTTCTCTCTCTCTCTCTGCCTCTCCTCATTCTGTGTAACTCTGACTTTCAAATAAATAAATCTTAAAAAAAAAAAAAAAAAAAAGAAGAAGAAGAAGAAGAGCTAAAGGTGTTAGATGTCTAACTTGGGCTTCTGATGATGCCGTTAACCACACTGAGTTCATTTAGAAATGAGATGAAGTATGGCCTACAGGAGATGAGTTAAATTTTGAACACTGTGTAAGTTAGGGGTGCTTTTGACTTTAAGCAAAAAAAACAAACAAACAAACAAACAAAACGTTTTATTTGTGCAGTGCTAGTGTTGTGCCATAACAGGTTAAATCGTCACCAGCATCCCGTATGGGCACTGGTCCAACACCTAGCTGCTCCACTTTTTTGTTTGTTTGTTTGTTTGTTTGTTTGACAGGCAGAGTTAGACAGTGAGAGACAGAGAGAAAGGTCTTCTTTCCGTTGGTTCACACCCAAAATGGCCGCTACGGCCCACATGCTGCGCCAATCCAAAGCCAGGGGCCAGGTACTTCCTCCTGGTCTCCCATGCGGGTGCAGGGCCCAAGGACTTGCGCCATCCTCCGCTGCCTTCCCAGGCCACAGCAGAGAGCTGGACTGGAAGAGGAGAAGAAAGATCTCTTTCTCTCTCTGTAACTCTGCCTGTCAAATAAATAAATAAATCTTTAAAAAAAAGATGTTTTTTTTTGACAGGCAGAGAAGACAGTGAGAGAGAGAGAGAGAAAGGTCTTCCTTTGCCGTTGGTTCACCCTCCAATGGCCGCCGCGGCCAGCGCGCTGCGGCCAGCACACCACGCTGATCCGATGGCAGGAGCCAGGAGCCAGGTGCTTTTCCTGGTCTCCCATGGGGTGCAGGGCCCAAGCACTTGGGCCATCCTCCACTGCACTCCCTGGCCACAGCAGAGAGCTGGCCTGGAAGAGGGGCAACCGGGACAGAATCCGGCGCCCCAACCGGGACTAGAACCCGGTGTGCCGGCGCCGCAAGGCGGAGGATTAGCCTAGTGAGCCGCGGCGCCGGCCTTAAAAAAAAGATTTATTTAAAATTTATTTGACAGGCAGAGTTACGCAGAGAGAAGAGAGGCAGAGAGAGAGAGGTCTTCCATCCACTGGTTCACTCCCAAACAGGCCTCAACAGCCAGAGCTGCGCCAATCCAAAACCAGAAGCCAGGAGCTAGGAGCTTCCTACGAGTCTCCCACGTGGGTGCAGTGGCCTAAGGACTTGGGCCATCTTCTTACTGCTTTCCCAGGCCATAGCAGAGAGCTGGATCAGAAGAGGAGCAACTGGGACTGGAACCAGCACCCATATGGGATGCGGGCGCCTCAGGCCAGGGCATTAACCCACTGCGCCACAGCGCCGGCCCCAAATAAATCTTTTAAAAATATTTATATACAAGAGAGAGCATGCCCATAGACTGGTTCACTCCCCAAATGTCCACAATGGCCAGGGCCAGGCTGAAGCCTAAAGCAGGAGCTGTGAACTTAATCCAGGGCTCTGAAGTGGATGGCAGAAGCCAAATTACTTGAGTCATCGCTGCTGCCTCCCAGGGTCTATATCACAGAAAACTGAAGCTGGAGTCAAGAGCTAAAAGCCAGGTATCAAACTCAGGTCATGGGATGTGGGCATCTGAAGCAGCGTCTTAACAGCTAGGCTGAATGCCTACCATATAATTTTATTTTTGATCTTAAATCACTAGAATTCTGAAGGTAGGCTCTTTTAGGACAGATGCAGCATTCTATGATGCTGTGTTTGTTTTGTTATTCTGAATAACTTCGTTTCTCATGGTAGCAGTGCCAACATCATAGGCAAAGCTACTTTGAGACATAAATTCAAGGCTGGAAGAAGAGGAAAGGGAAACTTTTGATGTCATCTGTTCTCTTTTTCAAGGAAAGATTTTCCAGGTGCACCCACCAGATTTCTACTTACATCTCATTGGCCGGAACTGAGTCTGATAGCCTCAGGATCTACAAGGGAGGTTGGAGCTGTATTTATAGATGGATAGTGACTGGGGATGGTGTTGGGTTAGCCAGCCAAGTATTTACTGGTTGAATTCATAGTACCTATGAGATACCAGATCTGAAGGTTTTTATTTTTTAATCCTGGATACTATATCATAAATCACAGAACTAGAGTTGGTTGCTAATAGGAAAGGTTAAATGACCTGAGGAAAATTGGATAAGGAATACCAAGGGTGAACAGAGGAGCTGGGGAATGGGCCAGATTGTTTAACAGCTGGATCACTGGAAATGTCAACGCAAAGACTGTTTAATGTATCTCTGGAACAATGAGGCAGTCCTCCAAAGGCTGAACAGAAACAATGCAGTCCTAGATAATGTATATTCAGCTGAGACTCTTAAGGGCATGTAATGGCAATGTAAGAGTCATTACTACACAGACGATTGTACTGAAGCCTAAAGATTAAGTAATTTGCTTAAGATCACATTGTCTGTAATAGAAAAACAGGTTAGAAAAAAATGAATTCGGATCTCTGAGACAGTGAATAATATATTTCCAGTGGTTGTATATATTTTCAGTTATTTAATAGTTCATACCCAGGGCCAGCGCTGTGGCACAGTGGGTTAAAGCCCCAGTATGCAACGCCATCATCCTATATGGACGCTGATTTGAGTCCCGGCTGCTCCACTTCCGATCCGGTTCCCTGCTAATGCGCCTGGGAAAACAGTAGAAGATGGTCCAAATTCTTGGACCCTTGCATCTGTGTGGGAGACCCGGAAGAAGCTCCTGGCTTCACATAGGCTCAGCTCTGGCTGTTGCAGCCATTTTGAGAGTGAACCAGCAAATGGAAGACATCTTTCTCTCTCTCTCTCTCTCTCTCCCTCTCCCTCTCCCTCTCTCACCCCCTTCCTCCCTCCCTACCTCCCTCTCCCCCCCCCCCCCCCCGCCGTCCTCTATACTCTTTCAAATTAAAAAAAAAAAATCTTAAAAAAAATAGTTCAGGGCCGGCGCCGCGGCTCAATAGGCTAATCCTCCGCCTAGCGGCGCTGGCACACTGGGTTCTTGTCCCAGTCGGGGCACCGGATTCTGTCCCAGTTGCCCCTCTTCCAGGCCAGCTCTCTGCTATGGCCCGGGGGTACATTGGAGGATGGCCCAGGTCCTTGGGCCCTGCACCCGCATGGGAGACCAGGATAAGCACCTGGCTCCTGGCTCCTGGCTCCTGCCTTTGGATCGACGCAGTGCGGCCAGAACCAACGGCAAAAGGAAGACCTTTCTCTCTCTCTCTCTCACTGTCCACTCTGCCTGTTTAAAAAAAAAAAAAAAAAAAAAAAAAAAAAAAAAAAAAAAAAGTTCATACCTGACGGAAAAACCAGAGTTTGTATTTCTTTCTTTTTTTTTAATTAATTTATTTATTTGAAAGAGTTATGCAGAGAAATGGCCACAGCTCTGGCCGCAATGGCTGGAGCTGCACCAATCTGAAGCCAGGAGCCAGGAGCTTCTTCCAGGTCTCCACGCGGGTGAAGGGGCCCAAGGACTTGGGCCGTCTTCTACTGCTTTCCCAGGCCACAGCACCCATATGGGATGCTGGGACTGTAGGCGGCAGCTTTACCAGCTATGCCACAGTGCCAGCCCCCAGCCACATTCTTTTGCACTTAATCTTTATGTGTCTCCCTTCCTTCTAAATCTGAAAATATCAGGGATGTTGCATCATTTATCTTTGTTTGTTTAAAGATTTATTTATTTATTTGAGTTACAGTGAAAGAGAGGAGAGACACAGGGAGATCTTCCGTCTGCTGGTTTACTCTCCAAATGGCTTCAATGCCTAGGAATGGGCCAGGCCAAAGCTAGGAGCCAGAAGCTTCTAGGTAGGTGTCAGGAGCCCAAGAACTTGGGCCATTTTCCACTGCTTTTCCCAGGCCATTATCAGGGAGCTGGATTGGAAGTGGAGCAGCCATGACAATGAACTGTTGCAAGTGGTGACTTTACCCTCTGTGCCTTAGTGCTGGACCCTATTATCATTCATCTTCATGCAAGTATTTCTAGCAGCTAGCACATACCTTCTGTGATGCAGTAAGTGCTTGATAAATGATGTGTTTAAAGATGTAATTATTTATTTGAAAGAGTTACAGAGAGAGAAGAGACAAAAAGAGTTCTTCCGTCTGCTGATTCACTACCTAAATGTCTGCAATTTCCAGGGCTAGGCCAGGCCAAAGCCAGGAGCCAAGAACTTCTTCCAGGTCTTCCATGTGAGTAGCAGGGGCTACTTTGTTAATGGCATTTGTTAATGGCTTTTCCCAGGCCATCAGCAGGGATTGGAAGTGGAGCAGCCAGGACACGTAACAGCACCCATGTGGGTTGCCGGCATTGCATGAAGCAGCTTTACCTGCTACTCCACAACACCAGGCCCTGATAAATGATTTTTTGGTGGTAGATTGTTTTCCCCAAAAAATTCTTTAGAATTTTATCTCATTCCTGAACTTCTTGTTTATTATTTTCCCAGTTTCACTGTATAAGAATCTAATGATCAAAAAGGTTGGAGATGTGCTATCAAATCTTAAAACTCCTTCATAAGAAATTAATTATGGAGGTAGTTACTTGGTGCAGCTCTTAAGTTGCCACTTGGAATGCCCGTGTCCCATATTGTAGTGCCTAGATTCAAGCCCTGCCTCCGGCCTCCTGCTAATGTGCATCCTGGGAGTCAGCAGGTGCGGTTCCAGGTACTTGGGTCTGTATCATCCATGCAGGAGACTATGCTTCAGTTTCTGTCTCCTGGCTTTGGCCTGGCTCAGCTCAATCTGTTACAGGCATTTGAGGATAAGAGTGCGCTCTCTCGCTCTCTCTTGCTCTCGCTCTCACTCTCTCTCGCTCTCTCTTGCTCTCGCTCTCTCTCACTCTCTCTCTCTTGCTCTCTTTTGCTCTCTCGCTCTCGCTGTCTCTCACTCTCTCTTTCGCTCTCTCGCTCTGTCTCGCTCTCACTCTTTCGCGCTCTCGCTCTCTCTTGCTCTGTCTCGCTCTCGCTCTCTCTTGCTCTCTCGCTCTTGCTCTCTTGCTCGTGCTCTCTCACTCTCCTCCCACTCGCTCTCTCTCGCTCTTTCTGCTTTTTAAATAAAATAAAAATATTATTAAAAAGAAGTTTATTATGTCAATGTAGAAAATATAGCACAACAAATAAACAGGTGATGTATCCAGGGCTTGAGTCCGAATATTAGTTAATACCTGTTTTTCCTAGAAGACTGATAAGCCCTCTGATTGCAAAGCAGCACAAAATTCAAGTCTTTATTGGCACAGCGTCCTCATCATTTAAACCTAAATGTTTAGAAAATATTCACTACTAAAAAAATATTTTAAGGCTTCCAAAATGTCTTTCCTGTACACTCCAGAAAAACACCCTGGTTTTAAATCAGTTCTTTTAAATAATAAGTTATTTACAATAGTTATTTTCTACTCTTTATGCTTTTTCTTAACACACAATCCAAAAAAATTTAATGTTTCTATTTTTAATACATACAGTTTTTAAAAGAATAACAAAGTAATAATTAAAAATATCAGATTTTTGTAAGACCTTTTAAAAAGCATAATTATATGTGTAGTATGATTAAAGCTATTAAAAATACATAATCAAAACCAGAAGGAAAGATGCACACTTGATTTATTGATATTAAGGGTAGCTTTTTCTCACATTTCCAGATTTCCTTTTTTGTGTTTTGTTTACAATTCTTAAAGATTTGATACTGGGGGCCGGCGCCGCGGCTCAATAGGCTGATCCTCCACCTAGCGGCACCGGCACACCAGGTTCTAGTCCTGGTCGGGGCGCAGATTCTGTCCCTGTTGCCCCTCTTCCAGGCCAGCTCTCTGCTGTGGCCCGGGAGTGCAGTGGAGGATGGCCCAGGTGCTTGAGCCCTGCACCCCATGGGAGACCAGGATAGGCGCCTGGCTCCTGCCTTCGGATCGGCAAGGTGCGCTGGCCGCAGCGCGCCGGCTGCGGTGGCCGTTGGAGGGTGAACCAACGGAAAAGGAAGACCTTAAAAACAAAAAAACAACAACAAAAAAAAATTTGGTAGTGGGGAATAATTTTAGATATAGAACTTACAGAAATGATAGTTTCCATTTTCTCCTAATGTTAGCATCCTTTTTTTTTTTTTTTTGTAAATGAAAGCTGGGATTTTTTTTTTAAAGATTTATTTATTTATTTGAAAGTCAGAGTTACACAGAGAGGGAGAGAGAAAGAGAAAGAGAGAGAGGTCTTCCATCCGCTGGTTCACTCTCCAGATGGCCGCAATAGCCGGCGCTGCACCTATCCAAAGCCAGGAGCCAGGAGCTTCTTCCAGGTCTCCCACACGGGTGCAGGGGCCCAAGGACTTGGGCCACCTTCTGCTGCTTTCCCAGGCCATAGCAGAGAGCTGGATGGGAAGAGGAGCAGCCGGGACTTGAACCGGCACCCCTATGGGATGCCAGCGCTTCAGGCCAGGGCGTTAACCCACTGTGCCACAGCTTCGACCCCAAGCATCCTTACATAGACGTTAACAAAAACTGAGTTAACACTGGTAGAATGTTATTAGCTGAACTATAGTCTTTTTTAGTTTTCACCGTTTTCCCACTAACATATTCTGTTCCGAAATCTGTTCTAGGGCCGCATAGTACCTTTATTCAAATCTCCTTAATTCCCTCCAATCTGTGACAGTTCTTCAGTCTTTCCTTGTCTTTTATTTGATCTTTACATTTGTGAGTGGTTTTATAGGCTGTCTCTCAATTTGTTCTCTCATTCTCTTATGAATAAAAGAGGTTCTGTATTTTTAGCAAGCACGCCAGAGAAATGATAGATCCTTCTTTCTCAACATATCATACAGAGAGAGTGAGTGTATGGCACCAGTATATCTCAATCCCAGGCATGTAAACCCGATTAAAGTCAAGTTTCTTTGTGCAAAGTTGAAGATGAATTGAGACTAGGCAACTCTCCTGTTCCTCAGCAAATGTGGTCCCACTAATTTTAGCACTCATCAGAAGATTTTTTAAAAATATTGATTTAAAAGCCAGCGCTATAGTGTTAGCAGGTAAAGCCGCCACCTGTGGCGCCAGTATCCCGTAAGGGTGCCAGTTAAAGTCCTCCCTGCTCCTCTTCCAATCCAGCTTTCTGTTATAGCCTGGGAAAGCAGTAGAAGATGGCCCAAGTCCTTGGGCACCCGCATCCATGTGGGAGACCCGGAAGACGCTCCTGGCTCCTAGCTTTGAATTGGCATAGCTCCAGCCATTGAGGCCATTTGGGGAGTAAACCAGCAGATGAAAGACCTCTCTCTCTCTCTCTGTCTCTCACTCTTTCTCTGCCTCTCTGTAACTCTGCTTTTCAAAATAAATAACTAAATCTTTAGAAAAATATATTTTTTTTTATTTATTTGAAAGGTAGAGTGACAGAGAAAGGAAGGGAGGGAAGGAAAGAGGGGGAGAGAGAGAGATCTTTCATCTGCTGGTTCACTCCTCAGAGAGCTGCTTCATCTGGGTCTCCCAAGTGGGTGCAGGGGCCTAAGCCCCTTAGGACTTCCTCAGGCCATCCTCCACTGCCTTTCTGGGGCGCATTGGCAGAGAGCTGGATCTGAAGTGGGACTCAGACCCTCTACTATGGGATGCTGATGTCACAAGCAGTGACTTAACCCAATGTGCCACAATACCTGCCCCTTATCAGTGGATCTTTTTTAAAATTTTTTTTTATTTTTAATTTTTTTTTTTTTGACAGGCAGAGTGGACAGTGAGAGAGAGAGAGAGAGAGAGAGACAGAGAGAAAGGTCTTCCTTTGCCGTTGGTTCACCCTCCAATGGCCGCCGCGGCCGGCGCACCGCGCTGATTCGATGGCAGGAGCCAGGAGCCAGGTGCTTTTCCTGGTCTCCCATGGGGTGCAGGGCCCAAGCACTTGGGCCATCCTCCACTGCACTTCCAGGACACAGCAGAGAGCTGGCCTGGAAGGGGGCAACCAGGACAGAATCCGGCACCCTGACCAGGACTAGAACCCAGGGTGCCGGCGCCGTAGGCGGAGGATTAGCCTATTGAGCCACGGCGCTGTCCATGGATCTTGACTTTAACAATTATTATAGTGTTTTAATGATTATTCTGTTTCTTTCATTCTTTCTGTACTTATTTGAATTCTCTCTTATTCAAATTCTCTCCCTTCTTTATTTATTCATTTATATCAGTATGGACTCATAGGTATTTATTCTTTAGGCAGTCTATAATACTATTATTTCTTTTGATGCTCAAATTATTCCAGCTTTTGTTTTTTAACCTCCTAATTAAGAAAATTAGTGAACAATTATCAGTGAATGAAGATATTTGATGTGAATTGCACAACATATCACACCGTAACATCCAATAGTTGATTTCAAGCAGCTGATAATTCTCAGCTTGCTACAAATGAATTCCTCAGTCGTGTGTTGTGTAATGAAAAGGGAAAGAACGTGAACACATGTGTCTTCTCCTCTTCCTGAGCTCAGGTATTAATTGATTCTGCCAATTATGTCTGAAAATCCCTGGTAACAATAAAAGCCTGACCGTTACTAATAGCAGCAGTTCTTTTGTATAACAACAAAAATTACAAAATGTCTAAAGATAAGGAAACTTGGGTGGCTTCTTGTTCCCCAGCAGTGACTCTGGTTCAGGATGGAGTGGCTGCTGACCCTTTGAGCACGGCTATTGTGCTGGGTTAATAGTGTGTTTCCTCCTATAGTTCATCACCCAGGGTGCTAGTCTAAAACACACCATCCGGTTTATCCAGGTAGTCCAGGACACATCCACTTAGCAACAAAAATACTGATAGGGATTTCCTTGCACTTAAACTGAGAGAAACTTCGTGTTTTTTGTTGGTGGTGGTTTTTTTTTTTTTTTTTTTTTTTTTTTTTAAGATTTATTTATTGCCGGCGTCGCGGCTCAATAGCTAATCCTCCGCCTGCGGCGCCAGCACCCCAGGTTCTAGTCCCAGTCAGGGCGCCGGATTCTGTCCCGGTTGCCCCTCTTCCAGGCCAGCTGTCTGCTATGGCCTGGGAGTGCAGTGGAGGATGGCCCAGGTCCTTGGGCCCTGCACCCCATGGGAGACCAGGAGAAGCACCTGGCTCCTGCCTTCAGATCAGGGCAATGCGTCGGCCGCAGCGCACCAGCTGCAGCGGCCATTGGAGGGTGAACCAATGGCAAAAGGAAAAGCTTTCTCCCTGTCTCTCTCTCTCTCTTACTGTCCACTCTGCCTGTCAAAAAAAAAAAAAAAAAAAAGATTCATATATGTATTTGAAAGTCTGAGTTACACAGAGAAAGAAGGAAAGGCAGAGAGAGAGAGAGAGAGAGAGAGAGAGAGAGATTCTTCCATCCCCTGGTTCTCACCCCAATTGGTTGCAACAGCAGCCAGGACTCGAACCAGTGCCCATATGGGATGCCGGCACTTCTGGCGGCGGCTTTACCTGCTACGCCACAGCACCGGCCCCCCAGAAACTTCTTGTTTAGTGGAAAAGCATTATTTTAGGAGTGTTTTCCACTTGTCTCGTGCAGTTATGTGTAGCATTGTATTTTACTCTCACAGCAGTTAGCATGTCTTGCCTTTAATTCTTTATTAGTTGCTCTTTTTAGGGAGCATATATCTTTATTTTCCTTCTGAAATAAACAACTTAAGGACAGTATCTGCCTATCAGACGTTTAAATACCCCACATGCATTGCATGCATGTAGGAAAGTGTTATTTGTTGTTGAGAAGGGGGAATATTATGGTTCTTAAGAGTAAATCTTGGCCGGCGCCGCGGCTCAATAGGCTAATCCTCTGCCTCGCGGCGCCGGCACACCGGGTTCTAGTCCCAGTCGGGGAGCCGGATTCTGTCCCGGTCGCCCCTCTTCCAGGCCAGCTCTCTGCTATGGGCTGGGAGTGCAGTGGAGGATGGCCCAAGTGCTTGGGCCCTGTACCCGCATGGGAGACCAGGAGAAGCACCTGGCTCCTGGCTTCGGATCAGCGCAATGCACCGGCTGTAGCACGCCGGCCACGCCGACCATTGGAGGGTGAACCAATGGCAAAGGAAGAGCTTTGTCTCTCTCTCTCACTGTCCACTCTGCCTGTAAAAATAAATTAAATAAATAAATAAATTGGTGCTTAAAAAAAAAAAAAGTAAATCTTGGAGCTGGCACTGAAGTGTAGCAGGTAAAGCTGCTGCCTGGGGTGCTGGCATCCCATATGGGCGCTGGTTTGAGTTCCAGCCACTCTACTTCTGATCCAGCTCCCAACTAATGGGAAAAGCGGTGGAAGATGACCTAAGCCTACCCAGACTGCAATGCAGTTCTGAAGCATGACCAAAAAATAAGTGATATATTGTAATTGTTGACTTTTTTATAGTGCCTTGAATTTTAATCCTTTTACTGTATCCTTCTTCAAGTGCAAAAGACAGGTAGGACAGGAACTGTGACATATGACAGGTGCCAGGATTGCAATATGAAGACTGTTAAGAAAAATAAATGAGGAAGGCTATGTGGTGTCAAAGTTGGTTTTGTGTGTGTGACTGAAAGGGGAAACAAAGAACAATTGGCTTGCTGTGGTTCTGGAGATATCTTAATTACCATCTGCAGATATTCTTGATTGTTATGTAGTAATCCCATTCTGTAAATCATTTATATTCAGTGCCTACTATCTTCTAGGCCCTGTTAAACAATTTTTTATTAAACAACTTTCATTAGTTAAATTTCTTTAATCCTCTCAATTATTCAGTAAAGTTGGCATACGATTGGCATTAGAAATTCTATAAGCCGGCGCCGCGGCTCACTAGGCTAATCCTCCGCCTTGCGGCGCCGGCACACCGGGTTCTAGTCCCAGTCGGGGTGCCGGATTCTGTCCCGGTTGCCCCTCTTCCAGGCCAGCTCTCTGCTGTGGCCAGGGAGTGCAGTGGAGGATGGCCCAAGTGCTTGGGCCCTGCACCCCATGGGAGACCAGGATAAGCACCTGGCTCCTGGCTCCTGCCATCAGATCAGCACGGTGCGCCGGCCGCAGCGCGCCGGCCACGGTGGCCATTGGAGGGGGAACCAACGGCAAAAGGAAGACCTTTCTCTCTGTCTCTCTCTCTCACTGTCCACTCTGCCTGTCAAAAAAAAAAAAAAAAGAAAAAAAAAAAGAAAGAAAGAAAAAAGAAATTCTATAGATTGGGGCCGGCACTGTGGCTCAGCGGGTTAACGCCCTGGCCTGAAGCGCTGGCATCCCGTACGGGCACCAGTTCTAGTCCTGGCTGCTCTTCTTTCCATCCAGCTCTCTGCTATGGCCTGGGAAAGCAGTAGAAGATGGCCCAAGTCCTTGGGCCCCTGCACCCATGTGGGAGACCCGGAAGAAGCTCCTGGCTTCTGACTTCGGATCAGGGCAATTCCAGCCATTACAGCCAACTGGGGAGTTACAGAAAAAGAGGGAGAGAGAGAAAGGGAGAAGAAGAAGGAGAGAGAGAGAGAGAACGATCTTCCATCTGCTGGTTCACTCCCCAAAAGACCGTAATAGCTGAGACTGGGCCAGGCTGAAGCCATTTCATCCGGGTGCCCCCAAACGGGTGCAGGGGCCCAAGCATTTTGAGCTACCTTCTGCTGCTTTCCAAGGCACATTAACTAATCCTATACATGGTCAAATTTTCTCTGCTGTTGTCAACAGTCTTTTTGTGTTTTGAAGTAAGCAAAATGATATGAAAAACATTAGAACATTGTTTCACATAAAGTAGTACTTTTTAGGAATGAAAGAAGTACTAAGTATAATTTGACTTATATAAAAAAAGATGTGGCATAGAAAATAAATATAGATGTCAATACCAATAAGAAAAGAAAAATATAATTTGAAATGCTTGTTCAGATGCAGTATTTGCCAGTTTTTGAATTTGTTATATAAAGGACTTTATTTTATTTTTAAAGATTTGTTTATTTGAAAAGCAGAGTCACAGAGGGAGAGATAGAGATCTTGCATTCACTGATTCACTTCCCAGTGCCTGCAACAACCAGGACAGGAGCCAGGAACTCCACCCGGGTCTCCTGTGTGAATGTCAGGGACTCCTGTACTCGGGCCACCATCTGCTGCATCGCTGCACGTACATTAGCAGGAAGCTGGCTTAGAAGTAGAGTAGCTCAGCCTTGAACCCGCACTGTGATACGGGATGTGGATATCCCAAGTGGTGGCCCTACCTGCTGAGCCACAATGCTGAGCCCCAGAAAGGGTTTTAAACCAGCATTGTTTGGAAATTTCCACAGGGAAATGTACTAGTAGCTGCCTTCTTTACAAAAACGTTTCAAAATGCAAATCCAAGATGTTTTAAAAGATTTTTTTAAATAAAAAGTTGAGAAGTGAGAAGTTTCCATATCTTATTGCAGTTTAAGGAAACATTTCAAAGAAAAACAGTTTGTAAATGCATTTGAGGAATATTTAATATATAAATGACCACAATTCGTTTACCATATAATATTAGTAATTAAAGAAGCCTGCCAAGAAGAAATTATACAGTGAACAGCCCAATGTCCCAAATTATTTCCATCTATCCTGTTAGTCTGCATTTGTGTATGTAATAGTGTGAAAGCCAATACTTTTGTATCGGAGTAATAGATATCCATGTTAGGAATTGATTAAGGCCCAGAAAATATATTTTTTCTGCCAGTTTGCGTAAATATGTTATAAAAGGCTATAATTTTAAAGTCCTGAAATTTTAATTGCTAGGAACAAATTTCAGAGCTACTTTATATCTGGTTTATTTGGACTTACTTCCCTATAGTTCAGAAGTTTAAAAGAAAATTTGAATTCTCCTTATCATATCATCAGTAATTTGAGATCTTTAAAAAGGGTATTTCTCCTGCTTTTATTGACTTAGATAGGGCTTGCACTGAAATGGAGAAGGAGAGATGGAAAGTAAACCAAATTGAAAACCTAGTACTAAGATAAACCACAGTTGTTTTTGTTTTTTGTTTTTTAATGTTAAAATCACATCTCACATCTTCAGAGCACACATACTGCTTCTGAATGGTTCATTTCTTTGCTGGGCATTTTCCACACTGATGCCTTAGAAGAAGAAAGGGTCCCAGGTGGGTGTTTGGTGCAGCGCTTCTGTTGCCAGCATCCTGTATGGGAGTATCTGTCTTGAGTCCTGGCTCCTCTGCTTCCTATCCAGCTTCCTTCCAGTGTGCACCTGGGAGGCAGCAGGTGAAGGCTCAGCTACTTAGGTGCCTGCCACCCATATGGGAGACCCAGATTGAGTTCCAGGTGCCTGGCTTCAACCCAGCCCAGCCTTTGCCGTTGTGGGCATTTTGGGGAATGAACCAGCAGATGGAATATTTCTCTCTGTCTCTTCAATTCAATTTTGGAATTGGATTTTGGAAATGCTGGTATATCATGAAATTTAATTCAGATTTGTGTTAAATATGAGGTCCCAGTGACTGTCCTGTAACTCATCACTGTTCTTAGCTCAAATTATTTCTCCCACTTCTTCAGACAGAAAAAAACCGAAGAGACATGGATTTCCTGCTTTTAAGAAAAAAATAGGGCCTGGTGCTGTGGCGCAGTAGGTTAATCCTACACCTGCAGCACCAGTACCCCATATGGTCACCAGTTCTAGTCCCGGCTGCTCCACTTCCAATCTGGCTCTCTGCTATGGTCTGGGAAGAGCAGTGCAGGATGGCCCAAGTCCAAGGGCCCATGCACCCACATGGGAGACCCAGAAGAAGCGCCTGGCTCCTGGCTTCGGATCGGCCCAGCTCCGGCCGTTGCAGCCATTTGGGGAGTGAACCAACGGAAGGAAGATCTTTCTCTCTGTCTCTTCCTCTCACTGTCTATAACTCTGCCTCTCAAATAAGTAATAAAATCTTTTAAAAAGAAAGAAAAAGAAAAAAATTATAACATTCAACATTTGTTGAGATAGGAGATCAAGATTACACCATTTTTCACCTATTAAAGTAAAAAAGTTTGCTTTAAATGGGACTACTTCTGTCGGCAAATGTCCTGACCTGGACATGCTGGTTGAGAGTGTAAAGTGACACAGTTCATTTGGGGAGCAATTTGGCAACATTTATCATGAACCTTAAATATTCGTGTGACCCAGATAATTTCTTCCCTAAAAAAGATGCACATCATTTAAACTAAGTACTCAGTAATTAGAGAACGCCTAAATAAATTATGGTAAACACACAATGGGATGCTGTAAGTTATTTTCAAATGATGCTTGTGAAGAGTTTGTATAATATTTCTGTGTTAAGTATAGGACTGAAAAAGTCTAGAAGGAAATATGGTAGGATTAGGAATTTTTGTATATATCTTTTTAAAATTTTGGGGGGAATACTACAGAGGAATTATTATGTATATTTGTAATATTTATTTACCTGCCTTCCCGGGCACATTATCAGGAAGCTGGATTGGAAGCAGAGCATCTGGACTCCAACCGACATTCTGATATGGGATGCCAGAGTTGCAACTGGTAGCTTAACTTGGTGGCACCACAACATTGGCCCCTTTGTATTTTTATTTTCTCTATTTTATGTTTACTTATCTGAAATGAAAAGATGAGACTGGGGGCCAGCCTTATGGCATAGTGGATAAAGCTGCCACCTGTGATGCTCGCATCCCATATGGGTGCTGGCTCAAGTCCCAGCTGCTCCACTTCAAGTCCAGCTCCCTGCTAATGTGCCTGGGAAAGTAGCAGAAGATGGTCCAAATGCTTGGGCCCTGCACCCATGTGGGAGACTCGGCAGAAGCTCCTGGCTCCTGACTAGACCAGCCCAGCTCTGGCCGTGTGGCCATATGGAGAGTGAACCAGTGAATGGCAGATTCATTCTCTCTCTCTTGCTCTCTCTTGCTCTCTTTCTACAACTCTGCCTTTCAAATAAATAAATCTTTAAAAAAGTATTAATGGCTGTTTTGAACAGTTGATATGAGAAAGAACAAGAGCAGAACATGGATATGTAGAGGAAATTGTGTGACATGCAACTTGATTCTGACCTGTGATCAGAAACCTCTTACTTAGCCAGTTTCAGCGTTAAGAAGCAGATTGGTATTGGCAGTGCGATGCAGGGGGTTAAGTAGCATTGGCATCCCATGTCAAGTCCTAGCTCTTCTGCTTATGATCCAGCTTCCTGCTAATGTGCCTGGACTAGCATCAGATGATGGCCCAAGTACCTGGGTCCCTGCCACATGGGAGGCATAGAGTAGTCAAATTCATAAGACACAGAAAGAAGAATCGTGGTTGCCAGGGACTGGTGGGAAGTAGGGAACAGGAAGTCATTGCTTATTGGGTGCAGAGTGTCAGTTTGGGAAAATAAAGTTCTGGAGCTGGATGGTAGTGATTGCAAAGCAATGTGAGTGTACATGTAAAAATGGTTAAAATGGTGATTTTTATGTCGTGAATATTTTACCACAATTATCCCCTCCCTCCAGCTCCCACCCCGTCACCTCCCAAAAAGGCATTTCCATGGTCTGAGTGATTCAGAAGCATGTTGGCAGTGAGAAATGAGGAAAGTGCGTAGGTTGGAGAATAATGTTAGAGGTGGGATGAGGGTGCTAGGAAGAGGGAGTCGTCTGCAGAGATCCAGATAAGCAGTTCCTAAATCTGAGCATAAGAATCAGCCATCCAGCAACCTTTAATAAAATAGAAGATTATTGTACTTTACACCAGACTGGTTTAGATTAGATTTGGGATGACTAGATGGTAATGCTGATCATAATAACTAAAACAGTGAACAGGGCAGGGGGATAAAGGATAATGAAGATTAATTTGCATTTGGATATGTTGAATTTGAAGCATTGGGACAGCACCCAAATAGAAGGAATTGGGACCCACAGGAAATAATTGGGTTGAATCCAGCATTGAAAGTTGCCGGGAGTGGGAGTATAAAGTGACAGGAAAGTGGAAAAACCAGAGCCTTGGGAAATGCCTACAATGCAAGGATAGGAGGGAAAAAAAAGCATTAAAAATAAATCAACAGAAAAAAGGGGAAAAGTTGGTAGAGTCATTGTTACAGACAATAGAATGGTGTACACCAAGGATTGAGAAAGGGCCCTTGAATTAGGTAAGAAAACATTAGTGATTCTTTAGAACACAGTTTTATTCAGAAAGATTAAGGAGTGAAAAGAGAAAATAGAAACAGCAAGCATAAGCCGTTTTGTTTTGATTTTTCCAAAGAAGGAAGGAAGAGCCAAGTTGGGGTCACTCAGGTCAAGGCAGAACTTTTTCTGTTTGGTTAAATTTGGATGATGTTTGCTCTTCTCTTCTCTTCTCTTCTCTTCTCTTCTCTTCTCTTCTCTTCTCTTCTCTTCTCTTCTCTTCTCTTCTCTTCTCTTCTTCCCTTCCTTCCTTCCTTCCTTCCTTCCTTCCTTCCTTCCTTCCTTCCTTCTTTCAGATTGATTTATTTCTTTGAAAGGCAGAATTTACAGAGAGAGGCAGAGACAGAGAGAGATCTTCCATCTGCTGGTTCACTCCCCAAATGGCCGCAGTGGCTAGGGCTGGGCCTGTCCAAAACCAGGAGCCAGGAGCTTCATTTGGGTCTCCCACGTGGGTGCAGGGGCCCAAGCACATGAGTCATCCTCTGCTGCTTTCCCAGACACATTGTCAAGGAGCTAGATTGGAAGTAAGCCAGGACTGGAACCAGTGCCCATATGGGTGCTGGCACGCAGACGACAGTTTTTCATGCTATGCCACAATGCCAGCCCCCTTTCTTTTTTAAAATACTAATTTATTTACTTGGAAAGCAGAGTTACAGAGAGAGAGAGAGAGAGAGAGAGAGAGATCTTCCACCCTTTGGTTCACTCCCCAGTTTCTTCTGGGTCTCCCACATGGGTGGCAGGGACCCAAACACTGGGCCATCTTTTATTGCTTTTTCCAGGCCATTAACAGGGAGCTGGATTGGAAGTAGAGCAGCTAAGACACAAATTGGTGCCCATGTGGGATACCAGCATCATAGGCAGTGCCTTTATCAGCTACACCACAATGCCAGCCCCCAGTCTGGTGTTTCTATGAGTACTTGTCTCTCGTGGATCTCCTAGCCCATCTTATTTGCTATTTCTTCTCTCTTCTCCAGCTCGTCAGTAGTGGAACTGCCTTGCCTCCTTTGTGCTCACTTCCTTGGTGATGTACTGAAGTCTTCATTTGTCCCTCTGGGTCCACCCCAGCTTTTTTACCTCAGTCCCAGAAGGCTGACCTGCATAGACTACATCAATAAGGTTCCTTGCTCTTTGGGTTTTGTTAGGTTTGGCCACTGTGGAGCCCCAGCAGGACATTGGAGGGATGGAGAAAGGAGAGTGAGGTTGGAGCATTTGCCCCTTGGCTCCTAAGCCACCTCAAGTCTGGCTGAATGCACCAAAGATTGCTGCTCCCCTCGAATCAGTTTCCATAGGACTCTTCTGAATCTGGTAACCATTTCTAGTCCTGTCAGGCATAGGTGTGCAAACAGCCAGTCTGTTAATAGTCCTGGGATACCATGTTCAATTTTCCCTTGTGGTGTCTGCATTCTGCCCACACCTTTATAAATCTTCCCTTTACTAAATCCTATATCATCTGTCTGCTTTTGGGATTCTAACTGAATCAGCAATCCTATCCAGTTTTGTGGTTTAAATATAACCGTTTGTAATAGCTCCCAGATGAATGCCTCCAGCCCAGACCCGTTTCTTCTGCTACAGACTCACATATCTAGCTGCCTGCTGGACTTAATTGCTTAATTTATGTCTTTGAGGTCCTGATCTTTTCTCCTAAACCTGGCAGTAGAAATCCAGCCTTTTAGTTGTTCAGTTGTTTAGTTGTTTTGGACAGAAATTCTTTTTTTTTTTTTTTTTGTTAAGATTTATATATTTGTTTGAAAGTCAGAATTACAGAGAGAGGGAGAGACAGAGAGATATCTTTCACCTGCTGGTTCACTCCCCAAATGGCCGCAGTGGCTAGGGTTGGGCCAGGCCGAAGCCGGGGACTGAAATTCCTTCCAGGTCTTCCACGTGAATGCAAGGGCCCAAGTACTTGGGCCATCTTCCGCTGTTCTCCCAAGGCACATTAGTGGGGAGCTGGATCAGAAGTGGAGCAGCTGGGACTCAAACCAGCACCCATATGTTATGCCAGTGTTGCAGGCAACAGCTTAACCTACTACACCACAACACAGGCCCCAGGACAGAAATCTTGAAATTATTCTCAACTCGTCTCTCTTTTCCCCACCTTGTCCAATCTGTCAGGACATGTAAGTAGATCTACTTTTATTAGAGATTAGAGTCTAACCACTTCCACTTCAGTCACCCTTGTCCAAATCTTATCATCTCTCACCTCTGACAACCTCCCTGACTAGACTTCCTGCTTCTGCCCTTGGTCTTATTTCACTTCATTTTCAACATAGCAGTCACTCTTCTGCTGGAAAGCTTCCAGTGGCTTCCCATTTGAGGATAAAAGTCAAAGTCCTTATGATGGCTTACAAGACCCCACATGATTTGCCTCCCGCCCCCATAACTTCTGTAAACCTCCCCCCCCTTTAACTCTGATTGGAATGCTTCTTCCTTTTTATTATTATTAAGATTTATTTATTTATTTGAAATTCAAAGGTGCAGAGAGAAGAATCATCTATTTGCTGGTTTACCTCCCAGATAGCTACAACAGCCAGGGCTGGGCCAGACCGAATCCAGGAGCCAGGAGATTCTTCCAAGTCTCCCACGTGCTGTCAGGGGCCCAAGCACTTACACCATCTTCCACTACCTTTCCTAGGCTTTTCCCAGGGAGCTGGATCAGAAGTGGAGCAGCTGAGACACAAACCAGCGTCCATATCCGTATGGGATGCCCTTGTCTCAGGCAGCAGCTTTACCTGCTGTGCCACAACGCCAGCCCCAGGGATACAGTTACGGGTTTGTTTTTTTTTTTTTAAAGATTTACTTATTTATTTGAAAATCAGAGTTACACAGAGAGGCAGAAAGACAGAGAGAAGTCTTCCATCATTTGGTTCAGTCCCCAATTGGCCGCAACAGCTGGAGCTGCTCCAATCCAGAGCCAGGATCTTCCTCCAAATATCCCACGCGGGTGCAGGAGCCCAAGTTGGGCTGTCTTCTACTGCTTTCCCAGGCCACAGCAGAGAGCTGGATTGGAAGCGGGGCAGCCAGAACTGGAACCAGAGTGCATATGGGATGCTGGCACCGCAGGCGGTGCCTTTATCCACTACACACCACAGTGCCGGCCCCCAGTTATGGATTTTAACACATATATAAATTCTTGTATCCATACCACAATGAAGGTACAAGATTGTTCCATAATTACAGCTTCCTGGGGCCAGCACTGTGGTATAGTGGGTAAAGCTGCCGCCTGTGGTACCAGCATCCCATATGGGCGCCAGTTCAAGACCCAGCTGCTCCACTTCCAATCCAGCTCTCTGCTATGGCCTGGAAGGGCAGTGGAAGATGGCCTACGTCCTTGGGCTCCTGCGCCCACATGGGAGACCCAGAAGAAGCTCCTGGCTCCTGGCTTCGGATCGGAGCAGTTCTGGCCATTGCAGCCATCTGGGGAATGAACCAGCAGATGAAAGACCTCTCTCTCTCTCTCTCTCTCTCTCTCCTGCCTCTCTGCCTTTCTCTGCCTCTCTCTGTGTAACTGTGACTTTCAAGTAGAATAAATAAATCTTTTATTTATTTATGTATTTATTTATTTTGACAGGCATAGTGGACAGTGAGAGAGAGAGAGAAAGGTCTTCCTTTGCTGTTGGTTCACCCTCCAGTGGCCGCCGCGGCCGGTGCACCGCGCTGATCCGATGGCAGGAGCCAGGTACTTCTCCTGGTCTCCCATGGGGTGCAGGGCCCAAGCACTTGGGCCATCCTCCACTGCACTCCCTGGCCACAGCAGAGAGCTGGCCTGGAAGAGGGGCAACCGGGACAGAATCTGGCGCCCCGACCAGGACTAGAACCCAGTGTGCCGGCGCCGCAAGGCAGAGGATTAGCCTAGTGAGCCACGGCGCTGGCCTAGAATAAATAAATCTTTAAAAAAAAAAAATTACACCTTCCTTCCTACCTGGCTTCTGGAAAGCACCAATCTGTTCTTCATATATAGTTTTGTTTTTTCAATAATAGAATCATGCAGTTTGTAAGCATTTGAGAATGACCTCTCTCTCTCTCTCTCTCTCTCTCTGACAGTCAGAGTTAGACAGTGAGAGAGAGACAGAGAGAAAGGTCTTCCTTCCGTTGGTTCACCCCCAAATGGCCGCAAAGGCCGGCATCCTGCGCCGATCCGAAGCCAGGAGCCAGGTGCTTCTTCCTGGTCTCCCATGCGGGTGCAGGGTCCAAGCACTTGGGCCATCCTCCACTGCCTCCCGGGCCACAGCAGAGAGCTGGACTGGAAGAGGAGCAACCGGGACAGAACCTGGGGTGCCTGCGCCGCAGGCGGAGGATTAGCCAAGTGAGCCGTAGCACCGGCCAAGAATGACCTCTCTCAACAGAATGCCTTTGAGATTCATCCAGGTTTCTGAGTGTCATCAGTAGTTCATTCCTTTTTATTGTTGAGTAGTATTCTACTCTGCAGCTGTACAACAATGTATCTATTCACTATTGAAGGATATTCCGGTTGTTTCCAGTTTGAGCACTTATAAATAAGCTACTAAAAATATTCATATATAGGGGCAGACATTGGTGCAGTGGTCAGAAGTGACGTGAGTTGGACGCATCCTGTATTGGAGTGCCTGAGTTTGAGTTCCGGTTCTACTTCCAGTTGCACTCCCCTGCTGATGCAGACTCTAGGAGGCAGCAAGTGATGGCTCAAGTGGTTGAGCTGTGTAGGAGGCCTGTGTTGTGTTCCTGGCTGCTGGGCATTTGGGGCAATGCACCATTGGATGGGAGGTCTCTCTCTGTTTCACTGTGTGTGTGTGTGTGTGTGTGTGTGTGTGTCTGTGTTTCTCTGTGCCTCTCAAAAGAAAAAAAAAATATTTTTTGAAAGGCAGAGTGGACAGTGAGAGAGAGAGACAGAGAGAAAGGTCTTCCTTTTGCCGTTGGTTCACCTTCCAATGGCCACCGTGGCCGGCGCGCTGCAGCCGGTGCACCGCGCTGATCCGATGGCAGAAGCCAGGTACTTATCCTGGTCTCCCATGGGGTGCAGGGCCCAAGGACTTGGGCCATCCTCCACTGCACTACCGGGCCATAGCAGAGAGCTGGCCTGGAAGAGGGGCAACCGGGACAGAATCCGGCGCCCCGAGAGGGACTAGAACCCGGTGGGCCGGCGCCGCTAGGTGGAGGATTAGCCTATTGAGTCACGGCGCCGGCCTGAAAAGAAAATTTTGTACAGGCTTTTGTGTGAACGTATTTTCATTTCTCTAGACTATTATTAGCTTATTAATTATTGTTTTTTGCATGTTCTGTTCACTGGTGTCTTATTCTGTGTGCACAAAACAGTTCCTGGTACATAGTAGGTGCTGAATAAATTAATGAATGTGCTATGTTTCTTCAAAGTTAAAAAATGCAATGAAACCAGAGACACTCTGAACACACTTCAGGTTCATTGCACCAAACCCTGTTCTCTGTAGTTTCCTTAAACCCCAAAGACACGGAGACTTGGGTTGGAAGATGCATGCAAGTTGAGAGTATAAAAGGCTCTAATGAGAGTGAAGTAACTCCTCCCTTACGTCTAATCTCTTGGGAGAATACTTTATCACTGACATCAACATAACTCATTTCTGTCCAAAATGCAAAGCCAGATTGTTCACTCTGAGAATATTACAGAAACAAATATCTTGCAAAAGAAGGGGAAGTCATGGTAGCACTCTCCACATTGTGTGACTAACTTAGTTTGACTTAAATTAATAGTAAATATCACCAGCTGGAATGAAAGAAGAGCCAAAGAGTAAAATAATGATTATAGGGAAAGGGATCGGTTTACTCAAATATGTGTAATTACAGCCATAGGCTATGTGTGCACTATGAAGTACTTTTTAGATAAGCTTTAAAAAGTCACAATAAGAAGTAGGTATTTAGCCTTAGTGGTTAAGACCCCTCATGTCCCACATCAGAGTACCTGGATTGGATTCCTGGCTCTGGCCCTTGACCCCAGCTTCCTTCCCTGAGCAGGCTGTGGGAGGTGTTGCCATCACATGAGAGACCTGGATTGGGTTCCAAGTTCTCAGCTTCAGCCTGGCCTAGTCATTGCTATTGTGGGGATTTGGGAAGTGAACCAATGATTGGAGATTTCTCTGTTTTTCTGCCTGTTTTAAAAACCACATAAATAGCATTCAGTTTAGAATTGAATGCAACCTGATGTCCCAAACATGGAAATCCTTGTAATATTACTCCTTAGAGCTTGAAATTCATTAAAAATTAGTTGGATCCTGGATCACACCATCCACTGTGATAGTTTTCACAGACTCAACAAGATTTCATTTTATAGAAGTTCCAATATTTAATTTTTAAAAGACTTTATTTGAAAGAGTTACAGAGAGAGAAGGATAGAGAAAGAGAGATCTTCCATTCACTGGTTCATTCTCCAGATAGCTACTATGGCCTGCACTGAGTTAGGCCAAAGCCAGGACCCAGGAGCTTCATCAGGTCTCCCACATGGGTAACAGTAGCCCAAACATTTGGGCCATTTTCTGCTGCTTTTCTCAGACCATTAGCAGGGAGCTGGATCAGAAATGGAGCAGCCAGGACATGAACCAGCACCCATATGGGATGCTGACATGAAAGGTAGTAATTATACCCTCTATAACAATGCTGGCCTCCTAATGTTTGTTTTATTGCTTTCATCTATTTGAAAGGGTAGCTAAGAGTGACAGAGTACCACACAGCGGTGCCATGTTATGCTTACTATTCTCTCCAAGTGCCTACAGTAGCCAGAGTGAGGTTAGGCTGAAGCAAGGAACCTGGAACTCCCACATGGGCAGCAAGGGCCCAAGCACTTGAGCCACCACCTGCCTCTCCCACAGTACACTTTTGCAGGAGGCTGAATTGGAAGTAGAGTAACTAGGACTCAAACCAACGTTCAGATGTGGGACTCAGATATCACAAGTGGTAGCTTTACCTACTGCACCACAACGCCTGCCTCCCCAACATTTAATATTTGAACAAGGTTTTAGAGTAAGTCTTTTTTTTAAGATGTATTTATTTTATTTGAAAGGCAAAGTTACAGAGAGGCAGAGGCAGAGACAGAGAGAGACACACACAGAGACACAGAAAACAGAGAGGTCTTCCATCCGCTGGTTCACTCTCCAACTGCCCACAACAGCAAGATCTGTGCCAATCCAAAGCCAGGAGCTTCCTCCAGGTCTTCCACATGGGTACAGTGACCCAAGGACTTGGGCCATCTTCCATTGCTTTCCCAGGCCATGGCAGAGAGCTGCACCAGGAGTGGAGCAGCTGGGACTCGAACTGGTGCCCATATGGGATGCTGGTACCACAGGTGGCAGCTTTACCCACTACGCCACAGCACCGGCCCTCTTATTTTTTTTTTCTTTAAAGATTTATTTATTTGAAAGGCAGAGTTCGAGAGAGAGAGAGGAAGACACACACACACACTCACTCACACACTCTACAGGGATGGGGAGTGAGGAGGGGGAGATATCTTCCATCCCCTGGTTCACTCCCCAAATGGCCACAACGGCTGGAGCTGGGTTGGTCTAAAGCCAGGAGATTCTTGCAGGTCTCCCATGTGCTTACAGGAGCCTAAGTACTTGGGCCACCTCTGCTGCTTTCTCAGGTGCACCAGCAGGGAGCTGATTCAGAAGTGGAGCAGCCGGGAATCGAACCGGCACTCAAACAGGATGCCAGTGCCGTAGGTGGCGGCTTTAGGCACTATGCCACAGCACTGGCCCCTCACTACTCTTTTGATAGGTTGTGTGTGTGTGTGTGTGTGTGTGTTTCTGTTGTAGTGCATGTGTGGCAATCAGTTCATTGATGCTACTGTGTGATTGAATGACGTTCTGAGTAGATCATTGACAGTTCCTCTCTAACCACTGCAGTAGTCAAGAGTAGTCATTTAGAATGTCTGTAATTTCCCCACTTGGTAACCCAATGGTTGGTATGCTGCTTTAAATGTTCAAAAAGTATGTCCCTTCTGTTGGCAGCAACTGGAAACCCTAGGAATTTATGCCAAAGTTCTTGTGATATAATCCTCTCTTGAAAGGACAAAGCTTAAGTATATTGAAATGCCTGAGTCAGCCTCTTAGAGATCTACTGGCTGTACCGCTGCCCGTTTTTCTAGGATGAAAAAAAAATTTCCTTAGGAACTTGAGGCAGTTTTTACTGTGTCCTCCGAGAAATACATGTTATAACCATGCATAGAAGTCACACACCTATATGGAAACACGTATAAACTAAATGTAAATGTTGACAACAGAATTATTATATTTTCTAGTATGATGCTTAAATTTAGCAGATCTTGTTTGCTAGCTTAGAAAAAAATAGCTTCATCTCTTCTATTGACTACTGTTAGTTTTTTTAACTTCTTTCTTAACATTCTAATTTAGGAAAAGAAAAAGAGGCACCTATGATTAACTGGAGAAGTAGGCCAAGCCTTTGAATTTTTACTTGTTTAATGTTGCTCCTTCCTTCCTTCCTTCCTTCCTTCCTTCCTTCCTTCCTTCCTTCCTTCCTTCCTTCCTTCCTCTCTCTCTCTCTCTCTCTCTCTCTTTCTTTCTTTCTTTCTTTCTTTCAAGGGTTTATTTATCTATTTGAAGAGCAGAATTACAGAGAAGTCAGAGGAAAAGAAAAAGATAGAGAGGTCTTCCATCCGTTGGTTTACTCCCCAGATGGCCGCAGCTGTGCCAGTCCAAAGCCAGGAGCCAGGAACTTCCTCCGGGTCTCCCCCATGGGTGCTGGGGCCCAAGGACTTGGGCCATCTTCCACTACTTTCCCAGGTCATAGCAGAGAGCTAGATCGGAAGTGGAGCAGCTGAGATCCAACCGGCACCCATATGGAATGCCCAGCACTGCAGGAGGCAGCTGTACCCACTACGCCACAGAACCAGCCCTGCTCTCACTTTCTACATGTGTACCTTAGAGCCTTCAAGTGAGATCACCTAGCAGTGGTTACATCTGTTTTTGATTCCTGTGATACTAGTCTAATGATCTGTCACAGTAGACTTCTAAAGGGAGATAGGATACTGGTATAACGTGTAGTGGTTTTAGCAGAGGTAATGATGACTAATTTATCTGTATTCAACTGTTATAATTTTGATGCTATTTAAGATTTTAATAATTTTTAGTTTATCTAGTTTTTTTTTAAAGGTTTATTTATTTATTTGAAAGTCAGAGTTACAGAGAGAGAGAGAGGTCTTCCATCTGCTGGTTCACTCCCCAAGTGGCCTCAGTGGCCAGGGCTGAACCAGGCTGAAGCCAGGAGCCAGGAGCTTCATACAGGTCTCCTAAGTAGGTAGAACCATCTTCCACTGCTTTCCCAAACACATTGGCAGAGCTGGATTGGAAGTGGAGCAGCTGGGACCCAAACTGGCGCCTATATGGGATGCTGGTGCCACACGTGACAACGTTATCTGCTGTACCACAGTGCCGCCCCAGTTTATCTAGTTTTTGAAAGAAAAACACCACACCACAACTGACAGTAGTCACCAGTCATGACCAAGGTAAAAAAAAATTCTGAGTCTTAACACTGAACTTAAAAAGAAAAACACTCCTATCTAATAAAAACTATATTTTAATTTTGAACTACATTAATAGAAAATAGAGTACCTTGAACAAGCAAAATCTGCTTACACTTTCCAGATCATGCCATATGTTACATATACTTTATTGTTGCACTTATTTTCAGGATTAGCTATCTCATACTTGAGAACAGGAACTATGCCTCATTTGCCTTTTTATTCCCAATGACACTTGTTAGCTAATGAATATTGATTGAGTTGAATTGAGTTGGAGTAAAAATATTTAGGTTGGGGGCGGGACCTGTGGCATAGCAGGTAAAGCCACCGTCTGCAGTGCCAGCATCCTGTATGGGGGCCAGTTCAAGTCCCAGCTTCTCCACTTCCAATGCCAGCTCCCTGCTAATGCGCCTGGAAAGCAGCCAGATGACCCAAGTTTTTGGGCCCCTGTACTCTCATGGGGGACCCAGAGGAAACTCTTGGTTTCTGGCTCCTGACTTCAGTGGGCCTAGCCCCTGCCATTGCTGCCATTTGAGGAGTAAACCAGTAGATGAGAAATCTCTCTCTCTCTTTCTCTCTCTTTCTCTCTCTAATTCTGCCTTTCAAATAAATATATCTTTAAAAAAGAAGAAATAGGATAGTATGGAGAATAGAGATATACAGTCTATCTTCAGATATTTGAAGGGTTCTTGTGTGGAAAAGAGATTATTTTGTTCTGTACATTTTCAATAGACAGCAAATTAGTGGATCAAGGAGTTTCTAAACGTTAAGAGTCGTCCATAACTGGGCCGGCATTGTGATGCAGCAGGTTAAGCATTCCATATGGGTGCTGGTTCAACTCCTGCTATTCCACTTCCAATCCAGCTTCCTGCTAATGTGCCTGGGAAATCAGCAGAAGATGGCCCAAGTACTTGAGCCCCTACACCCACGTGGGAGACCCAGTTGGAGTTTTGGGCTCTGACGTTAGCCTGATACAGCCCTGGCCACTATGACCATTTGGGTATTGAACCAGCAGATGGAAGATCTCTCTCTCTCTCCCCCTTTTTCTGTAACTCTGCCTTTCAAATAAATAAATCTTTTATCTTTTTAACAAAAAGAGTTGTCTATAGCTAGATGACACTATCTCAGAAGGGACTAAATCTATCTTGAGGGAATTCATGGGTTTTAACTTCATTTTTTAAAAAACTTTGTTCAAGATACTGTATGCATGTGGCTATTTCAATTGCCATTTTTCATAGGAAGCAAAAATACTAACCTTCTCCTTTGATTTTTATTCATAGTCAAGTTCATCCGAGAAGTCACACCATATATCAAGAAGCCATCGTTAGTATCAGATCTGCCCTGGGAAGGTGCAGCTCCCCAGTCACCAAGCTTTAGTGGCAGCGAGGACTCTGGTTCTCCAAAACACCAAAACAGCACTAAGGACAGAAAAGTCATCCCTCTCAAAATGTGCTTTGCTGCTAGAAACCTAAGCATGCCGGATCTGGAGAACAGGTAAGCTGTACCCAACAAGAACACCATACTTACAGCCTCAGAGACTAACAGATGTGTCAGAACATTACATAGCTCTGTTAACTAAAGCATACGGAGAAAAAATCTATCTGCAATGAGAGATGAATTCTGGAGTTCTGTATTTATATTATTTAAAAATATATACGTATTATCAAGGAAAATTTTCATTAAAAAAAAAAAAGATTTATTGGGGCCAGCATTGTGGCATTGCAGGTAAAGCTGCTGTCTGCAACGCTGGCATCCCATTTGGGTGCCTGTTCAAGACCCAACTACTATACTTCAATCCAGCTCCCTGCTAATGTGCAGTGTTATTTTTGTTGTTGATTTATAAAGATTTATTTTATTTATTTTAAAGACAGAGATAGAGATCTTCCATGCTCTGATTCACTCTCCAAACAGCTGCAACAACCAGGTCTGGGCCAGGCTGAAGTCAGGAGCCAGGAACTCCATCCGGATCTCCCACATGGGTTACAGGGGCCCAGGTACTTTGACCATCTTACACTGCCTTCCCAGGTGCATTAGCAGGAGCTGGATTGGAAGTGAAGCAGCTGGGACATAAGCAGGCACTCATGGATGGCAGCTAACCACAACATACCACAGCACCGGACCCAAGTCGGCTTCTGGTGATCTGTTTCTTTTGCAAAATAAGAGGGATGGATTGGATAATTTCAGATTTCTCTGCTAGGTATCTGTTCTGTGACTTTGTTTTTATTTATTCCAGGAGGAGGTACTGACAAATCTAGTGTTAGATTAGCGACTAGGGGCTGGCATTGTTGTGCCATATCTTAAGCCACCTCCAATGCTGCATCCCTGTGAGCACAGTTTGAGTCCTGTCTGTTCCACTTCCAATCTAGCTCCCTGCTAACACATCTGGAAAGCAACACAGGATGGCCTAAGAACTTGGACCTTACCACCCACATGGTACACCCTGACACCTGGCTTTGACTTGGCTCAGCACAGCCAAGAGGGAACCAGTGGATAGAAAGTTTCGTTCTCAGGGCTGGTGCCGTGGCTCACTTGGTTAATCCTCTGCCTGCGGCGCCAGCATCAATATGGGCGCCGGGTTCTAGTCCCAGTTGCTCCTCTTGCAGTCCAGCTCTCTGCTGTGGCCCGGGAGGGCAGTGGAAGATGGCTGAAGTGCTTGGGCCCCTGCACCTACATAGGAGACCAGGAAGAAGCACCTGGCTCCTGGCTTCGGATTGGCACAGTGCGCTGGCCGTAGCAACCATTTGGGGGGTGAACCAAGGGAAGGAAGATCTTTCTGTCTCTCTCTCTCACTGTCTAACTCTGCCTGTCAAAAAAAAAAAAAAAAAAAAAAAAGCCTTAACTAACAACTGTGTGTGTATACATATATATATATATATATATATTTATTTATTTATTTATTATATACTGATATGGGGCCAGCGCTGTGGCATAGCAGGTAAAGCCCCAGCCTGCAGTGCTGGCATCCCATATGGGTGCCAATTCTAGTCCCGGCTGTTCCACTTTCAATCCAGCTCTCTGCTATGGCTTGGGAAAACAGTAGAAGACAGCCCAAGTCCTTGGGACCCTGCACCCTCCTGGAGGAGGCTCCCAGCTCCTGGCTTCGGATTGGTGCAGCTCTGGCTGTTGCGACCATTTAGGGAGTAAACCAACAGATGGAAGACCTTTCTCTGTCTCTTTCTCTCTCTCTGCCTCTGCCTCTCTGTAACTCTGCCTTTCAAATAAAATAAATAAATCTTTAAAAAATATATATACTGATATATTTGTATTGCTTTGATTGACCTTTTTAGAACTTTGAGATATTATGGAAATTACTTGGTGTTACACATAGGGTTATTCCTGAAAGGTTGTGTGTTTATGATGGATCATTTTATGTATGCATGTTGAATCATGATCTTTAATTTTTTTTAAGTTTTATTTTATTTATTTGAAAGGCAGAGTTAGAGAGGGAGAAACAGAGAGAGAGAGATCTTCATTCCACTAGTTCACAACATTTGGGGCTGGGTCAGGCCAAAGCCAGAAGCTAGGAGCTTCATCTGGGTCTCCCACACGGGTACAGGGGCCTGAGCACTTGGGCCATCCTTTGCTGCTTTCCCATGTGCATTAGCAGGGAGCTGGATCAGAAGGGGAGCAGCTGGAACTCAAGCTGGCACCCATATGGGATGCCAGACATCACAGGCTGAAGCTTTACCCATGACATGACAGTGCTGGCCCCTAAAGAAATTTTGTGTGATATTTTTCATAAAGTAAGAATTTAATTTGTGGGGCTGACGCAGTGGCACAGTAGGTTAATCCTCCACCTGTGGTGCTGGCGTCCCATATGAGCGCCAGTTCAAGACCCAGCTACTCCTCTTCCAATCCAGCTCTCTGCTATGGCCTGGGAAAGCAGTAGAAGATGGCCCAAATCCTTGGGCCTCTGCACCCATGTGGGAGACCCAGAAGAAACTCCTGGCTCCTGGCTTCGGATTGGCGCAGCTCCAGCCATTGTGGCCATTTAGGGGAGTGAACCAACAGACAGAGGACCTTTCTCTCTGTTTCTCCCTCTCACTGTCTGTAACTACCTCTCAAATAAATAAATCAATAAATAAAATATTTTTAAAAATTAAATAAAGAATTTAATTTGTAAAAGAGGTAATGGTCTCAGCCACTTAAGTCTATATTTGGAATTTTTTTCTTTGAATAGAATTTGTTTTAAATTTTTATTTAATTTGAGAAATAGAGAGAGAGAGAGAGAAAGATGGGAATGTATAATAAGGTAGTTCTCACCCTCTGGTTCACTCTCCAAACACCCACACTCACTGCATCTAAGCTGAGCTGAAGTGGAAATGGAGAGCTCATTCCAGGTCTCCCATGTGGATGGCAGAGACCCAGTTACTTGACCCTTCACTGCTGCCTCCTAGGGTCTCATTAGTATGAACCTAAACCAGGAGCTGTCAAGCTGAGAGGCTGAATCCCTTCATTATAAGTTGAAAATAGGTACCTATGGTTCTGCTGGAGGAGCTGGCTGCTAGAGAATGAAGCAAAGGAATGTAAAGTTTCTGGTTTTTTTTTTTAAGTTTTATTTATTTATTTGAAAATCAGAGTTACACAGAGAGGAGTCAGAGAGAGATATCTTCCATCTGTTCTTTCACTTCCCAACTGGCCGCAATGGCCAGAGCTGTGCAGATCCAAAGCCAGGAGCTTCTTCTGGGTTTCCCACGTGGGTACAGGGGCCCAAAGACTTGGGCCATGCCATCTTCCACCTCCAACCATAGTTGAGAGCTGGATCAGAAGTGGAGCAGCAGGGACTCGAACTGGAGCCCACATGGGATGCTGGCACTACAGGCAATGGCTTTATCTGCTACACCACGGTGCTGGCCCAGGACTGTAAAGTTTCCATGCAACGTTGGGGTATGGCAGTGGGGATAGAAGGAGCAAAGGTGATTTGACTTTGCTAGATAGCTAAAAAGTTGTGTTTTTATTACCCATTAAGAAGTCTTTTAGAGCCTGGTAATCTTGACCTTCATTAAAACCGGTGCTGTGGCGCAGCAGGTTAAAGCCCTTGCCAGACCGCTGGTATTCCATATGGATGCCAGTTCTAGTCCCGGCCGCTTCTCTTCTGATCCAGCTCTCTGCTGTGGCCTGGGATAGCAGTAGAAGATGGCCCAAGTCCTTGGGCCCCTGCGCCCACGTGGGAGACCTGGAAGAAGCTCCTGGCTTCAGATCAGTGCAGCTCTGGCCATTGCGGCCAATTGGGGAGCAAACCAGCAGATGGAAGAGCTCTCTCTGTAGCTCCATCTTTCAAATACATAAAATAAATCTTTAAAAAAAATGATATCATTAAAAAAACCCTTGGGGGCTATATTCTCTTTAGTGTATTTATATGTTGAAGACATCTGCTGATGGTCAGCTTTGAAATATGTCTTCAAGAGCCGGCGCCGTGGCTCAACAGGCTAATCCTCCACCTTGCGGCGCCGGCACACCGGGTTCTAGTCCCGGTTGGGGCGCTGGATTCTGTCCCGGTTGCCCCTCTTCCAGGCCAGCTCTCTGCTATGGCCAGGGAGTGCAGTGGAGGATGGCCCAGGTGCTTGGGCCCTGCACCCCATGGGAGACCAGGAAAAGCACCTGGATCCTGGCTCCTGCCATCGGATCAGCGCGGTGTGCCGGCTGCAGCGGCGGCCATTGGAGGGTGAACCAACGGCAAAGGAAGACCTTTCTCTCTCTGTCTCTCTCTTACTGTCCACTCTGCCTGTCAAAAATAATAAAAAATAAAAAAAATTAAAAAAAAAAGAAATATGTCTTCAAAACAAAGTAGAGAAGGCAGGTTGGAGCCATAAAAGTTTTACCATGGCTTCTTTCGCAATAGGATGATCAGCCTGCTTGGTCACAGCTTACTATACAAGGAAAGGTCTTAGAAGGTCCAGGCTTGTGCAGAAGTTCTCAGTCTATTTGCTGCAAAGTAATTTGTTTCTAATTTTTATTGAATATCAAATTTTAATAATTTTTTGTAAAGTATCAACTGGAAGTGATTCAAGGTTATTCATGATGATATTGTGTTTGCTTGCATTCCAGCATGCTTTTAGAGAAAAAGAAAAGCAGTAAAATTACAAGTAGTTGGCAGAAATTATGCATAGCTTTGGTTCAATCCAGGGAACATGAACGTGTATCCTGTGTATCTTGGCAGAAAAAAGGTACACATTTACTGATTGGCCTTCAGTTACAAGAACTAGAAGATAAGTTAGGGAGATGTTAGGGCTTTATAACTTTGATCAAGCTATGTGTTTGCCATAAGCCTCATATTTCTTCCTGTATAATACAAAATGAAGATTATTGGAAGATTGAGTGAGAAAATGATTACCGAATTGGCATAATGAATTTTTAAGATACTATTTGAGGTGCTGTTAGTATTATGAGACCTTAACTAAGTTCCTTAACCTTGCTGTCCTACTGTTTTTCTCTGTCTATAAATAGGAATAATACGGGATACTTAACTCTTTCGAAATACTTCAAGGATAAATAAGACAATATCTGCAAAACTGCTCGGAGCTCTTTGATCCTTAAATTATATGTTGGCTCGGGGCCGGCGCCATGGTGCACTGGGTTAATCCTCCGCCTGCGGTGCCAGCATCCCATGTGGGCGCCAGTTCTAGCCCCGGTTGCTCCTCTTTCAGTCCAGCTCTCTGCTGTGGCCTGGGATAGCAGTAGAAGATGGCCCAAGTGCTTGGGCCCCTGCACCCACGTGGGAGACCAGGAAAAAACCTGGCTCCTGGCTTCGGATTGGCACAGCTCCACCCGTTGCGGCCATCTGGGGAGTGAACCAATGGAAGGAAGACCTTTCTCTCTGTACCTCTCACTGTCTGTAACTCTATCTGTCAAATAAATAAATAAAAATCTTTAAAAAAAAAATACACATTGGCTCTATCAAACTAAATGTCAATTTTTTTAAATCTGTTTCCCTATGGATGATTACCCGAGCTATTTCTAGTTTTGAGCTAGTATTAATAGAGTTATTATGACTGTTTTTCTACAAGTTTTTTTTTTTTTTTTTTAAGATTTATTTAATTATTTGAAAGGCAGAGTTACAGAGAGATCTTCCATCCGCTGATTCTCTCCTCAACTGGCTGCAACAGCCTGAGCGGCACCGATCTGAAGCCAGGAGCCGGGAGCCAGGAGCTTCTTCGGGGTTTCTCACATGGGTACAGGGGCCCAAGGACTAGGGCCACCTTGTACTGTTTTCTCAGGTCATAGCAGAGAGCTGGATCTGAAGTAGAGCAGCCAAGTCTCGAACCAGCTCCCAGATGGGATGCTGGCACTGCAGGAGGCGGTTTTACCCGCTACACCACAGTGCTGGCCACTACAAGTATTTTTGAGGGCATGCGTTTTTATTTCTCCTGGATAAATGTATAGCAGCAGTAGAATTACTTGGTCAAAGAATAGATATATGTTTACTTCCTCCCAATTAGTTGTTTCCACCAACAGTGTATGAGAGTTTCCATTGCTCTACATTCTTACCGACATTGCTTCAAACTTTTCCATACTAACCATCCTGGTGTGTATGTAGTGGAATTTCTGTGTGTTTGACCCTTCATTTCTATGTAAAGATTAAACTTACTAGGCCAGAAGCTTATTTGCTATTACAGAGAAATATCCTTTTTCCTGACTCCTTTGATTTGTTTCTACTATAGAAAGCTGAAAAAAGGGCTGATCACTGGGAGAGGATGCTTACTCCCCTCCCCCACCTTGAGTTTGCCAGACCTCATAGATGCTTCAGATAATTGTGTGTGTGTGTGTGTGTGTGTGTGTGTGTGTTTTGTTTTTTTGTTTTTTTGTTTTTTTTTGACAGGCAGGCAGAGTGGACAGTGAGAGAGAGAGAGACAGAGAGAAAGGTCTTCCTTTTGCCGTTGGTTCACCCTCCAATGGCCGCCGCGGCCGGCGCACCGCGCTGATCCGATGGCAGGAGCCAGGTGCTTCTCCTGGTCTCCCATGGGGTGCAGGGCCCAAGCACTTGGGCCATCCTCCACTGCACTCCCAGGCCACAGCAGAGAGCTGGCCTGGAAGAGGGGCAACCGGGACAGAATCCGGAGCCCCGACCAGGACTAGAACCCGGTGTGCTGGCGCCACAAGGCGGAGGATTAGCCTACTGAGCCACGGCGCCAGCTGCTTCGGATAATTGTGAGCACTTCATTCTGGAAAGTGAAAACTAAATGGATGAGAAATCCAGGGGGAGAAGCTGAGCCATCCCTTAGCAGACAGTAGAGTGGACAGTGGGAAGGTTAGCCAGGACGGAGTGTTCTTAAATGCTGCGTTTCAGCAGTGTAAATCTGTGTCCTTTGTGCCGGTTCACAATGTCTTGGTCATAGTCCTACTGGCTATTTTCCATGTAAAAGGCCTTATGACATCTAACATTACATGATTATCACTGAGCAGAACGTGTAAATTATATCAAAGACTTTACTAAACAGAAGAAATAAAGTAGAATAGACTTACAGAACCCTGTATGTCTGTATTCCTACCAAAACATGGACTTGATTCATCTAATCAAAATATAATTGCATTTCTCAGGAAATTCTCAGTGGTTTGACTCAAGGCCAAAACATTGCACAGTGTAGCTGTCGCCTCTTCTTTCCCCTGGACTCAAACAATTACTGGCAGATTGCCTCCATAGTTTTTTTTTTTTTTTTTTTTTTTTTTTAGCAGAGTTTTCATTTGAATTTTTCTTTTAAAACAGCAGTAGGCTTTGGAAATTACTTTGTTCCCTTTCTTCAAAGGCATCCTAGACACACCAGTCCACTTCTGGACTTTGTTTTCTATTTCTTCTAATCCCATTTTCTATTTCACCTCCCTTTTCAAGAAACACTGCAGGCCGGCGCTGCGGCTCAATGGGCTAATCCTCCGCCTGTGGCGCCAGCACCCCAAATTCTAGTCCCGGTCGGGGCGCCAGATTCTGTCCCGGTTGCTCCTCTTCCAATCCAGCTCTCTGCTGTGGCCCAACTGCTTGGGCCCTGCACCCGGGTGGGAGACCAGGAGGAAGCGCCTGGCTCCTGGCTTCAGGTCAGCACGGTACGCCAGCCGCAGCGGCCATTAGGGGATGAACCAATGGAAAAGGAAGACCTTTCTCTGTCTCTCTCTCTCTCTCACTGTCCACTCTGCCTGTCCAAAAAAAAAAAAAAAAAAAAAAAAAATACAGTTGGGGCTATGCCCAACAAAGTAAAAAAAAAAAAAAACTGCAGATTTTTTTCTTCTTTTTTTTTTAAAGATCAGAAGTGGAGCAGCCGGGACTCAAACTGGTATCCACATGGGATGCTGGGCACTGCAGATGGCGGCTTAACCCACTGCACTACAGCACCAGCCAAGCAGAATTTTTCATTCATGAAAAATTGGTGATACTGATAATCTTTTTTTCTAGTACAGTTTGATTATTTAATCAAATTTAGTTTTATTTATTTATTTATTTTTAAGATTTATTTATTTACTTGAAAGTCAGAGTTACACAGAAAGAGAAGGAGAAGCAGAAAGAGAGAGGTCTTCCATCCACTGGTTCACTCCCCAGATGGCTGCAACAGCCGGAGCTGCGCCTATCCGAAGCCAGGAGCCAAGCACTTCTTCCAGGACTCCCACACATGGGTACGGGGCCCAAAGACTTGGGCCATCCTCTACTGCTTTCCCAGCCATAGCAGAGAGCTGGATCAGAAGTGGAGCAGCTAGGACACAAATTCGTGCCCATGTGGGATGCCGGCACTTCAGGCGGCAGCCTTACCCGCTACGCCTGTGCCAGACTTAGTTTTACTTTTTTTTTTTTTTTTTGACAGGCAGAGTTAGACAGTGAGAGAGAGAGAGTTATAGACAGAGAGAGAAAGGTCTTCCTTCCGTTGGTTCACTCCCCTATGGCTGCTATGGCCAGCGCTATGCCGATCCGAAGCCAGGAGCCGGGTGCTTCCTCCTGGTCTCCCATGTGGGTACAGGGACCCAAGCACTTGGGCCATCCTCCACTGCCCTCCTGGGCCACAGTAGAGAGCTGGACTGGAAGAGGAACAACCGGGACTAGAACCTGGTAGTTTTACTTTTTAAACAGATTTTTTTTCTTCCAGTTATTAATAAGTAGGATCTCTGATATCAGGATTTTAACAATTTAGACTTTGTCAAAGCAGGCATTTCTGAAGGATTGTCCTAGAAACTCTATGAAATGTAGAGTTTTGGGGCCGGCCCTGTGGCGCAGCGGGTTAAAGCCCTGGCCTCTGGCACCAGCACCCCATATGGGCACTGGTTCTAGTTTCAGCTGCTCCTCTTCTGATCCAGCTCTCTGCTATGGCCTGGGAAAGCAGTGGAAGATGGCCCAGGTCCTTGGGCCCCTGCACCCACGTGGGAGACCTGGAAGAAACTCCTGGCTCCTGGCTTCAGATCAGTGCAGCTCTGGCCGTTGCGGCCATCTGGGTAGCGAACCAGCGGATGGAAGACCTCTCTCTGTGTCTGTACCTCTCTCTGTAACTCTGTCTTTCAAATCAATAAAATAAATCTTTAAAAAAAAATGTAGAGTTTTTCAGGAGGTAGATGTTTTGTGCCTAGGGAAGGATGAACTGATTCCTGTCTTTAGTGCTAAGGAGGTCAGTAGGAGGGGTGAAGGAAATTTCTCATCATGGTTTGCCGCTGAACTTCCAGCATGTGATTAAAGGCTGTTATGCTGGCAAAAGTGTCAAAGCACCGGGTGGGAATGAATAGCCCCTCTAGAAATTGAATAGCCTGGTAAATAGTCTGAACTAAGGTCATCCCCACCGCTCCCACTCAGTTTTGGGAGGATGAGGGTGGGGCAGTTACTGGCCGTTGGGTGTGGAGAATGCGCAAATGGACTTCTGGGCAGCCTCTTTCCTTAGCTGCAGGCATTATTCCCACTTCCAGAGCTGCGCCAGTTCCCCAGGCTCTCAGGGACTCGCAGCAAGGATTGGCTCTGACCCGACTCTCCTACTTCACTTGCATCTGACAAACACTGTTTCCAGCTTTCAACGCTTTGTTGTAATTGCTCCTCTCTTGTTGTCCCTGAGTTTGTTGCATTATGCTTTTGAAAAATGCTTTTAAAGTTTGGTGATGACTTCTTATATTCAGCACAAAAGCACCATCCAGAAAGAAGAAATTGACAAGTTGAACTTCATTAAATTTTAAAAGTTCTGCTCTGCAAAAGCACTGTTAAACGAATGAAAAGACAAGCCAGACTGAGGGGGAAAAATCCTTGTAAAGTACATATTGGATAGAGGACTGGCATTCAAACTCTACACCAAATTCTTAAAACTCAGCAATAAGAAAACAACCCAATTAAAAATGGGTGACATGGAGGTGGGCACTTGGTTCAGTGGCTAAGACGCTGGTTGGGTTGCTAACATCTCATCTTGAAGTACTTGGGTTTTAGCCCCAGCTCCACTTAGAATGCCAGCTTCCTACTAATGTGCACCCTCGAAGGTAGCAGGTGATGTCTCAAGTACTTGGATGTCTGCCACTCATGCGGGAGATGTGGATTGAGTTCTGGGCTCCTGACTTCTGCCTAGGTCTAGCTATTGAGGACGTTTGGGGAATGAGCCAAGTGATTGTAATCTCAGTCTCCCCTCCTCTGCCTTGGTCTCTGTCTCTCTGCCTTTCAAAAATAGGCAGATAGATAGAGGCAGACATTTGGCACAGTAGTTAAGATGTCACCTGGGACACCCACATCCCATATTACAGTATGTGTTTTGAATGCTGGCTCCTTCACTCTCAATACTGCTAATGCACACCCTGGCAGGCAGCAGGTGATTGCTTAAGTACTTGGATTCTTGCCACCCACATGGGAGTTTGGAGTCGGGTTCTGGGCTCCTCTCTTCAACCTGGCTCAGCTCTGGCTGTCGCAGACATTACAAGTGAACCAATAGATGGAAGATCCTTCTTTGTCTCCTTGGTTTAGAAATAAGATGGAGGCCGGCGCCGCGGCTCACTAGGCTAATCCTCCGCCTAGCGGCGCCGGCACACTGGGGTTCTAGTCCCGGTCGGGGCGCCGGATTCTGTCCCGGTTGCCCCTCTTCCAGGCCAGCTCTCTGCTGTGGCCAGGGAGTGCAGTGGAGGATGGCCCAAGTGCTTGGGCCCTGCGCCCCATGGGAGACCAGGAGAAGCACTTGGCTCCTGGCTCCTGCCATCGGATCAGCGCGGTGCGCCGGCCGCAGCGCGCCGGCTGCGGCGGCCATTGGGGAGTGAACCAACGGCAAAGGAAGGCCTTTCTCTCTGTCTCTCTCACTGTCCACTCTGCCTGCCTGTCAAAAAAAAAAAAAAAAAAAAAAAAGAAATAAGATGGAAATAATTTAAAAATAGGTGACACTGAGGCATAGCAAGTAGAGCCGCCGCCCGCAGTGTTGGCATATCATACGGACGCCAGTTTGAGGTCCTGGCTGCTCCACTTCCAATCCAGCTCCCTGCTGGTACACCCGGGAAAGTAGTGGAGGATGGTCCAACTCCTTGGGCCCCTGCACCCACGTGGGAGACCTGGAGGAAGCTCCTGGCTCCTGGCCTTGGATTGGTTCAGCTCCAGCTTTTCCAGAGTTAACCAGCTGAAGGAAGATTCTCTCTCTCTCCTCCCTCTCTCTCTCTTCCTTTCTTCCTCTCTCTCTCTTTGCCTCTGCCTCTAACTCTACCTTTCAAATAAATAAATAAATCTTAAAAAAAATATAGGTGTCAGATCTGAACAGATACTTCACCTAAGAGGACATACAGATGACAAATGAGTAGATTAAAAGGTGCTCAATACCATGTGTCATTAAGAAACTACAAATTGGGGCCAGCACTATGGCATAGTAGGCTAAGCCTCTGCTTGCAGTGCCAGCATCCCATATGAGTGCCAGTATGTGTCGCAGCTGCTCCTCTTCTGATCCAGTTCTTTGCTTATGGCCTGATAAAGCAATGGAAGGTAGCTAAGTGCTTGGGCCACTGCACTGAAGTGCTTGGGCTCCTGGCTCCTCGCTTCAGATTGGCTCAACTCTGGCCATTATAGCCATTTGGGGAGTGAACCAGCAGCCAAAAGATCTTTCTCTTTGTCTCTCCCTCTCTCTGTCTGTAATTCTACCTCTCAAATAGATAAATAAAATCTTTAAAATTAAAGAAAAAAAGAAACTACAAATTAAAAAAAGAAATGCCAGTACTCACCTCAGTACTCACCTGTTAGAATAGTCCAAAATCCAAGATGCTGACAAGTATGTAGAACTCATTTGTTGCTGATACGAATGGAAAGTAGTATGACTACTTTGAAAGATAGTTTAGTAGTTTTCTACAAAGCTAAGTATAATCTTACCATATGACCCAGCATTTGTGCTCCTTGGTATTTACTCAAAGGAGTTAGAAACTTAGATGCACACAAAAACCTGCACATGAATTTCTTTCTTTCTTTCTTTCTTTTTTATTTGACAGGTAGAGTTATAGACAGAGAGAGACAGAGAGAAAGGTCTTCCCTTCACTGGGTCACCCCCTTAATGGCCGCCACGGCCAGTGCTGTGCCAATCTGAAGCCAGGAGCCAGGTGTTTCTTCTTGGTCTCCCATGCAAGTGCAGGGGCCCAAGCATTTGGGCCATCCTCCACTGCCCTTCCGGGCCACAGCAGAGAGCTGGACTGGAAGAGGAGCAGCTGGGACAGAATCCGGTGCCCATATGGGATGCCGGCACCGCAGGCGGAGGATTAACCAAGTGAGCCATGGCTCTGGCCCCCGAATTTCTTTACCAGTTTTTTTCATGTTTGTTAAGACTCTGAAGGAAGCAAAATTCCCTTCAGTAATTGGATAAATGAACTGTGGTGCACTGATACGATGGAATATTATCTAACGATTAAAGGAAAGGACCTATTAAAGCACTAAAAGCATAGAGGAATCTTAAATAGATATTGCTAAATAAAAAAAAAAACCAGTCTGAAAGTTATATATCATGTGATTCCAACTATACAACATTTGAGAAAGACAAAACTATGGAGACAGCAGGGAGATCAGTGATTGTGAGGGCTTAGCAGGGAGGGACAGATGACTGGATGGTGCACAGTATTGCCTTAGCGGTCGTAACAAATATACCACACTAATGCACAGTGGTAATAATGGCAGAAATTATGGAGAGAAAAATTATATGGAAAACCCCGTACTTTCTGCCAAATTTTTTTCTATGAGCCTAAAACTACTAGGAAAAAAAAAGAGTAATTAAGATTTCAGAAGTACAGGCAACAAAAGCAAATGAAATAACATCAAACTAAAAAGATGAGATGGGCATTTGTGGCCTACCATTTGGGTCACTCACATCCCATATCATAGTGCCTACTCCATGTCAGGACTACTTCATGCTTTAGATCCAGTTTCCTGCTAATGCACCTGGAAGGCAATGGGTGAGAGCCCAAGTAGTTGGATTCCTGCCACCCACATGGAAGATCCAGGTGGAGTTCCTGGGTCTTGGCATCAGCTTGGCACAGCCCTGGCTGTTGGGGGCATTTGTGTAGTGAATCAGTGCATCGAAGATACCTTTTTTTTTTTTTTTGTCTCTTCCTCTTTATCACTCTGCATTTCAAATAAATAAATAAATCATAAAAAAAAAGCTTCTGCACAGCAAACATCAGAACGAAGTGACAACCTACAGAATGGGGTAAAATATTTGCAAACCATATTTCTGATAAGTGCTAAAGTCCACAATATATAAAACTGAAACAACTTGATAGCAAAAAATCAAGTAATGTGATTTAAAGATGAACAAAAGACTGAAACTGACATTATATGAAAGAATGCTCACTAATACTGATCATAGGGAAATGGAATTCAAAACCACAATGAGGTATTACCTCCCTCCAGCTGTAATGGCTGTGATAGGATAGAAGATAGCATGTGCTGGTGAGGATATGGAGAAAATAAAATGTACACATTGTTGGTAGAAATGTAAATTTGTTCAGTCATTATGGAAAAATAAATTTTTTCTTAACTCCAATTTTAATTTGAATTTTTAATCCAAAGTTAAAAATGGAGCTATCACATACCCAGCAGTCTCATTCCTGATATTTACACAAGGAAATGAAATTGGTGTGTTGAAGATATCTGCACTCCCATGTTTATTGCAGCAATATTCACAATAGCCAGTATAGGAAATCAATCTCAAGTGTCCAATCAATCTCAAGTGAATGGATAAAGAAAATGTTATATAACCTCAACAGACAGTTCTCAAAAGAAGAAATGCAAATGGCTAACAAATATATGAAAAAATACTCAGCATCACTAGCTGTCAAGGAAGTGCAAGTCACAATCACAATGAGGTAGCTCCTTACCCTTGTCAGAATGGCTGAAATTCGAAAGACAGTAACAGATGCTGGCAAGGATGTAGAGAAAGGGGAACCCTTATGCACTGTTGGTGGGAATGTAAATTAGTCCATCTACATGGCAAACAGTGTGGAGATTTCTTAAAAACTAGAAATAAACTTTCTATAAGATCCAGCAGTCCCACTTCTGAGTATGTACCCAAAAGACAAGAACACATATCAAAGAGATACCTGCACCACCATGTTTATGGCAGCACTCTTCACAATTGCCAAAATATGGAATCAATCAAGATATCTATTATCAAATGAATGGATAAGGCCGGCGCCGTGGCTCACTAGGCTAATCCTCCGCCTAGCGGCGCCGGCACACCGGGTTCTAGCCCCGGTTGGGGTGCCGGATTCTGTCCCGGTTGCCCCTCTTCCAGGCCAGCTCTCTGCTGTGGCCAGGGAGTGCAGTGGAGGATGGCCCAGGTGCTTGGGCCCTGCACCCCATGGGAGACCAGGAAAAGCACCTGGTTCCTGGCTCCTGCCATCGGATCAGCGCGGTGCGCTGGCCACAGCGCGCCGGCCGCGGTGGCCATTGGAGGGTGAACCAACGGCAAAGGAAGACCTTTCTCTCTGTCTCTCTCTCACTGTCCACTCTGCCTGTCCAAAAAAATAAAAAAATAAAATAAAATAAACAACTTACTTGTTTAAAAAAAAAATGAATGGATAAAGAAAATGTGGCATATATACACAATGGACTATTATTCATCTATTAAAAAGAATGAAATTCGGGGCTGGTGTTGTGGCACAGTGGGTAAAGCCCACCGCCTACAGTGCTGGCATCCTATATGGGCACTGATTTGAGACTGGCTGCTCCACTTCTGATCCAGCTCCCTGCTATGGCCTGGAAAAGCAGCAGAAGATGGCCCGAGTCCTTGGGCCCCTTGGTCTCCCTGTGGGAGACCTGGAAGAAGATCCTGGCTCCTAGATTTGGATTGGTGCAGTTCCGGCTGTTGAAGCCAACTGGGGAGTGAACCAGTGGATGGAGGGCCTTTCTCTGTCTGCCTCTCCTTTTCTCTCTGTGTAACTCTGACTTTCAAATAAATAAATAAACAAATCTTTAAAAAAAAAAAAAAAGAATGGAATTCTACCATGTTCAGAAAAATGGATGCAACTGGAAGACATCATGTTGAATGAAATAATCTGGACACAGAAAGACAAATACTGCATGTTTTTCCTTATAAATAGGAACTAAAATTTAAAAAAAAAAATCCGCAAACAAAAAAGAGAAATGCCTGTAGATATCAGTATTGTTGCAAATGCAGTTTTGTCAAGTTATGTTTTATATATTTGTCAAAATGATAGTTAAGAATGTTATACTACTGGGGCCGGTGCCGTGGCTCATTTGGTTAATCCTCTGCCTCGGCGCTGGCATCCCATATGGGCGCCGGGTTCTAGTTCCGGTTGCTCCTCTTCCAGTCCAGCTCTCTCTCTGCTGTGGCCTGAGAGGGTAGTGGAGGATGGCCCAAGTGCTTGGGCCCCTGCACCCGCATGGGAGGCCGGGAAAGAACACCTGGCTCCTGGCTTCAGATCGGCGCAGAGCTGGCCGTAGTGGCCATTTGGGGAGTGAACCAACGGCAGGAAGACCTTTCTCCCTGTCTCTCTCTCTCTCACTGTCTGTAACTCTACCTGTCAAAAAAAAAAAAAAAAAAAAAAAAGGCCGGCGCCGTGGCTCACTAGGCTAATCCTCCGCCTAGCGGCGCCGGCACACTGGATTCTAGTCCCGGTTGGGGCGCCGGATTCTGTCCCGGTTGCCCCTCTTCCAGGCCAGCTCTCTGCTGTGGCCAGGGAGTGCAGTGGAGGATGGCCCAGGTGCTTGGGCCCTGCACCCCATGGGAGACCAGGAAAAGCACCTGGCTCCTGGCTCCTGCCATCGGATCAGCGCGGTGCGCCGGCCGCGGCGGCCATTGGAGGGTGAACCAACGGCAAAGGAAGACCTTTCTCTCTGTCTCTCTCTCTCACTGTCCACTCTGCCTGTCAAATAAATAAATAAATAAATAAATAAATAAAAATTAAAAAAAGAATGTTATACTACTATAGTTTTATGATTGATGATTACTTTGAGATTTGCTCCATATAGGTGAGAGAGTCATTTTTCCATTTGACTGTTGTTTACGGCCCTTACCCACATTCCCACTAAAGTCGAGTCTTTGTCACTTGTTGAACTTGTTATCTACTGTAGCATGAATTCCTTGACTGCATTGTTACCTCAAAAGTGAAGGGGAGAGCCAGCGCCATGGCGAAGTAGTTAATCCTCCGCCTGCGGCACCAGCATCCCATATGGACACCAGTTCTAGTCCTGGCTACTCCTCTTGTGATCCAGCTCTCTGCTATGGCCTGGGAAAGCAGTAGAAGGTGGCCCAAGTGCTTGGGCCCCTGCACCCACATGGGGGACCAGGAGGAAGCACCTGGCTTCTGGCTTCGGATTGGCGCAGCTCTAGCCTTTGCAGCCATCTGAGGAGTGAACCAGTGGATGGAAGATCTCTCTTTCTCTCTCTTTTTCTCTGCCTCTCCTCTCTGTGTGTAACTATGACTTTCAAGTAAAATAAATAAATCTTTTTTTTTTTTTTTGACAGGCAGAGTGGACAGTGAGAGAGAGAGACAGAGAGAAAGGTCTTCCTTTTGCTGTTGGTTCACCCTCCAATGGCCGCCGCGGCCGGCGTGCTGCGGCCAGCGCACTGCGGTGATCCAATGGCAGGAGCCAGGTACTTATCCTGGTCTCCCATGGGGTGTAGGGTCCAAGTACTTGGGCCATCCTCCACTGTACTCCCTGGCCACAGCAGAGAGCTGGCCTGGAAGAGGGGCAACCGGGACAGAATCCGGCGCCCAGACCAGGACTAGAACCCGGTGTGCCGGCGCCGCAAGGCAGAGGATTAGCCTAGTGAGCTGTGGCGCCGGCCAAAATAAATAAATCTTTTAAAAAAAAAAAAACAATCTCACAGAAGTAAAGCGTAAGATAATGATTACCAGAGGCTGTGGAATAGAGAGGGCAAAGAGAAGGGGAGAAGTTGGCCAACCAGTACTAAATTCCAAATTAGATATGAGGAATAAGTTCTGATTTTTCTTTCTTTTTTTAAGATTTTATTTATTTATTGAGCAATAGAGTTACAGACAAAGAGAAGGGAGACAGAGAGAAAGGTAGTTCATCTGCTGGTTCACTCTCCAAATGGCCACAACAGCCAGGGTTGGGCCAGGCTGAAGCCAGGAGCTTTTTCCGGGTCTCCCACACAGGTGCAGGGGCCCAAGCACTTGGGCCATCTTCTGCTACTACTTTCCCAGGCCGTAGCAGAGAGCTGGATCAGAAATGGAGCAGCCGGGTCTTGAACCGGCGCCCATATGGGCTGCAGGCACTCCAGACCAGGGCATTAACCTGGTGTGCTACAGCGCCAGCCCCAAAATAGATAATTCTTTTAAAAAATATTTATTTGAGAGGGAGAGTTACAGAGACAGGAAGAGACAGAAAGGTATTCCATCTGTTGGTTCACTCCCAAATGGCCATAACGGCTGGAACTGGACCAATCCAAAGCCAGGAGCCTGGAGCCAGGAGCTTTTTTTTTTTGGGTGTCCCACATGGATGCAGGGGCCCAAGCACTTGGACCATCTTTTACTGCTTTCCCTGGACATAGCAGAGAACTCAATTGTACTGGCACCCATATGGGATGTTAGCACTGCAGGTGGCAACTTTACCCACTGCGCCACAGCGCCAGCCCCAATAGATAATTCTTGAAAGTTACTTTTGAAATAAAGGTTGTTCTCAGTTGAGTAATAAGAGAACAGTCATAGTGTTGAAGATCTCTTAACTACTTTTCTTCCATTAGTCCATGGGTGATTTAATCATACTGTATTACCCATATATTAAAACACAGATTTTCAGAAAAAACTAGTGTTCCTGGGGCTGGCATTCTAGCCTAACAGCTTAGGCTGCTGCCTGTAACGCTGGCATCCCATGTGGGTGCTGATTTGAGACCTGGCTGCTCCACTTCTGCTCTAGCTCCCTGCTAATGCACCTGGGAAAACAGCAGAAGATGGCCCAAGTGCTTGGGACCCTGCACTCATGTGGGAGATCCTGATCTGGCTCCTGACTTCAGCCTCACCCAGCCTTGGTCGTTGTGGCTATTTGGGAAGTGAATCAGTGGATGGAAGATAGCTCTCTATCGCTGTCCTTTCTCTCTGAAACTCTTTCAAATAAATGAAATAGATAAATCTTTAAAAGGAGTATTCTTCTGCTAATTTCCCTTTTCTTTATTTCACATAATATAAATTTCTATTCACTATATGGACAGTAGTTTTTTGTGTGTTTTTTTTTTTTAACCTGTAAGACCTTATGCCATAATTTCCTAAGTACTTAAAAAATCATGTTCAGCTTTATTTCATGTAATGTATTCCTGATCCATCAGATCATGTGTTCTGGAGAATTTTTTTTTTTTTTAAAGATTTACTTACTTGAAAGTCAGAGTTACTGAGAGGCAGAGGCAGAGAGAAAGAGAGGTCTTCATCCGCTGGTTCGCTCCCCAGATGGCTACAACAGCTGGAGCTGTGCCAAATCTGAAGCCAAGGAGCCAGGAGCTTCTTCCTGGTCCCCCATGTGGGTGCAGGGGCCCAAGGACTTGGGCCATCTTCTATGGCTATCCCAGGCCATAGCAGAGAGCTAAATCATAAGTGGAGCAGCCAGGACTCAAACTAGCACCCAAATGAGATGCCAGCACTGCAGGCAGTGGGTTTACCCAGTATGCCACTGTGCCGACCCCCTGGAGAGTGTTCTTTATTCAATAAAGTTTTAACTTAGTATTAAAAAAGCCCTGGGAGATTTGATGACTTCTCACCTAGCTCACTTTTTTTTCTTTTTCCACACAGATTGATAGAGCTACATTCTCCTGATAGCAGGAACACGTTGATCCTACGCTGCAAAGACACAGCCACAGCACACTCCTGGTTCGTAGCTATCCACACCAACATAATGGCTCTCCTCCCACAGGTGTTGGCTGAACTCAATACCATGCTTGGTGCAACCAGTACAGCAGGAGGCAGCAAGGAGGTCAAGCACATTGCCTGGCTGGCAGAGCAGGTAGGCTGGGAGGCAGAGCAGGGTCTCTCTCACGTGGTTCCCATTCAGAGCCAACATGGTTCCCCATGTCATATGTCTGAAATATTTATCATGGATGTGTAATTTACAGCTCTTTTGTCTGTCTTGTTTCTCCTCCCTTTTTTCCCCCTACCTTTTAACTGTTTGTTGCTGGTGATCACCTCTACAGGAAGAACTGTCATGGTATAGCGATTCTTATTACCACTGCTGTCCTTAGTGGCAGAGGGTAGGTAATTTCCATGATTGTAGACCAAGGTCAGCAAATGTTTTCTATAAAGGGCTAGATAGCATCACAGCTACTTGCCTGTGCCATTGTATCAAGAAAGCAATCAGATAATGTGGAAATGCTTGGATGTGGCTGTGTTTCAGTAAAGCAGCCAGGAGCTTCTTCCAGGTCTCCCACACAGGTGCAGGGGCCCATGGCAGAGAGCTGGATTGGAAATGGTGCAGCCAGGTCACGAACTGGCGCCTCTGGTACTGCAGACAGAGGCTTAACCTACTGTTCCGTAGTGCCTGCCCTGTCAATTATTATTTTGTCTATTATTCCACCATGAATTATCCCCAAGACTCAATGGCTTAAAATAACAGACTCCCTTGGAGCTGGCATTGTGACATAGAGGGTAAAACTGCCACTTGTAGTGCCAGCATCCCATATTGGCGCTGGCTCGAGTTCAGGCTGCTCCACTTCAGATGCAGCTCCCTGCTAATGCACCTGGGAAAGCAGCAGAGGATCGCCCAATTGCCTGGGCCCCTGTACCCACATGAGAGACGCAGAAGAAACTCCTAACTCCTGGCTTCAGCCTGACCCAGCCCTGGTCATTGCTGCCATTTGGGGAGTGAATAACAAATAGCCACTTATAGTTTCTGTGGATCAGGAATCTAATAACAGCGTGGTTTGGTGTTGTAGCCCAGGACCTCTCATCCTAGCTTGAAGTCAGTGGCCACGTGACCACGCAGCGTGGCAGTCAGCCAAGGACTTCCACTTGGAAGGTAATTCACGCTTGTGGTTGTTAGAGGAGGCCTCGGTTCCTTGACATGCAGGCCTTACCACAGCCCTGCCTGAGTGTTCTCATGACGTAACTGTGGGGAGCAACTCGGACTAGACTAAGTTACTGGAATTAAGACTTATTCTATGCATCTGCTCTCCCACAATATGGCGCTGGGAGAGGAGGAAACAGCTTCTACACAGCTGCCTCCAGTTCAACCAATAAACTGTAGGACCTGCTCCTGATTGGAGGAGAGCAGCATACTCGGCGTGTGGGTAGCAGAGTTGGGATTGGTGGAAGAGGACTATAAAGGAGGAGAGAGACAACATGCACCAGGAACACCTGAGGAACATCTGAGCAGCCCCCGAGAGAGCCGGCCGGCGGTGTGCCGCTCCCCCGCGGAAGTAGGGAAAGTGGCAGGGGGAACCGCCCTTCCACGGAGGTGGAAGGGACGGTAGCCAACCCGGGAAGAACCAGCAGCAAACCCGGGAAGGGCCGAGCAGACAAAAGAACAGCGCAGGGTCCTGTGTCGTTCCTCCACGAAGAGGGGGAGCGACAGTAACCACCGGTTTCCATCAGAGTGATCTGAGAACGAGAACACGATGGAAGCCACAGTACCTTATATGACCCAGTCTCAGAAGTCACGCACTGTTGCTTCTGTTTTCTTCTCATCAGAAGTAACTTGCTTACCTTCAGCCTAAACCCAAGGGAAAGTAGCAAAGAATTTATTGGCTTATTTTTAAGCTACTGCAAAGAGTATATGCATTTGCAATTTTCATAAATATTGCCAAATAACCTTCTGTTGAGGTGGTGCTAATTTAATTTAGATTCTCAACAGCAATGTTTGCTAGACTTTTAAAGTGAAGTTAATAGGATTTGTGTTAGAAAGGAGAAAAATAAAGCTGACAGTTCATTGCAGTGTGTCTTTTGTGGGCCACATTTAAGTGTGTGTTTCCCCACTCAGTTGGGAGCTCTTGGAAGACAGGAACTGATTTTTTCCAAATCCTATTCCTCCAAAGAACTTAGCCTAGTAACTTATGTAAAGTAATTCTGTTTTCTCTGTCTGCATACATATATATAAAAAGCAAGCAAACAAGGCACTAATTATAAAATATTATCTAAGGGAGTTGGCATTGTGGTGCTGCCTGCAAAGCCTGCATCCCAAATGGGTGGTGGTTCAAGTCCCGGGTACTCCACTTCTGATCTAGCTCCCTGCTGATTTGCCTGGGAAACAGCAAAAGATGGCCCGAGTCCTTAGGCCCCTGCACCCACAGAGGAGACCCAGATGAAGCTCCCGGCTCCGGGCTGTCCTTGTCCTGGCCCTTGTGGCCACCTGGGGAGTGAACCAGCAGATAGAAGATCTCTCTTTGTCTCTCCCTCTCTCTCTAACTCTGGCTTTCAAATAAATAAATTTAATATATATGTTTATATATTAAAATCTAATATAAATTCAGGATTGGAAAACACTACTAAGTGGAGAAGTTCCAACTGCCTTAAAAATAGTATGACCAAGCTGATTCAAAGAACTGTTTCTAAAATGCTCTTTTTATATTTTGAAGTAGTTGCTTGGGTTACCCAAATCACATATTACTCTCGGAAATAAGGTATTCAAAACAAGACTGGATACCTTTTCTCATAGTTGTTATAATGAATTATGTATCTAATAAGTGTTGAACTACGTAAATGTTAAAGCCTTTTCTTCCTTTAAGATTGATTAACTGTGAATATGAAAATAATGATCACAAAAAATTTGAATCATTTCTGATTCAGATAAATATTTATTTTGGCAAAGGGTATATTTCTTGAAAAGTTGGCATATATAAGGAGCTATTTTAGTTGCAGTACACTAAGAAAAGAATCATTTAGGGCAGATAAATTTAGGAAGGATCATTTGTTTAATATTAAATTATTTCTTCTTAATTTATCATTCTTGTTATTTCACATTATCTTAAATCGAGTTTATTCAAAACAGGGGGCCAGTGCCGTGGCTCACTTGGCTAATCCTCTGCCTGTGGCACTGGCACCCCGGGTTCTAGTCCCGGTCGGGGTGCCAGATTCTGTCCCAGTTGCTCCTCTTCCAGTCCGGCTCTCTGCTGTGGCCCAGGAAGGCAGTGGAGGATGACCCAAGTGCTTGGGCCCTGTACCCACATGGGAGACCAGGAGGAAGCACCTGGCTCCTGGCTTCGGATTGGCGCAGCGTGCTGGCTGCAACGTGCCAGCCGTAGCGGCCACTTTGGGGGTGAACCAACGGAAAAAGGAAGACCTTTCTCTGTCTCTCTCTCTCTCTCACTCACTCTCTCACTAACTCTGCCTGTCAAAAAAAAAAAAAAAAAGAAAGAAAAGAAAAAGAAAAAAAACAGGGAATACCTGAACTATAGCTACTTAGTAACAATAGATAATCTGTTCTGTATATAGGGACTCTGTCTCTTTACGGATGTTTGTGTTTGTATATATTCTAACCTTTTTTTTTCTAAGATTTATTTATTTATTTATTTGAAAGAGTTACACAGAGAGAAGAAAGGCAGAGAGAGAGAGAGAGAGAGAGAGAGGTCTTCCATCCGCTGGTTCACTCCCCGACTGTCGGCAACGGCCAGAGCTGTGCCGATCCGCAGGCAGGAGCCAGGAGCTTCTTGTGGGTCTCCCATGTTGGGAGCAGATTGGGCCATCTTCTACTGCTCTCCCAGGTCACAGCAGAAAGCTGGATCACAAGTGGAGCAGTCAGGACTCGAACTGGCGCCCATGTGGGATGCAGGCGACAGCTTTACCCGCTGTGCCACAGCACCAGCCCCATCCCATATTGGTTATATTCCTTATTAAAAATTTTTACACATTGGCATATTGCAATTATATGTATTTATGGATACAATGCAATGTTTCCACCTATGTTTACATTGTGAAATGATCAAATCATACTGATTAGCTTATCTGTACCTCATTTCTTTGTGGTAAAAGCATTTGAAATCCTCTTTTACCCATTTTGAAATATACAATGTATTATTTTTCTTTTTTCTATTTTATTATTTTTTGAAATACTTATTTTTTTAATTTATTTGAAGGACAGAGTGGGGGAGGGCGTGGTTTCTATCTGCTGCTTCACTTCCCAGATCACCACCACAGCCAGAACTGGGCCAGGCTGAAGCCAGGAACCAGGAGCTTCATCCCAGTTTCCCAAGTGAATGCAGGGCCCAAGGACTTGGGCCATCTTCTGTTGCTTTCCCAGGCACCTTAGCAGGCAACCAGATTGCAAGTGGAGCAGCCAGGACATAAACCAATATCCATAATTGGATGCTGGTGTTGCAGGCAGCAATTTAACCTGCTATGCCACAATGCAACCCCTATTTTTTCTCTTTTTTAAAATTTTATTTTATTTATTTGAAATGCAGAGTTAAGACAGAGAGAAAGAATGTACAACGTAGTGTTAGTAACTACTACAGTTATCATGCTATCCAGTGGATCACCATATCTTATTGCTTCTGTGTAACTAAAACTTTGTACCCTTTAACTAATAGCTGTCCTTCCTTATCTATCTCTCCACCCCTCAGCCTCTGGCAACTGTTCTTCTACTCCCTACTTCACATATAAATAAAACCATTCAGTATTTATCTACATCTAGCTTATTTCACTTAGCATACAGTCCTGTAGACTCATCTGTGTTGTTGCAAGTTACAGAACTCCCTGTATTTTAAAACCAATTGTGTGGGGGTGTGTGTATCTAATTTTATTCCATTCATTCATTGATGAGTGCTTTGTTCCCACATCCTGACTCTTGTGAATAGGCTGTGTTGAATTTGGGAGTTTTGGACATCTCCAACCTACTAATTTCTGTTACTTGGGAATTTAGAAGTGGGATTGCTGGATCTATTTAGCTGTTGGAGCAGCCTCTAGACTGTTCCTCACAATGGCTGTACTACTTTACATTCCCACCAATGGTGTGCAAGTGCCCCCCCCTTTAAATTAATTAATTTATTTGAAAGGCAGCATTTCAGAGAGGCAGAGATAAAGAGAGAGGTCTTCCATCCTCTGGTTCACTCCCCAAATGGCCACAACGACCAGAGCTGGGCCGATGCAAAGCCAGGAGCCAGGAGCTTCTTCCAGATCTCTCATACGGGTGCAGGAGCCCAGGAATTTGGGCCATCTTTGACTGCTTTCCCAGGCCATAGCAGAGAGCTGGGTCGGAAGACAAACAGATGAGACTCAAACCGGCACCCATATAGGATGTCAGCATTGCAGGCAGTGGCTTTACCTGCTATGCTGAAGCGCCGGCCTCAAGGGTCCCATTTTCTCTACATTCTTGTCCACACTTGTTAGTGTTCATCATTTTTATAATAATCATTCTAGTAAGTGTGAGCTGTTGACTCATTATGGTTTTAACTTAACATTTCCTTGATGGAATTGTTGAGCATTTCTTTCATCTATCTCATGGCCATGGCATTTTCTTTTTTTCTTAAGATGTTTTTATTTTATTTGTAAGAGAGAGTAACAGAGATCTTCCATCTTCCATCTGATTCACTCCCCAAATGGCAGCAATGGCTGGGGCTGGTCCAGCCTGAAGCCAGGAGCCTGGATCTCCATCTGGGTCTCCCATGTGGGTGGCAGAGACCCAAGTATTTGGGCCATCTTCTGCTGTTTTCCAGGAGCATGAGCAGGAAGCTGGATCGGAAGTGGAGCAGTTGGCGCTCAAACCAGCGCTCTGATGTGGGATGCTGACATGGCAGTGGCAGCTTAGGTTGCTGCACCACAGCACCTGCTTCTGTGCATCTTTTAGGAAATGTCCTTGTAGGTCCTTTGCTCGTATTTCAGTAGTTGTTTATCTTCTTGTTATTCAGTAATTTGAGTTCCTTGTATATTTTGGGTGTTAGCCTTTTATCCAATGTATAACTTAGAAATAATTTCTCTTAGTCTCTGAGTTGTCTCTTTACTCTTCTAATTGCTTGCTTTTTAATTTAATAGAATCCCATTTGTCTGTTTTTGCTTTCATTGTGTTTTCTTTTGAAGTCTGGTTATATTCTTCTGTTTGTTTGTTTGAAAGGGAGAATTACAGAGACAGAGAGAAAGGGATCTTCCATCTGCTGGTACTCCCCAGATGATTGCAATGCCGGGGTTGGGCCTGGGAAAACACAGGAGCCAGGAATTTCATCTGGGTTTCCCACATGGGTGCAGGAGCCCACACACCTGGGCCATCCTCTAATGCTTTTTCAGGCCATTAGCAAGGAGCTAAATGGAAAATGGAGCAGCCAGGACTCCAGTGACCATATGAGATTCTGGCATTGTGGGCTGTGGCTTAACCTGCTACACCACAATGGTGGCCCCTCTGGTTATATTCATTTTCTCTTTAAAATTTATTTTTTTTTAATTTTATTTGAAAGAGTTATAGAGAGAAGGAGAGACAGAGAGACATTCCATTCACTGATTCACTCCTCAAAAGCTATAGCAGCAGGGACTGTGCCAGCTTGAAGCCAAGAACTGAGAACTTCTACCAGGTCTTTCATCAGGGTGCAAGGGCTCAAGCACTTGGGCCATTCTCCACTGCTTTCCCAGACATCTTAGAAGGGAACTGGATCAGAAGTGGAGCAGCTGAGACACAAACTGGCAGCCATATGGGATGCTGGCATCATCACAGGTGGTGGTCTACCCAACTACTGGCCCCTCTGGTTGTATATTCTTAAAGGAAATTTTCTTTGAGTTCACCAAATGGAGCAACTATTACCTATAAAATCAGTTTTTCTAAAGCATTTTGGTGTTGATGAGAAAAACCAAACTAGCCAAAGAAATGCTTTAACAGTTCATGCTTTGTTCCTGTTAATTCTCAGACTGAATATAAAGGTGCAAATTAGGATAAAATATATATATACTAAATTATATATACTAAAATAAATATATATATGCTAAATCAGAATTAGCAGATTACTTTCCCAAATTTTTAATCTCTGTTTTCTATGGTAATAATTAAATCAATAAAGAGCAGAGAAGTCTCATCACCTGTCAAAAAGAAAGAGCGACTAAGGAGTTTGGAGAATGGATAATAACTCTGAGGACTTTTTCATCTTTAGTGCTATCCGATTTTGTTTATTGAAAAGTAAAATTTGAAGAAGGCTGTTGTTTGGCTGGTTATATGCGTGTGTGGGTATTGAATCACCTGCAAACTAAAACCCTAACATTAGTATCCCTTTTTTCTCCAGCCAAAAACTCAGTAATGGAGCCCCACAGCTATTTGTGCTGATACCACAACCGAAAACACATACTATATATAGCAGGCAGCATTTTGACTCCAGTAAAAGCAAACAGTATCGTTAAAAGTTAAGGCAATAGGTAAACAGAATGACTAAAATTGAGGTTTCATTTTTCTTCACTGTTAAGTAGAAGAAGGGAAAAGATATTCTCTAAAAAAGAAGCTTAAAAGAACTAAAGAGCAAACACTTTTTAAAAATTCATAAACATAATGCTCTCTCTCTCTCTCTCTAGTGGATATTGCTTCTTTTGGCAATAGCATTTTTCCTTTAGAACCCAAAAATTTTCTTAGGGACAAAATACTAACTTACTTCAAAAAGTTCATGGAAAGTGTAATTAAAAGATAACATATTCTCCATGAAGTTTTTTAACACCCTTGAACGTTTAATTCAGGTTTACCAGATGCATATTTTCTGGTCTAGCCTTCAAAAATCTCTCTTTTGCAACTTCGGAGAAATTCATTAACAAAAAATCTTGATTAGGGGCCGGCACTGTGGTGTAGTGGATGAAGCTGCCACCTGCCGACACCGGCATGTTGGAGTCTCAGCTGTTACACTTCTGATCCAGCTCCCTGCTAGTGCACCTGGGAAAGCAATGGAAGATTGCCTAAGTATCTGGGCCCCTGCACCCATGTGGGAGACCTGGAAGAAGCTTCTGGCTTTGGATCAGTCCAGCTCCAGTATTGCAGCCATTTGGGGGTGAACCAGCACATAGAAGATCTCTCTCTCTCTCTCTCTCTCTCTCTCTACTCTGCCTTTCAAATACATAAAATAAATCTTTAAAAATCATCTGATTATCAACTTTAACTCTTTGAAAAGATAGATTTTACATGCTTTTCCTTATTGAAATATTGTCCATAACTGTCTTGGAGACAGAGACTTGCTACTGAACATGATTAGAAATCTATGATCCAAAAATGTAACAATCTAAGAGAACATCTCTAGAGCTTATATTCTCTCTCTGGATATTGCAGTTACTTTAGAATGAAATAGTCTTAGAAAACTAGTGTCCACTGATAAGAAAAATGTAATTATTTCAATAATACTTTGCTTGAATTTTCAGTCAGGTCGTAGTTTTGTTGTTGTTGTTGTTTTCCAACACATAGTAGAATACCACTCCCCTTACTGGCTAGAATTCACTTCCCACTCCTGGAATTAGCTCATGGTTGTGGCTAAGAGAAAAAGAGTCCTGGTGTTAGAGGTCATAACACAGAACCAACCCACTCAGACCACTGGCAGATTGCAGAAGTATTCTTAAGGTGTTCTGCCATGTCCTACTTCAGGAAAAGAAAATGAAAAGTGGCTCTGAAGACAACTGTTTAAAAGATGAGTGATTCGTCAACTTGAATTTTCTGCAGAGCCATCCATGGTGGCTGCCTGTTGTTCAGTGTTGAAGTATGTGTTGCTAAGTGTCCCTGCTCTGATGTTTCATCTAAGGAGGGCAAAAGTTTTGATGATGACAGGGCTTCTCTTGAACAAACTTGATTTTTAAGTCGTGGGCCCTTGACAGTATGGAAAAAGGGTGGTTGTTTTCCTGCATTTTTAATCTTTTACAGAGATAACTATGCATTTAAATTCAATGGGACATTTCAAGCTGAAATACAAATTTCTTAAATATGATAGGAAACTTTAACAATAGTTTATACTAGTGTTTTCCAAAAATATAACCTAGGGACCAGCACTGTAGCATAGTAGGTAAAGCTGCCGCCTGCAGTGCCAGCATCCCGTATGGGCACCGATTCGAGTCCCAGCTGCTTCACTTCCAATCCAGCTCTCTGCTGTGGCCTGGGAAAGCAGTAGAAGATGGCCCAAGTCCTTGGGCAATTGTACCCACATAGGAGACCCAGAAGAAGCTCCTGGCTCCTGGCTTCGGATCTGTACAGCTTTGACCATTGGCAGCCATCTGGGGAGTGAATCAGCAGATGGAAAATCTCTCTCTCTCTGCCTCTGCCTCTCTCTATATAACTCTGCCTTTCAAATAAATAAAGAAATCTTTAAAATATATATATATAACCTAGTGGCTCATGATCAGCATTTTTGGAAAATAGGGCATGGCATTGCGGTGCAGCAGTTTAGTTGCCACCTGCGAGGCTAGCAACTCCTATCAGAATGTCAGTTCCAATCCTGATCCAGCTCCCTGCTAAAGCACCTGGGAGGGCAGCAGATGGTGCCCACATGCAGACCCAGGTGGAGTGCCTGGCTCCTGGCCTCAGCCTGCCCCGCCCTGGCTGTTGTAGCCATTTATGAAGTAAACAAGAAGATAAAGGATCTTTCTGTCCTTCTCCCCTCCTTCCCTTCTCTCTCTCTCTCTCCCCTTTTACAAAATCTTTTAAAAAATAAATAGAAGTTACCATAGTCTGTTACCCAAAATATAGGGAGTTGTATTTTGGGAAATATTCAGTATACCCAATAAACTCAAATTTTATTGAATATAATAGAAAATATTCAAAATCTTTGGTTATGTATGTGTGTGTGTGTGTGTGCTAAATTACAATGTAAAATTGTATTTCTCTTATAAGTCCTGATCAAAAACACTTGGGAAATGTTGATAATTAGATTAATCAGATTTATTTAGTAGGAGAATTTTCTGTCCTACTAGTAAGAGTAGGTAATAGGAATTTCTGTCCTGTACTTGGAAGATATCACTCACACATCAGACACACTGAAGCTATCACCATTTTGAATGCATGCTCTGTTTTTCATCAGAATTCATGATGCACAGTTGCTATGTGGTAGGGGATATACTATGTTCTATCACTAGATAGTGTCTGAAACTCACCAAGGGAGAGCTGCTTTTTTTTTTTTTAAAGATTATTTTACTTTACTTGAAATTCAGAGTTACACAGAGAGAGAAGGAGAGGCAGAGAGAGAGAGAGAGAGAGAGATCTTTAATCCACTGGTTCACTTCCCAATTGTCCACAACAGCTGGAGCTGTACCGATCTGAAGCCAGGAATAAGGAGCCTCCTCTGGGTCTCCCAACCAGGTGCAGGGGCCCAAGGATTTAGGCCATCTTCCACTGCGCTCTCAGGCCATAGCAGTGAGCTGGATTGGAAGTGGAGCTGCCAGGTCTCCTCTCGAACTGGTGCCCACGTGGAATGCCGGCACTGCAGGTGGTGGCCTTACCCACTATGCCACAGAGCTGGCCCCCAAGGAGAGCTTCTTAAATACACAAACAACCTCACACCTCACAGTGGAGAATCTCTACCAGTGGGAAGGAACCTGAGGGAATGTTCCCTGTATCTCAAGTCTGTTAGGATAGGCAAGCAAAATGAAGATGCAATAATTTAGGCCATTATTGAATTAACTTTTACAAAGTCGTACTGTTATACTTGGCTCTGATGTCTGGATTTCTCCATTGAAACAGGCAAAACTAGATGGTGGAAGACAACAATGGAGACCCATCCTCATGGCTGTGACCGAGAAGGACCTACTACTTTATGACTGTATGCCGTGGACAAGAGATGCCTGGGCATCACCATGTCATAGCTACCCTCTGGTTGCTACAAGGTAAGACTAAAGGCAAAAAAAAACAAAAAACAAAAAAAAAAAACAAAACTTATCTTCCTCTAAATCTACTAATGAATTTTAAAATGAATTCTATTATCTAAAGTGCCTAAGAAAGCATTTTAAGTGTCTGATATCAATGATGTAGACAGAAACTTTTCTCTTTTTTTTTTCAAACATTCCCACAAGTCCACTATTTGTTTTTTTGTTTTTTGTTTTTTTTTTTTAAGATTTATTTATTTATTTGAAAGTCAGAGTTACACAGAGAAAGAAGGAGAAGCAGAGAGAGAGACAGAGAGAGAGAGAGGGAGGTCTTCCATCCCCTGATTCGCTTCCCAGTTGGCCACAATGGCTGGAGCTGTGCCGATCCAAAACCTGGAGTCAGGAGCTTCTTCTGGCCTCCCACGTGGGTGCAGGAGCCTAAGGACTTGTGCCATCTTCTACTGCTGCTTTCCCAGGCCACAGCAGAGAGCTGGATCGGAAGTGGAGCAGCCAGGACTAGAACCAGCGCCCACATGGGATGCTGGCACTGGAGGCGGCGGCCTTACCCGCTGTGCCACAGTGCTGGCCCCCAGAAGCTTTTCTTTCACAACCTTATGGGCTATTTTACAGCTCCTAGCTCCAGAATAAGTTGTTTCTGTCACTAGTATTTTTGTGTGTGTCTTTTAAGTTGTTGACGCAGTTTCCTGTGTTTAAGACTTGTTTAGTCATGAAGATAATAGGGTTTTTTTGTTTGTTTTATTGGCTGTGACTAGAAAACCACTGAAATTGTGACAGCTTTCTGACTGAGTGATGAAATCATTTAAACCAGAATGTGGTGCTATGGATAAACCATGCAGCTCAGCCAGAATACTCTTGAGCTTCTCTTTCTAATTTAAGAACATGTAATTTTTAATTCATCTAACAAACATTGATTTGATCTGAAGCAGTAGGACGTTTCCCCATATACTATATCTGGGGACTTGGAATGGAAAAGAATAAAGAAATGTAGATTTAGGGGTCAAGATGTCCCAGGGGATAAGAACTTTGAAACTAGAACGTATATTCAAATTCCGTTTTGTTTAATCATTAAGAAGAATAAGGTGTTGCTGTCACTCAAAAGCCACACTAAAAAGCAGTTTATCTGGTAGTTAATGGGACCATATGGTATGTCCCATAGGAAACAGTGTGTGCTTTCCTGCTTTGAGCAGATCTCATGTGAGGAAGAGTGCAAGTATTCTTTGAGATTTCCTCCAGTTTCCAATTTCCCTTCCATGTATAATTTTTTTTTTTTTTTTTTTTTTTTGACAGGCAGAGTTAGACAGTGAGAAAGAGAGAGACAGAGAGAAAGGTCTTCCTTTGCCATTGGTTCACCCTCCAATGGCCTCCGCGGCCAGCGTGCTGCGGCCGGCGCACCGCGCTGATCCGATGGCAGGAGCCAGGAGCCAGGTGCTTTTCCTGGTCTCCCATGGGGTGCAGGGCCCAAGCACCTGGGCCATCCTCCACTGCATTCCCTGGCCACAGCAAAGAGCTGGCCTGGAAGAGGGGCAACCGGGACAGAATCCGGCGCCCCAACCGGGACTAGAACCCGGTGTGCCGGCGCCGCAAGGCGGAGGATTAGCCTGGTGAGCCGCGGCGCCGGCGCCCATGTATAATTATTTTTATAAAAGATAAGTTTCCCATAGCTTTCCAGGACTCTCTAATTTAGAGCTGGAGCTCCTACTCACACAGCAGAGGTAAAGGAAGAGTCGAACCTCAGCGCTGGGGAGGAACCCCTCAGGAACTCCTTCAGGACTGAAGCGTCCTCCGGAAAGACTGCATTTAACCATCAGTTTACCTGTTTGTTTGTTTGTTTATCTGATAGAGGAAGAGACAGAGAGAGAGAGATCTTCCATCTGCAGGTTCACCCCCCAAATTGGCCACAATGGCTGAAACTGGGCAGACCCAAAACCGGGAGCCAGGAGCCCCCTCCAGGTCCCCCATGAGGCTGCCTCTGCTGCTTTCCCAGGCCACAGCAGAGAGCTGGATTGGAAGTGGAGCAGCTGGGACTTGAACCAGCGCCAATGTGGGATCCCAGTACTGTAGGCACTGGCTTTACCTGCTGTGCTATAGCACCAGCCCCTATTTTTTTTGTTTTATCACTACTAAATTATAACTACCCTAGAAGTCAGGCACTATGACTTAGTCATCTCAGCATTTCCCACAGTGCTTTGCATGTTGTAGGCACTCAATAAATCTTACAGTTAAATTGTTACGTACAGTGTCTGTGTCACAGTTACTCTGGGGACATGACAGGAATCCTGCAAAAACAGGTGGATATATCTCAGTAGTTATAATTAGAGCAATTAAATTTATATTTTTCAAAGAATTAGAACTTAAAAAAATGACCATTGAGATCTGTTAAGTTTAAATGATTTTGAAGCAGCTTACACTCCACTCCTGAATATGGACTATAAAGAAGGTAGCTTTATGCTACCTTTTTTTTTTTTTTTTTTAAGATTTATTTATTTATTTGAAAGAGTTACACAGAAAGAGGAGAGGCAGAGAGAGGTCTTCCATCCACTGATTCACTTTCCAGTTGGCCACAACGGCTGGCTGGAGCTGAGCCGATCTGAAGCCAGGAGCCAGGAGCTCTTTTGGGTCTCCCACATGCGTGTTTGGGCCATCTTCTACTGCTTTCCCAGGCCATAGCAGAGAGCTGGATCAGAAGTGGAGCAGCTGGGACTTGAACCAGCACCCATATGGGATGCCAGTACTGCAGGTGGCAGCTTTATCCACTATGCCACAGCACCAGCCCCCGATACATTTCTTTAACTGTGTACCCTTGGAAGATGGGGCAGAAACCCATAGATGAATCTCTGTTGAATGCTAAAAATACAGTTCCATAAATAAACAATTTCTATCCATAGATTAGACTGGGTGTAGATCACTGAGGCACTTTGTATGTTTTTATATTATCAGTGTGGGGAAAAGATATATATAAGATTTAAGGATTAAAACTATAAAACTTGCAGAAGAAAACACAAGAGTGATCTTCAAGACCTTGGGTGAGCTACAGCCTTCTTGGATATGACACCAAAACCACAAGTAGCAAGAAAAAAAAAATTAGGTAAATTGAACCTCATCAAAATTGAAAACTTCTGTGCTGCAGTGTCAAGAAAGTGAAAAGACAGCTTACAAAATGAGAGAAAATATCTGAAAATCATATACCTCTCAGGAGATTTTACTTAGAATATTTAAAGAACTTTACCAACTCAATAATAAAAAGATATATTACTGTACTAGACGAATGGGAAAAGGAAAAGGAGCTGAATGGAATTTATCCATAGAATGACAATATATATATATGGCCATGATGTACATGAAAAGATACTCATCATTAGGGAAATGAAAATCAAAACCATAGTGAGAGGGACTAGCACTGTGGTGTAGCAGGTAAAGCTGCCACCTGCAGTGCCGGCATCCCATATGGGTGCTGATTCGAGTCCCAGCTGCTCCTCTTCCGATCCAGCTCTCTGCTATGGCCTGGGAACGCAGTAGAAGATGGCCCAAGTCCTTGGGCCCCTGTACCCGTGTGGGAGATTCTAAAGTTCTATTTTAAAAAAAAAAAAAAAAAAACAGTGAGGGGGCTGATGCTGTGCTGTAGCAGGTTAATACACCACCTGCAGCACCAGCATCCCATAGGGGCACCAGTTCGAGACCCGGATGCTCCACTTTGGATCCTGCTCCCAGCTAATGTGCCTGGGAAAGTGGTGGAATATGGCCCAAGTCCCTGGCCCCTGCACCCACATGAGTGGCCCAGCCCCAGCTATTGGTGGCCACTGGGGAGTGAAGCAGCAGTGAAAGACCCTCCTTCCTTTGCCTCTCCTTCTCTCTGTAACTCTGCCTTTCAAATAAATAAAATACATCTTTAAAAAATAAAAAAACATAGTGAGATAACATTTCTCACCCACTAGGATGACTGTAATTAAAAGGACAATAAAAGTATGGATGAATTTGTGGAGAAAGTGCAGCCCTCATAGGCTGCTGGTGGGAATGTAAAATGATGCAGTCATTGCGGAAAACAGTCTGGGAGTTCCTAAAAGGTAAACACAAAGTCATCGTATGACCCAGAAATTCCACTTTAGGTTGTTTAATAAAGAGAAATGAAAACTTAGGCCCACACAGAAACTTATATGAATGTTCTCTACAATATTATTCACAGTAGTCAACAAAATGGAAGCAAAAGGGCCAGCGCTGTGTAGCAGGTAGAGCCATCACCTGCAGTGCCAGTATCCCATATGGGCGCTCGTTCGAGACCAGGTTGCTCAGCTCTCTTCTGTGGCCTGGGGAAGCAGTAAAAGATGGCCCAAGACTTGAGCCCCTGAACCCACATGGGGGAACCCGGGGAGGCCCCTGGCTCCTGGCTTCATATCGGCCCAGCTCTGGCCATTGCAGCCATTTGGGGAGTGAACCAGTAGATGGAAGATCTCTCTCTCTCTCTCTCTGCCTCTGCCTCTCTTTAATTCTGCCTTTCAGATAAATAAATAAATCTTTGAAAAAAAATGGAAACGACTCAGTGCCCATCAGTTGATGAATGGATGCACAAGTGTGATATATCCATGCAATGGGAGATTTCAACAATAAAAAGGAATAAAGTTCTGACACATGCTATAACGTGAATAAACCCCGAAAACACTAAGTGAAAGGAGCCTGACACAGAAGTCCACATAGTTTATGATTCTATTTATATGAAATGTCCAGAATAGGCAAATCTAAAAAAGCAAATGGTAGATTAACAGTCACCAGGGGCGAGGGTAGTGAGCAATATTAAACAACTGCTAATGGGTATAGGATTTCCTTTTGGAGTGATGAAAATCTGCTAAAATTGAATGTACTAATGCTTGTACAGCTCTGAATATACTGCATACCACTGAACTTAAGTGAGAAAATTGAATGGTGTATGAATTGTATCTCAATAAAGCTATCAGTTAAAACAAAAGAACCTGACAAGATTTAATAACTGCTTAGCTACTTTTTTCTTTTTGACAGAGCTACAGACAGTGAGAGAGAGAGAGAGAGAGGTCTTCCCTCTGTTGGTTCACTCCCCAAATGGCCACAGCTACTTCTAAATTATCATAGCAGCAGGCATTTGGCCCAATGGTTAGTACTCCACTTGAGATACCTGTATCCCATATTAGAGTGCCTGTGTTCAAGTCCCGACTCTAATTTTGGTTTCCTGCTGATGTGTATACAGGAGGCAGCAGGTGATGGCTCAAGTAGTTGGGTCCCTGCCACACACATGGGAGGCCCAGATTGAACTCCCAGTTCCTAGCTTCAGCATGACCATAACCCAGGCTGTTGTGGGCATTTTGGAAGTGTGTGTGATAAATGTAAAAAAGATGTGTGATTATAATATTTATTAAAATTGTATCAAAGAAGAATCCTATTTGAGATGTATAATGATTGGTTTCATATGGCCATTGTTAGAAGAGGAGCTCTTGATTTACTCAACAGTTTTTACATGTGGTCAATTCTAAATTTTTTAGTTATGAGGAATTAAAATATATTATTTGAATCAACCTAGGCATGCAAATTGAACTGTTAATTAAACTCATGAGCCCAATAGCTCTCTATACTTGTTTCTTAATAAGTTTTACTAATATAACAGTAGGGATTCTTCACTCCTTGTTTGGGAAGTACTGGTGGATTAGGATCAAGGATGACAAGCAAATGAGAGGTTTAGTTTTTCCATGTGGCCCATATTGGCCAGGTGGAATTGGGTTGAAGTCACTGCGTGATAGAATTAAGCAGGGCTTAATCATCCCTCCCAGAAGGCAGAGGGTGATCACTGAGAGAGAGCAGAAGATGGAGCCAGACCAGGAGGTGTCCTGCAGCCGGAGGCAAGGCAGAAGGTAGTGTGCTTATGTCCTTAACGTGGGGGAGTGGGTTTGAGGTTTAAATGAGTAGTGAGAAAAGGCTGAATGTTTACTTTCCCTATTTGTTTTTCTTGTACTTATTATCGGGTTCTTGGGAGTAAATGAAAGGGAAGGGGAAAAATAGCATAAAGACAGAGGTTAGGAAAAGAAATTAAAGACCTTGATTATCTACAAAAGTAGATAGCCCCTGATAAATTGAGAACTAATCATAATTCAGAATCAGATAACATTGTCAGAGCAGTGTAAATTAGCACAAGTTACTGTTTATGTTGAATTGTGTATTTACAAATCCTTGGAAACCAAAGCTGAGTAAAACAAAGAAGTGAGAAATGAAGAATATTTTTTTACACATATTTTAAGATTAAAGCCAGATACAAGACAGAAGTAGAAAGGCACATTGATTTCAGAGCTGCTGTGAATTTTGCAGGATGTGTGTTTTGTAGTCTTTACATAGTAACTTTCTTTGGAAGAGGAAAAGGTCTGAAGGAAAGTGTGGCTACTTTATGATGTGGAAAAGAGAGTGGTGGTGTGCTTAAGTGACTTATGGGGGCAAAGCTGCTAAAACGCCTTTGCATGAGCTCATCTGGCCTCCCCATAAAAGGGGGAGCCTTTTGGCCGTGTGTCCTGACTAACTGTTTCTCAGCAAGGCTCCGGCAGCTGGTTTAAATTAGATTTCCTCTGCCAAAGATTTCATAATCAAATGTGTAGGAAAAAATTGTCCTACTTTATAAAATTGTCCATTACTTTATATTTTGTAATGTCTGACTTGGGATTAGCAATCAAACAGAATATGGTAGAATATCCCTGTCGCTTTCCCCAGCGCTCCATTCCACTTGGACCAGATGTGGAGTAATTCTGAAGCTTACTTAACTCTTTCTGGGACAGCTAATGTTTAATTGGCATGTTAGTTCTATGGGAAGCAGCGCAGTAAACACGTTCTCAAGGTATTCTTCATGGACCCTTGAGGATTCCCCTTCTCAAGGGTTCTGTAGATTTAAAGCTGTTTTCGTAATAATACTGTTGTTTGCTTTTGGCACTGTGTTGACATTCGCCCTGAGGTTGTGTAGATTGCTGATGCCTTTGCGTGAATCAAGGCAGTAGGCACCAAGCTGCTTGTTGTAGCATACTCCCGTATTCTAGTAGTGATTGTAGTCTTTCCCCACACAGACTTGCAGAGGGAAAATGCCGCTTAACCTCAAAATGTCTTTGTTGGAATAATGAAAATTATTTAATCTTGTGTGCTCATCTTTAAAATTCCCTAGTCAGAAATGGAAAGTGCTCATAGAACACTTCTACAGCCTACTGAAGTGTGATCCGATTGCTGTCTCGAGGAAGAGCACGTGGACTGAGCTGTGAGCTCAACTCGATGTGTTTTTCATGGAACACCCCTTTGTTATTATTTTGAAAATTTTATTTATTCCCTTATTTGAAAGGCAGAGAGACAGAAGTGAGGTCTTTCATCCAGTATTTCACTCCAAATGCTGCAATAGCCAAGGCTGGGCCAGGCCAAAGCCAAGAGCTTTAACTACATCTAGGTGTCTCATATGGGTGGCAGGAACCCAAGTTCTGGGGCCATCATGTCTGCCTCCCAAGCATGTTTGCAGGAAGCTGGATGAGAAGCAGAGGCGGGACTCAATTCCAGACACTCTGATATGGGTTGTAGGCTTAACCTACTGCACCACAAACACCCACCCTAAAACACCGTTTTTTACTTCAAAGGACAACTGACTGACCAACTGTGGTTAGTCAGACTAGAGTATTTGTAAGACATTTTCTCTACAATGATCAAATGAGTCTGTCACTTAAGAAAAACATTAACATGGCCAGCACTGTGGCGCAGCGGGTTAACGCCCTGGCCTGAAGCGCTGGCATCCCATATGGGTGCTGGTTCAAGACCAGGCTGCTCTACTTCCGATCCAGCTCTCTGCTATGACCTGGGAAAACAGTAGAAGATGGCCCAAATCCTTGGGTCCCTGCACCCGCGTGGGAGACCTGGAAGAAGCTCCTGGCTCCTAGCTTCATATTGGTGCAGCTCCAGCCATTGCTGCCAATTGGGGAGTGGGCCATCAGATGGAAGACCTCCCTCTCCCTCTCTTTACCTCTCCTCTCCTCTCTGTGTAGCTCTGACTTTCAAATAAATAAATAAATCTTAAAAAAAAAAAAAAAAAAAACATTAACTGTATTTGTTGCCCCTGATAAAATTCTAGCTTCCAGGTGAAAATTAAAATTCTGGAAAACTTGTTCTGCTACTGGGATCTTGACCCCTCCCTGATAGGTATTTTTATGATGAGATTAGTGGTGACATTATTGAGTGCAACTTTTCCACCTTTTTCTTATCTGGGATATGTACCTAACTCTATGAACAAATATTTTCTAAATGACCAGTACATGATGTTACATAATCATGCGTGGGTAAAAAAACATCTGTTCAAAGTAGAAGAGAGACCAGAGGATTTGAGTTTGTGTCCTCAGACCAAAAAGTGCAAGCCATTAGTTCAGTGGTTTTCAATTAATGGCTACATGTTTTGGGGAGCTTTTAATGATACAAGGTTGCCTAGGTCAGTTATATCTGATTTTTTCAGGACCTGATCCAGACATGAGTGTGTTTTCAAAGCTGTGCAACAGCTGATTCTAGTGAACAGTGGGAGTGAGAGGTGCAGTAATTAACTTGGCTGACTCAAATTGGTAGCATTGAAGAAAGTACCTTTTCCTTGAGAATGTACCTTTTGTCCTAGTTATCACTAGTGACTCTCACAACCAAAGGAGATGTAAAGGAACATCCATTTGCTCTTAGAATGTCTTATTCTTCTTTATTTAAAATTTATTTATTTATTTATTTATTTGATAGGCAGAGTGAAAGAGGGAGGGAAAGACTGACAGATATTTTCAAACCACTGGTTCACTCTCTATGACCACAACAGCCAGCTTTGGGTCAGATTGAAGCCAAGAGCCAGGAAGTCCATCCTGGTCTCCCACGTGGGTGATAGGGACCCAAGTAATTGGACCATCATCTGTTGCCTTCTCAGGCACGTTGTTAGGAAGCTGGTGCAGAAGTGGAGTAGCTGGAACTCCAGCCAGCACTCCTATATGGGATGCTGGCCTCGTAGATGTCAGCTTAACCTGCTGTGCCACAGTAACACTTCCTTAGTTGTCTACTTGCCAGGTAGCTATTAGAGGAGTGAAGAGTAAATTTATAGAAAAACGTTATAGGTATGCAGCCTGTAACAAAGCTGAGAATAAACTCCAGTATTTATTGCTGGGCTTTTTTTGTTTGTTTGTTTGTTTGTTTTGTGTGTGTGGATTTTCTTTTAAGATTTTAGTTACTTGAAAGTCAGATGTACTGAGATACAGATATCTTTCATCACTCCCCAAGTGGCTGCAGCAGACAGGGTTAGGCAGGCAGAAGCCAGGAGCCAGGGGCTTCTCCCAAGTCTCCCACCTGGGTGCAGGGGCCCAAGCACTTAGGTCATCCTCTGCTGCTTTTCCAGGCACATTGGCACATTAGCAGGGAGGTGGATTGGAAGTAGAGTGGACAGGACTCAAAACCGACACCCAAATGGGATGCCAACGTTGCAGGTGCAGGTGATGGCTTTACCCAACGTGCCACAATGCTGGCCCTGTTTATTACTATTTAATATGCACTCCACACCTAGTTTTTTTTTTTTTTCAATCTTCTGTGGAAAGCAGCATTTTCTGAACTACTCTTTATAAATACTAATATGTCTCCTTATGTTGGTCAACTTCACATTTCTTAAAACTAAGGGAAGTATTTTTATAAGTGAATAGATTACTAAATCATAAAACAAACTATTGAATAGTTTGGTGATCTTTTGTAAAATTACATTTTTTACAGTTTTTCCACATGTCTACTATTATGTTACTTTTTAAAAATATATTTATTTTTATTTATTTGAAAGGCAGAGTTACAGAGATAGAGATCTTCTATCCACTGGTTCAATCACCAATTGGCCAGGGCTAGGCCAGGAAAGGTAGGAGACAGGAGCTTTTTCTGGGTCTCCCACGTGGTTGCAGGGGCCCCAATATTTGGGCCATCCTCCTCTGCTTTCCCAGGGCATTAGCAGGGAGCTGAATCAGAAGTGGAACAGCTGGGACATGAACTGTTGCCTTTGTGGGATGTTGGCACTGAGGCCAGGCGGTGGCTTAATCCACTCCACCACAATGCTGGCCTCCACTTTTTTTTTTTTTTTGGTAGTTTTATTGGCATATAATGCACATACATATAATTCATCCATTTGAAGTCATGAGATTCTATTTTTAAACAAGTTTTTTTTTAAGATTTTATTTATTTATTTGAGAGGTAGAGCTACAGACAGTGAGAGGGAGAAACAGAGAGAAAGGTCTTCTTTCCATTGGTTCACTCCCCAAATGGCCAATCTGAAGCCAGGAGCCAGGAGCTTCTTCTGGGTCTCCCATGCGGGTACAGGGGCCCAAACGCTTGGGCCATCTTTCATGGCTTTCCCAGGCCATAGCAGAGAGCTGGATTAGAAGAGGAGCAGCCAGGACTAAAACTGGTGCCTATATGGGATGTTGGTGCCGCAGGCGGAGGATGAACCTACTGCACCATGGCACCGGCCCCTGAAGTCATAGCTGGGTTGTGCAGCTAGTCTGAATGCCTACCCAGGTTTTCTTAGTATTATTGAGTTGTAAGAGTTCTTTCTATATTTTAGAGACAAACACTTATCAAATATATGCTTTTCAAATACTTTTTCTCTGTCAGTCTTTGTAGTTTCTTGACGGTGTCAGTTGAAGCACAAAATTATTTACTCTTGATCAAGTCCCATTTAACAGCTTTCTGTTTGTATCACTTGTACAGTTTGTGTTGGACTAAGAAGGCTTTGTGTAGTCTGAAGTCACAGAGATTTGTTTATTTGAAAGGCAGAGTTACGGGGCAGAGACAGAGAGAGACCTTCCATCTACCGGTTCACTGTCCAAATGGCTACAACAGATAGGGATAAGCCACACCAAAGCCAGGAGCCCAGAACTCCATCCTGGTCTCCCATATGAGTGCAGGGGACCAAGTACCTGAGCCATCTTCTGCTGCTTTCCCAGGTGCTTTAGCAACAAGCTGGATCAGAAGTGGAGCAGGGGCCAGCTCTGTGGCATAGTGGGTAGAGCTACCACCTGCAGTGCCGGCATCCCATATGGACTCCAGTTCAAGTCCCACCTGCTCCATTTCCAATCCTTCTCTCTGTTATGGCCTGGGAAAGCAGTAGAAGATGGCTCAAGTGCCGTCTTCTGGCTCCTGGTTTCAGATCAGCACAGCTCTGGCTGTTAAGGCCGATTGGGGAGTGAACAAGTGGATGGAAGACCTCTCTCTCTCTGCCTCTCCTTCTCTCTGTGTGTAACTCTGACTTTCAAATAAATAAATAAAACTTTTAAAAAAGTGGTGTAGCCAAGACTTGATCCTGCACCTTACAGGATGCCAGTCGCAGGCAGTAGCTTAACCCTCTGTGTACACATTCTAAAACTTTTATACTTCAGTTCTTATATTTTGATCTCTTTTCCATTTGGAGTTAGTTTTTGTGTGTGGTGTGATGTATGGGTCAAACTTCATTTGTTTGCATGTGAGTATCCAGTTACCACAGTACCATTCACTGAAAAGACTATTCTTTCTCCCATTTAACCCTCTGGCTCTCTGTCAAAAATCAGCTGATCATAAATGTGAGGGTTTATTTCTGGAATCTCAGTTTTATAGCTTTGTAGTAAGTTTTGAAATCATAAAGTGTGAATTCTTTTTTTAAAAAGATTTCTTTGTTTATTTGAAAGTGAGAGTTACACAGAGAAAGGAGAGGCAGAGAGAAAGAGGTGTTTTATCCGATGGTTCACTCAATTGGCCGCAATGGCCGGAGCTGTGCCGATCCAAAGCCAGGAGCCAGGAGCTTCTTCTGGGTCTCCCACGTGGGTGCAGGCGCCCAAGCACTTGGGCCATCCTCCACTGAACTCCCGGGCCACAGCAGAGAGCTGGATTGGAAGTGGAGCAGCCAGGATACGAACCAGCGTCCATATGGGATGTGGCGCTTCAGGCTAGGGCATTAACCCACTGTGCCACAGTGCCAGCCCCAGAAAGTGTGAATTCTTAAGTTTTGTTCTTTTTTTTTTTTTTTCAAGATTGTTTTGCAGATTCTGAGTCCCTTATTTCTATATGATTTTTAGAATCAGCCTGTCATTTTCTGGGGTGGGGGGAAGGCAGCTGAAATTTTAATAGAGATGTGTTGAGTGTGTGGATCAATCTGGAGAATATTGCCATTTTAATAATTTAAATCTGGGCTGGTATTGTAGCTCAGTAGGTTGGGTTTTTTGTTTACTTGCAACGCAGCAACCCATATGGGTGCCCATTTGAATCTCAGCTGCTCTGCTTCCGATCCAACTCACTGCTGGTGTGCCTGGGAAGGCAACAGAGGATGGACCAAGTACTTGGGTCGGGAAACCCAGATGAAGCTCCTAACTCCTGGTTTTGGCCTGGCTCAGACTGGGCCATTACGGTCATTTGGAGAATGAACCAGCAAATGGAAGATCTCTCTGTCTTTCTGTCTCTCCCGTACTCTCTCTAACTCTGCCTTTAAATAAATATTAAATAATTTAAATCTTCCAGTTCCTGACACAGGGTGTCCTTTTTAAATTTATTGTTTTGTAACTTGTTTTGTTTATTGTTTTGTAACTTTCAAAGTATAAATTATATCTTGTTAAATTTATGTCTAGATATGTTTTAATTTGATGCTGCTACAAATGAAATTGTCTTCTTAGTTCTTTTTGGGATTGATCACTGTTAATGTGTATCTTCCCTTTCATCTGAGTGGCATTTATTTATTTATTTATTTTTTCTTGCCTAATTGCCCTGGCTAGAGCCTCCAGGACAGTGTTAATAGAAGTAGCCTAACTGGACAGCGTTGTCATGTTCTTGTTTGTTAAGGGGAAAACATTCAGTCTTTTACCATTAAATATGTTAGTTGTGTGTTTCTCATAGACACCTTTTATCAGGTGGAAATTTTCTTCTATTCCATATCTTTCTTTCTTTCTTTCTTTTTTTTTTTTTTTTTTTTTTTTTTTGACAGGCAGAGTTAGACAGTGAGAGAGAGACAGAGAGAAAGGTCTTCCTTCTGTTGGTTCACCCCCGAAATGGATGCTACGGCCGGTGCACTGTGCCGATCTGAAGGCAGGAGCCAGGTGCTTCCTCCTGGTCTCCCATGAGGGTGCAGGGCCCAAGCACTTGGGCCATCCTCCACTGCATTCCCAGGCCACAGCAGAGAGCTGGCCTGGAAGAGGAGCAACCGGGACAGAATCTGGCACCCCGACCGGGACTAGAACCCGGTGTGCCGGTGCTGCAGGCAGAAGATTAGCCAAGTGAGCTGTGGCACCGGCCTTCCATATCTTTTTTTTTTTTTTAAAGATTTATTTATCTATTTGAAAAGCAGAATTACAGAAAGGCAGAGACAGAGAGAGAGAAGTCTTCCATCCACTGGTTCACTCCCCAACTGGCGCAATGGCCAGAGATGGGCTGATCCAAAGCCAGGTCCCGGGAGCTCCTTCCACGTCTCCCACACGGATGCAGGAGCCCAAGCACCTGGGCTATCTTCTGCTTTCCCAGGGATCAGAAGTGGAGCAGCCAGGACTAGAACCAGCGCCCATATGGGATGCTGGCACTGCAGGCAGCTGATTGACCTGCAACGCCACAGAGTGAGCCCCTATTCCATGTATTTGAGTGTTTTTCACTCATGGAGGGAATTTGATTTTTGTCAGGTGCTTTTATTCTCTGAGACTGTGATCATATATTTTGTCTATTATCTTACCTGATTTTTGGATGTTAAATAAACCTTGCACTTCTGGGATAAAATCTCAATTTGGTTTACTGGTATTTTGATGAGGATTTCTATGTCTGTATTCATTAAAGATATTGGTCTGCAGTTTTCTTATGATATCTTTGGTTTTGGTATTAGAGTGTTACTAGCCTTTTAGGTTGAATTCAGAAGTGTTCCTTTCTGTCCAATTTTCTTGGAAGAATTCATGAAGATTTGACATTAATTCTTCACACAGCAAAGCCATCTTGGCTTGGAATTTCCTGTTTTTAAAAAAAGAACTACTTTTAAATTTATTTCATTTTATTTATTTGTTATTTTAGTTTGAAAGAATGACAGAGAGGGAGAGACAGAGCAAGATCTTCCATCTGCTGGTTCACTCCCCAAATGTCTGGGTCTTGAGCCAGGCTGAAGTCAGGAGCCAGGGACTCCATCTGTGTCTCTCACGTTGGCGTTGGCGGCAGAGACCCAGTTACTTAGGCCGTCTTCTGTTGCTTTTCCGGGCATATTAGCAGGGAGCTTCATCAGAATTGAATAGCCAGAATTCGAACCAGCACAGCAGTGTGAGACGCCAGCATTGTAGGTGGTGGCTTACCTTGCTGCACCACAACACCAGGCCCAAACATTTTTTTAAGACTTACTTATTTATTTGAAAGGCAAAGTTACAGAGTGAGGGGGAAAGAGGTAGAGACAGAGAAAGAGAGAGAGAAATCTTCCATGTGCTGGTTCACTCCCCAAATGGCCACAACAGTCAGGGGTGGGCCAGGCTGAAGCCAGGAGCCAGGAGCTTCATCCAGGTCTCCCACCTGGGTGCAGGGGCCCAAGTACTTGGGGAATCTTCCACTGCATTTCCAAGGCCATTAGCAGGGAGCTGGATTGGAAGTGGAACAGCCAGGACTTGAAGCGGTGCCCATATGAGATGCTGGTGCTGCAAGCTGGTCTCAAGGCCAAGCCTTTTATTCCTGTACTCTTTTCCATTCAGTAAAGGGAATTTTTCCAGTTACACATTTGTGTTCAGGTTTTTCTGTGAATGTAAGTTTTTAACTTAAATACCAAGGAACACAACTGCTAGGTTGTATTGTGGTGCACAACAGAGCCCCGAGCTGAGCTTACTCAAGAATTCCATGTGGAGGTATAAAGGTGTGCAGTGAAGCAGGATTTGTTTAAAGTGAAGGAAAAGTGCAGGTAGGAGAGAAAGAGAGAGAGAGAGAGAATGAACAAAAAACCAAAACACAACAAAGATCCCCTCAACGACATTAGGGCCATCCTTTTATACCATCAGAGGCATAGGGAGTGGTGCCTAGGGTGACAGGTAATTGAATATTCACAAGGGGCTTGAGTGTCATTCATTTCTGTGCCCTTTCTTGGAAATATTAGAAGAGTCATGAGAACAGGTGCATGATAGGAATGGAAGTGCTAGACATGGTAGTTTTATTATGACCTCAGTAGGTCATGTGGGGTCATACCCTGTGGGCATATTGAATATTTCTAGTTGGCACTGGTTCTAAGTTTGCAGCTTTGTGGAACTTGTGGTTTCCGCTACTTGGGAAGAGCAGTCAGGAGGGTGGGCCCTGGTGGTGCACGGAAGGCAGATTTGTGTGGTATGCATAAAGTGTGGTGCAGACTACTCTGTCATGCATTATGTTTATTTTTGTAAGAAACTACCCTATCTTCCAAAATGACCATACCACTTTACCCCACCACACGTGCACAAGGGTTCCTATTGTTCTACATGCATTTCAGCACTTGGTGTTCCTTGTGGTTTTATTTTAGCCATGGGAGTAGGTGTTTGGTTTATCTTTTTTTTTTTTAATTCTTTCCCCCAGAAACCTTTTATTTAAGAAATGCAAACTTCATGCATTTCATAAATACAACTTTAGGAACATAGAGACTTTTCCCACTGTATCCACACTCCCACCCTTCTTCCTCCTCCCTCTCCTATTCCCATTCTTATTTGTTACTAAGATTTTTTTTTTTTTTAAGATTCATTTATTTATTTGAAAGGCAGAATTAGAGAGAGCAAATCTTCCATCCATTGGTTTACTCCCAGAATGACTATAATGAAGATCAGGCTGGGCCAGGCCAAAACCAGGAGCCTGGAAATTCATCTGGGTCTCCCACATGGGTGCAGGGGCTCAAGGACTTGTACCATCTTCTGCTGCTTTCCCAGGTTCATTAGTATGGACCTGGGTCAGAAGTGGAGTAGCTGGGACTCGAGCTGGTACCCATATGGGATGCCAGTGTCACAGGCAGCAGCTTAACCGGCTATGCCACAACCCCAGCCAGGGTATCTCATTTTAATTTAAGGTCCTCTCATGATATATGATGCTGACTGTTCTAATATGCTTGTTTACGAACTGTTTTTAGCTTGTTGATGAGGCATATGCTCGTATCTTTTGCCACCCTCTTTTATTTTCTGTTTTCCCTGCTGTACCAGTTCTTTTTTGTGTGTAGTAAGAATCACTTAACCATGTTTAAGTGTGTAGTGCAGCAGTGCCAGCTGTATGCACTTTGCTGTGCAGCTGATTGCTGGAGCGTTTTCCTCTTGCAAAACTGAAACTGTCTACCCATCGAGTCACAGGGCTGCATTTCCCCCTCTTTCCCAAACCCTGCTAACCACAGTACCTGCTGCTGTTTCTATGAATGTGTCTACTTTGGGTGCCTAATATAAGTAGAATCATGCAGTATTTGTGGTGTTCTGGCTGGCTTTTTTCACTCAGCATAGTATCTTCAAGGTCTGTTATGGTGTATATCTGGTATATTATGATGGAGTTTCCTCTTTGTATGGGTATGCCACATTGTCTTTATGCATTCTTCTATCGAAGCACCTGCAGGTTGCTGTTGTAGATGATGCTGCCGTGAACGTGGAAGTCAGCTACCACTTTGGGACCCTGTTTGCAGTTCTTTTAGACTGCGCCAGATGTGAGAGCGGCAGGCATCTGAACAGTGTTGAAGATGCAACGTGGGATACTGAATCCCCATATCAAAGTGTCTTGATTCAAGTCCCACCTGTGCTTCTGAGTCAGCTTCCTGCTCACCTCACCCACCCTGGGATGCAGCAGATGAGGACTCACATACCTGGGTTCCTGTTGCCCGCATCAGAGGCCTGGATTGAGTTCAGGGCTTCTGCTTTTGGCCTGGCCCGGCCTAGCTGTTGGGCATTTAGGGAATGAACTTGCAGTTTGAATTATCAGTCCTTCATCAAATATGTGTTTTACAAACATTTTCTCCCTGATGTCTTGTCATTCTCTCTCTCTCTCTCTCTCTCTCTCTCTCTCTCTCTCTCTCTCTCTTTTTTACAGGCAGAGTTAGACAGAGAGAGAGAGAGAGAGAGAGAAAGGTCTTCCTTTTCCATTGGTTCACCCCCCAGTAGCTGCTGCGGCCGGCGCACCGTGCTGATCCAAAGCCAGGAACCAGGTGCTTCTCCTGGTCTCCCATGCGGGTGCAGGGGCCCAAGGACCTGGGCCATCCTCCACTGCCTTCCCGGGCCACAGCAGAGAGCTGGCCTGGAAGAGGGGCAACCGGGACAGAATCTGACGCCCCGACCGGGACTAGAACCTGGTGTGCCAGCGCCGCAGGCGGAGGATTAGCCTATTGAGCTGTGGCACCGGCCTTGTCATTCTCTTAACAGTGTGTTGCAGAGAGTAATTCTTTTAATTTTTGTAAAATTCCAGTTGTCAATTCTGTGATTTTTGGTTTAAGATCTTTTTAAGCAGCTACCTTTTTCTACAATGTTATCTTCTAGAAATTTCAGTTTTGTGTTTAGTATTTAGCTCTAAGATCCATTTTGAGTTACTTTTTGTGAAAGGTATGAGATCTGTCTAGATTTATTTTTTGCATGTATTGCCTGACTGTTTCCAGCACCATTTATTGAAGAGACTTCTTTCTCCATTGAATTGTCTTTGCTGCTTTGTCAAAGATCAGTTGACTCTTTATATGGGTCTGTTTCTGGGTGCTAGTCTGTTCCACTGATCAATTTGTCTGTTCTTTTGCCAATTCCACACTGTCTCAAATACAGTAGCTTTATAGTCAGACTTAAAGTGCCAGTACTTCACTTTTTGTTCTCAATATTGTGCTGGCTGTCTGGATCTTTTGCTTTCCCTATGAGCTTTAGAATCAGTTTGTCAGTATCTACAAAATAACTTGTTTGGGGTATAACTGAGATTGCAGTGAATTTGTAGATCAAAGTGGAGAGAATTTATATCTTAATATGGAGTCTCGGGGCCGGCGCCATGGCTCACTTGGTTAATCCTCTGCCGGTGGCGCCGACATCCCTTATGGGCGCCTGTTCTAGTCCTGGCTGCTCCTCTTCCAGTCCAGCTCTCTGCTGTGGCCCCGGAAGGCAGTGGGAGGATCGCCCAAGTGCTTGGGCCCCTGCACCCGCATGGGAGACCAGGAAGAAGCACCTGGCTGCTTCAGATCGGCGTAGTTCTGGCCGTAGCAGCCATTTGGGGGGTGAACCAACGGAAGGAAGATCTTTCTCTCTGTCTCTCTCTCTCTCACTGTCTAACTCTGTCAAATTAAAAAAAAAAAAAAAATGGAGTCTTTCCACCCATGAACATGAAATATCTTTCCATTTATTTAGAGCTTTGGAATCTTTTGTCAAAGTTTTATGTTTTGTTTTATTTTTTTAAAAAAAGAGATTTATTTATTTGAAAGGCATACTTGGAGAAAGACTTGGATTTGGAGAGAGAGAAAGGGAGAGTTAGAGAGAGATCCGCTGGTTCTCTCTCCAAGTGGCTGCAATGGCTAGTGCTAGGGCAGTCCAAAGCCAGTAGCTTCATCCAGGTCTCCCTTGTGGGAACAGGAGCACAAGGATTTGGGCAAACTTCTGCTGCTTTCTCAGGCGCATTAGCGGGGAGCTGGATTTGGAAGTGCGGTGGAAAGGCCAGGATGGAAACCAGCTCCCACATGGATGTCAGTATGGCAAGTGGTGGCCTAACCTGTTAACCCTCAGCATTGGCCCCAGTTTTATGATTGTCCTCATGTAGCACCCGTACATAATTTGTTAGATTCTCACCTGAATATTTCATTTTTGTGTTAACTGATATAAATGATACTCTGTTTTTAATTTCAAATTCTAATTACTCAAAGAAACTGACATTTATATATTAATTTTATATCTGGCAACCTTGCTATAATTGCTTGCTTGTTCCAGTAGTTATTTCTTTGTTTTGTTGTTTTGGTTTGTTATTTGGAATTTTCTGTGTAGACAGTCATGTCGTGAACAAAGATAGTTTTACTTATTCTGAGGGTTTTTTGCATAATATTTCTTCATAGATCAAGTAATTATAGAGTCAGATGCAAATTCGGCATGAATTTTTATGCTAATACCGGGTACATTTGGTTTTGTTGTTGGTCCTTACTAGCTACAGTCTGACCATTACTCCAGAACAGGTATTCAGTGGCTACTGCAATCACAAGTTCTTCGGACTGAAGTTTGCCGTGCAGTGACCCACCCAGTTTTTCTCTCAGGAGCATATTTTTCCTCTGAAGTTATTATTTATAATTTGCTTATCACTTTCTAATCCAAATTATATCTTTTGGGATATGCATATCCTCTTGGGAGCATAAAAAACCCATGGGAAAGTCCATTCCAGTGTTCAGGGTGACTGTGACACAGCGGTTACTTTAGGAAAACACAGAATGGTAAAGACTGTAATCTTGCTTTGAAATATACTTACCCTGAAACCACAGATGACTTTTGTAAGTTGCTGCTGAACAGCGTGAATTTTCCTCTAGCATTTTCCTCTGCTGATGCCGTAACTACCTTTCTGCTCTGTCTGTGGCCCTAGGTTGGTTCACTCTGGCTCTGGATGTCGGTCCCCCTCACTTGGATCTGACCTTACATTTGCTACCAGGACAGGCTCTCGACAGGGCATTGAGATGCATCTCTTCAGAGTGGAGACACACCGGGATCTGTCCACCTGGACCAGGACACTTGTCCAGGGTTGTCACGCTGCGGCTGAGCTGATCAAGGAGGTCTCTCTAGGTAGAGATGCTGACATTTCATTTCTAACAGTAATTAAATGGAACTGTTATGCTTTAATTTAATTTAAAGTGAAACCATTGTCATGTGTGCCAGACTTAAAAATGTGCTAAAATATTGCTGCTAAAAGTGGTGATGATGGAAAGAAATCTGGTGTCTGTGTTTCACTGGCAGTTTTCTGAGCTTGGTAGGTGGCTGTCAGCACATTTATACCCACTCTGCACTGCACAGCAGTTTTCCGATTCATCATTTTAATCTGCATGTGACAGTGTAAGGGCTCATTTACCAAGTACCAGATGCATTGACTCTGGAGTTCAAATTTGGAATCTAAGTGTATTGGATAGACATCCTTAAAATGTGTACATCTGACAAGCTTATGGCTACAGGAAACTAAAGGAATTAGGAGTTTCTCTTCAAAAGTTTGAAAATGTATGCCTAATGCTTACTCAATGAACATCTAAAAGGAAAAATCCTGGCAGCCTCTTACCATTGTGGCAGCGCCCTCTTGTGGCTGGTCTATGGATTTGGGCGTCTCATCCCCTATTCAATGTAGTATTTTTGTATTTGTGTACGCATATATATTTTTTTCATATTGCTTTTCATTTTAACAAGAACAGAGATCATTCACAATGAAGTAGCAGTTACAGGTTTGTTTTTTTTTTTTAAGATTTATGTATTTATTTGAAAGGCAGTCACAAAGAGAGGGGGAGATCTTTCATCAGCTGGTTCTTAAATTGCCACAAAAAGCCAGGAGGCTGAAACAATCCAAGTCTCCTGTGTGGGTGGCAGGGGCCCAGGCACTTGGACCATCTTCCACTGCTTTCCCAGGAGCATTAGCAGGGAGCTGGATTAGACATGGATCAGCCAGGACTTGAACTGGTGCCCATATGGGATGCTGGCATTGCAACCAACAGATAAACCATTGTACCCCAAAGGCAGCCTCATAATTACAGTTTCTAACGTGGTTTTATTTACCTTGGCCATCTTGGTTGTAAATCAGTTTACTTACTTTTGCTCTCTTGTTTTCTATGTATTTTATTTTATAAATCTAGTTTTATAAAATTTATATTAAACAGAGGAAATGTTCCAAGAACAGCAAATTTGTGAGTTTTCTTTCTTTCTTTGTGCTACTTCTGTAGAACCACATGAGCAACATTTCCAGGAGATTCTTCTAAACCATGCAGAGACAGGCTTATTTCATTCTTTTTTTTTTTTTTTTTTTTTTAAGATTTATTTATTTTTACTTGAAAGTCAGAGTTACACAGAGAGACAGAGAGAGAGAGAGAGGTCTTCTATCTGATGGTTCATTCCCCAGTTGGCCTCAACCACCGGAGCCGCACCAATCCGAAGCCAGGAGCCAGGAGCTTCCTCTGGGTCTCCCACGCAGGTGCAAGGACCAAGGACTTGGGCCATCTTCCACTGCTTTACCAGGCCACAGCAGAGAGCTGGACAGGAAGTGGAGCAGCCGGGTCTCGAACCGGCACCCATATGGGATGCTGGTGCTTCAGGCCAAGGTGTTAACCCGCTGCGCCACAGCGCTGGCCCCTTCTTCTTCTTCTTCTTCTTCTTTTTTTTTTTTTTTTTAAGATTTATTTATTTGGCCGGCACCTCGGCTCACTAGGCTAATCCTCCACCTTGCAGTGCCAGCACACCGGGTTCTAGTCCTGGTCGGGGTGCCGGATTCTTTCCCGGTTGCCCCTCTTCCAGGCCAGCTCTCTGCTGTGGCCCGGGAGTGCAGTGGAGGATGGCCCAAGTGCTTGGGCCCTGCACCCGCATGGGAGACCAGGAGAAGCACCTGGCTTCTGGCTTCGGATCGGCGCGGTGCGCCAGCCGCAGCAGCCATTGGGGGGTGAACCAATGGAAAAGGAAGACCTTTCTCTCTGTCTCTCTCTCTCACTGTCCACTCTGCCTGTCAAAAAAATAAAAAAAAAATTTTAAAAAAAGATTTATTTATTTGAAAGTCAGAGTTACACACAGAGGAGAGGCAGACAGAGAGGTCCTCCACCTGCTGGTTCATTTCCCAGTTGGCTGCAACAGCCAAAGCTATGCTGATCTGAAGCCAGGAACCAGGAGCTTCTTCCAGATCTCCCACGAGGGTGCAGGGACCCAAGGACTTGGACCGTCTTCCACTGCTCTCCCAGGCCATAGCAGAGAGCTGGATCGGAAATGGAGTAGCCAGGACTTGAGCCGGTGCCCATATGTGATGCAAGCATTGCAGGCGGCGGCTTTACCCACTATGCCACAGCGCTGGCCCCTAGTTTGCCTTAAATTTTTATTATTTTATTCTTTGTCTCTCATGGTGTACCTGGGTTTGATTCCTGGCTCTGGCTCCTGACTCCAGCTTCCTGCTAATGCAGACCCTTGAGAGGCAGCTCAAGTACTTGGGCCTTTGCCACCTTCATGGAAGACCTGGATCAAGTTTTAACTCCTGGATTTTGCCTGGCCCAGTTCTGGCTGATGTTGACATTTGGAGAATGAACCAGTAGACAGGAGCTTTCTCTCTCGGTGTTAGCAAGTATGTCTCTCAAATAAATAAATAAATATAAGTTTTTTAATTAAAAAATAAGTAATGGGGCTAGTGCTAGGGCTGTTGCTTGTGTTGCTGGCCTCCCATATTGAGTACTGGTTCAAGTCCCAGCTGTACCACTTCTGAGACAGCTTCCTGCTAATGTGCCTGAGAGGACAGTGAAAGATGGCCCAAGTGCTTAGGACCCTGTCCCCCATGTGGGAGACAGAAAGGAGTTCCTGGCTCCAGGCTTCAGCCTTGTCTAATCTTGGCTATTGTGGCCAGTTGAGGAGTGGACCAGCTGATGGAAGATCTATCTCTCTGTCTCTCTTTCCTTCTTCTCCCTCTCCTCCCCACATTCCCCCACCCACGGTCACCCTGTCTTTAAAATAAATATTTTTTTAAAGATTGATTTATTTTGGAAGAGTGACAAAGAGAGAGAGACAGAGAGAAGTCTTCCATCTGCTGATTCACTCCTCACATGGCCACAACAGGCCAAGCAAAGCCAGAAGCTTCATCCAGGTCTCCCTTGTGGGTGGCAGGGGCCCAAACACTTGGGCCATCTTCCACCACTTTTCCCAGGCCATTAGCAGGGAACTGGATTGGAAGTGGAGAGTAACCAGAACACAAATTGCTCCCATATGGGATGCTGGCATTGCACGCATCAGTTTTAGCCCCTATGCAACAACACTGACCTCATAAGTCTTTGTTGTTAAGATATGTTTATATATTTAGCCGGCGCCGTGGCTCAATAGGCTAATCCTCCACCTTACGGCGCCGGCACACCGGGTTCTAGTCCCGGTCGGGGCGCCGGATTCTGTCCCGGTTGCCCCTCTTCCAGGCCAGCTCTCTGCTATGGCCAGGGAGTGCAGTGGAGGATGGCCCAGGTGCTTGGGCCCTGCACCCCATGGGAGACCAGGAAAAGCACCTGGATCCTGGCTCCTGCCATCGGATCAGCACGGTGCGCCGGCTGCAGCGGCGGCCATTGGAGGGTGAACCAACGGCAAAGGAAGACCTTTCTCTCTCTGTCTCTCTCTCTCACTGTCCACTCTGCCTATCAAAAAATTAAAAAAAAAAAAAGATATGTTTATATATTTGAAAGGCAGAGAGAGAGAGAGAGAGAGAGAGAGAGAGAGAGAGAGATCTTCAGTCCTCTGGTTCACTCCCAAAATGTCCACAATGGCTGAGTCTGGGGCAAGCCAAAGCCAGGAGCCTGGAACTCCATCCGGGTCTTCCACATGAGTGGCAGGGGCCCAGTGCCTGGTCCACCTTCTGCTGCTTTTCCAGGCACATGAGGGGCCAGCATTTTGGTACAGTGGGTTAAACCACTGCCTGCAGCATCAGCATCCCAAATGGACGCTGATTCGAGTACCAGCTACTCCACCTCCGATCCAGCTCCCTCCTAATGGACCTGGGAAAGTAGCAGAAGGTGTCGCAAGTATGGAGCCCCTGCCACCCACATGGGAGACCCAATTGGAATTCCAGCTGCTGGCTCAGCCTGGCCCAGCTCCAGCTGTTGGGGCCATTTGGAGTGTGAACCAGCAGATGGAAGATCTCTCTCTGTAACTCTACCTTTCAAATAAAATAAATATTAAAAAAAAAAAAAAGTGAAGTGACCAAGCTAGTTCAACTCTGATCCTTAAGTAATTTTAAGCTCAGCTCTCAAACAGCTATGCAGTAGCCAAGTCTCAGTGAGTCTCTCAGTTATAGCCCCTGTACGAGAAGAAATGTGACTCAGTTGTTAGTGAGACAGACTTCGCCATCTTGATAGAAGGCAGCTGCCAGTTCTGTGTCCTGTCAGTCCAGATGCTTCCTTTGAAAGGATTGACTGCTTGTCTTTTGCTCGGCGTTGCCCTTACCTTCAATTCACACTTTTTCCAAATAACAACCAAACCACAATCCTGAAAGACATCTCTGCCTTTGCTTCTTTGGTGGTTCCTTCTTCTTGCCAACTTGAATCCTTCTTCCTATTTCCCCTTCCCTATGCAGTTTTTCCTATTCTTTAGGGCCTATCTGAAGTCCCAACTCTTCGGGAAATTTTCCCTTGACTTTGGCCTTGTTCAGTTTGGCATTCAGTTGTATTCTACACATTCTACATTACACAGTTGGAATCTCACATTTATGCCTTTGTGTGGATGGAGTCCTTGAGGGCAAGGATCATCCCTCTTACCGCTCCAGTACCACATGCAGCTTATCCCTCCCCGCCTTGCCAGCATGAGTGCTCAAGTGAGGATTGACCTGAGTCTGTTGTCATTGTTATGGTCATTTCTGCCTCATCTCAGTCAAGATGTTGACTTCAGTAACCAACACAAAACTCATTTTAGGAGGCCCCAGATAGTTCTGAGATTGTCTAGGAAAGATCTTTTTTCACTTTGTGAAACCAGAAGCATCTCTTTCCACTTTGCCAATATTTTTCCTTGTCTTCAACAGGTTGCACATTAAATGGCCAAGAGGTAAGATTCACTGTCCACTATGAAAATGGGTTCACTATCTCCAGGGAAGATGCAGGCGCCAGCAGCATACTATACCGCTACCCCTTTGAGAGGCTGAAAATGTCTGCTGATGACGGCATCAGGAATCTGTATCTGGATTTCGGTGGCCCTGAGGGAGAACTGGTGAGTGTTTCTGAAAGACACGTTTGTACTAACAGACATTCTCTTCTCATTTCTTCTTATGTCTTACATAGAACATCATGATCCAGCATTTCTTCTGGATCCAGGAAATTCTTTTCGAGATGTCATTGAGTGTAGGTGTTTTGTTTAAAAAAAAAAAAAAAAGTTTTGTTTTATTGTTAGGAAGAAAAAACAGCCCCTCAAGAAACAGGTTTTTATTTTAAAAGTAAGATGTAAAATAAGAAAGCTGGCAAACTGTAATAGATTCTTTCCATTGCTCTTATCAGCAGTTCGCTGGGCTGAGGGTTAAGAGTGATTGAGTGACTTGTCTGCTACAGAAGTCTGCCGATTAAGAGAAAGGAAACATCCACACAGCTATCAGCTTTTTTTTGACTCCCTTGTCCTTTAAAGGAAATATCAACAGAAAGTCACGATTCCTCCCAGAGGGACTAAAGCAATATATCAAGTATACTACAGAAATCATAAATTACGAAAAAAGAGAAGAAATACCTTACCTTTGTTACCAGTTTTGTCAGTATCTCCAGTCTTACCATACATGAAATCTTATGTCCACTGACAAAACCACTGGAGATGGGAACTTGACAACAGTAATGTAATTGAATCTCCAAATGAGAAAGCTATGGCTGACCATCTTACTATAGACAAGAGAGGTGGAGACACAGAGAAGTCTTCCATCCTCTGGTTCACTCCCCACATGGCCTCAATGGCCAGAGCTGGGGCTATCAAAAGCCAGGAGCCAGGAGCTTCTTCTGGGTCTCCCGTGTGAGTACAGGGGCCCAAGCAGTTAGGCCGTCTTCCACTGCTTTCCCAGGCCATAAGCAGAGAGCTGGATTGGAAGAGGAGCAGCCAAGACACAAACCAGCACCCATATAGGATGCCAGCACTGCAGACAGTGCTTAACCACCGCACCGGCCCCTAAAAATCTGACTGTGAATGCTGAACCTTTAGGAGACTAAGGACAGACCATAGTGCAGGGCTTTTCAGCAGCCTGAGACATTAGTGAGAGGTAAATCCTTCTCTCTATTAAATTAGCCAGTTAGTACTATCGGTTGCCATTTAGCAAGCAAGGTGTTAGGTTATTTCTATTTGTGCATTTTAACCCTGCTGTATATTTAATATATACAGTTTAGCAATAACTAGTGCTCTGTCACTTATGTTTCTAATTAATGTTTTCCTTTAAAAGGCATAATTTTAGCCTTTTCCTGGTTTCTGTTATCAGTGCCAAGGGTGCATACAGCCTGACTCTAGCTCTCCCTGCTCGTGAGAGTGGCAGCTGTCAAGTTGGAGACCTGTGTTTAGGAAGGCATAGCTGTTCCTCCTAACAAGCCCCACCGACCATCATGCCCACCACAGATCTATCAAGAGGTTTCAGAAACCACGCCCACAGATGATCATGCTTCAGCTGCCTTCCCCAGGGAAATATAATTACAGATACCATTAGTGGTCTCCACGTACAGTGTTCTTTGTTTCACATCTTCTGGTTCACTCCCCAAATGGCTCCAACAGCTAGGGCTGGGCCAGGCTGAATTGAAGAGCCCAGAACGCCGTCCATATCTCCCACGTGGGTGGCAGGGGTGCAGTTACTTAGACCATCTTCCACTGCTCTCCCAGGTGCACCAGCAGGGAGCTGGATCAGAAGTGGAGCAGCTAGGACTCGAACCAGTGCTCCGATATGGGATGCCAATATCACAGACAGTGGCCTAACCCGCTCACCAGAATGTTGGCCCTGGCACAGTCTTTTTGAAAGTTAGAACATCCATCTAAACTTGTTTATTTCAGATCTTTGCTTATTAAATTGTCTGTATAGGAGAGTGATAATTAATGTCCTTTCTTCACAGACCATGGACCTGCACTCCTGTCCAAAGCCGATTGTATTCGTGTTGCATACCTTCTTGTCGGCCAAAGTCACCCGCATGGGACTGCTTGTATGAGCAGCAAAAAAATCAGAAAAGAGCCTTGACTGTCAAAAGAAGTATTCTCACCTCAAAAAAGAAAAAAAAAAAGCACAAAAAGAAAGCTCTTTGCTCTCCCCTCCAGCACAGTGCCTTCCCATGGACCTGCAAATCGCTGCTGAACCATACTTCTCACAACCTACCTTGGCCAGGTGACCCTGATGAGCTCCAGAACGAAGCTGTTGGTCCACTGTCTTGCGGCTGCTGTGTGATTAGGCTTGTTGCTCCTGTTGAAAAGAGTGGCTGTTGTTTTTCTTGTCAGGCACCATCAAGTAGCCAAGAGCTGTTTCCTTTTTCTGCTTCCTATAGGACCTCTTGTGGGCTTAGCCGTGAGCTCTTGGTGAGGACAAACTCTCCCTTCCTAGGTGCTAGTGCGCAGCGGCCCGTTGCCTCTCGGTCATTCCAGATAGGCCACAGGGTTCGCGGGAGTTCACTCTCCTCACCTGCTCCCTCCACCAAGGACGTCCTTGAGTCGCTTCCCCAAAGGGGTCTTCATCTGTCCTGGCTCTCACTTCATCCCACCCTGGCCATCACTTCCCACCTCCTCACCAGCTTTGCTGCTCGCACGTGCTAACATTAGGACTTACATTTTGCAAAATTTGATTTGCCTTGCCTTCCACTCCTTTCTAGTGGTGACCAAGTTGAAAAGCAAGTTGGAAACTACTGCTTTAGAAGAAAAGTTTAGCTTGATTTAGGTTTTTCTGATTTTATCTTTGGTAGGAGCCAGGGTATCTTCCACGATTTATTTTAAAGAAATCCTCATTTTCGGCTAAGCCATTTCTTATTGCTGACCACATGTGCCTTTGGGTAGGGTGAGTGGAGCTTTATTAGTTACTCTTTCAGTAACTGGGTATCACTGCCATTCCAGGGAGACCCTCCCTTCTAGGTTGGAGAAACAGTCTTCGGGGTGGCATTCCTTACTGGTGGGGAAGAGCCAGCTTGCTTGAAGAGCAGGCGTGGTGGGTGAAGCCAAATCCCAGCGCGGGGCATCACGGCGAGATGTTCTGAGCCCAGGCGGCACCCTGGCCCTGGCCCTGCCTGCGGCAGCAGAGTGGCGCAGACAGAAGGCTGCTGACTCAAGACCCCCTGTTGGCTTCTCTCTGGATGATCCACCTGCACTTTGCGAAGCTGTACCAGATGCGACTGTTAGGGGGCAGCAGCAATACAATTGCTGATTCTGTGGTATTGGACAATCACATGAGGCTAGTTTTCCTAATTTTGAAGACGGTATGTATCTGAAGAAATTTAAAATAGTGTAGTATCTGTATAAAATTTCAAGATTAGCACAAGTCCCTAGATCTGAAAGGAAAGATACTTTTGACTTGAATGCTCTCTCTGCCCTCTGAAGAAAGCTCTAGGAATTATTGCTGTTTACTTGATCTATCAGGGATGTCATAAGATGATGTGAGTACTGTTAGGGAGCAGATGTGAGTGGCACCCCAGTTGGGGTGGGGGCTGAGAAGATGTAGCTGTGTACACTAAACCTGAGCTGTTTGGGTTGTGTGCAGACTGACAGGTGGGACGTGGGAGAGAGCAGACTCAGGAGCAGAGAGAGTTCTCTATCCGATGTCGGGGAGAGATGTGTGTTCTTCCCCGAGCTTCAGATAATTGTTAAAGCTCCAATGATGAATTATCTAGTTCACTTCAAAACTAGACGTTAAAATCTAGACAAAAATTTGCCTTTTAAGAACTTTTTTGATTTGAAAATTCATAAACCTAAGATGGGTTCCATATGAGACAATTTGCAATTAAAGGAAGGAGAAAATGTCTCGAAGGTCCAGCTATGATATCTGGAAGCAGAATTTCAACAAATGATGCTGTCAGATAAGCCAGCTTGGACACTCCTTGCAGTGAGAGTATCGTTAATAAGAGGAGTCGGACAGTCCGTCCAGACTTCGGCAGCAGAGCCACTTGGCTGAGGCTTTCTGTGCTCAGGAGAAAGGCTAACGCACTGGGACTTGCAGGGGAATCCTGAGCCGCCGCTCACTGGTGAGGTGGAGTCTGGAAGCCAGGTGTGGTTAAGCGCTGGGCCGGAGGGGCAGGGCGTATATGCTTCAGCTCGTTTTGCTGAGGTCCAGAGGTTTGTAATAACCTTTTGAGTCCTGGGAAATGGAAGTGTATGGGAGGTCTCTGTCCACTAGCAGCCCCAAGAGCAAGAGCCCAGCAGCTGCTTGCCTGCATCTGTGAACTGCTCTCCAGTCGAGGTGGCCAAGATTGTTCTTCAACTAGGTGTGGGGGGGGGGGGGATTTTCAAGCCACAGACGAAGTGCTTTTTAGGAATGGGACACCTTGATAAATGTGTATTTTGTATTTCCCTGCCACAACATGGCATATTATTTTCAATATAATTTTCAAACGACAAGTAAAAATGATCATTTTTATATTTCACCTCTTTTATAGAAGCAGGTAACTTTTCATTTCTTTTTCATCTTGATTTAGGAGAATTGTCAGGGCCTTTCGGGCTCCTGTGTGTCCAGTGGAGAGGAGGCTGCAGAGTGTGACGCCTGCAGGCAGACCACCTGCTGCCCCTCCCTCCAGACCAGGTGCTCGGCTGCTTCTCATACCACACAGGCGACACCAACTGGTGTCTGAAAGGCTTCCTCCTCTTTCCTGGCCATTCTCTCCCCATAAAAAAAGAAAAGAAAAGGCACAAAGTTTTCTTTCTCTGCAAAAGACAGATCCGTTCCTGAAGTCATCAAACAAACCTTGTCTGAAATTGACACAAGTTGAGAATCCCTTACCTGAATGCTTAGAACCAGAAGTGTTCCAGATCCTGGGAGTGTTCCAGATTGTGGAGTACTCATATAGACTTCTCCAGCTGGGTGTTCCTAATTCAAAATCCAGCATGCTGATACAAATGTTGGATTCCAGAGCATTTCAGATTAGAGGTGCCCAGTCTAAACCTGTTCTCTTATAGGAAGCAGTTCTTCAGTGGGTGTCTACACAGTGCTTATTGGGTAGTTGTGACTGTAAACTCGCCTGCGTAGTAGACAGAGTTTCAGGTTAAATATTGAGACATGCACAGGCAATCAGAAATGTTACTTTAAATGTCACCCACCTCTTTGAAAGCCCTGTTTTAGCACTTTTTTAGGCTGGGGAAAGTCTGATAGGGCCTGCGTTCCGCATCTGTACTCTCACTACAAATTCCCTCACTAAAAAATATTGCATGGCAGGGGAGATTTAAGTATTTATTTCTTTTTTTACCCATAGAAAATCGTTCAACCCATAAATGGCTAACATTGTTACTTAACAATGTTTTCTTAACTTCTCCTAAGCAGAATGGTAACACAGCTTTCTTCAGTTGATTAAATGCACTTAGCTGATAAACCAAAATTTATTCTTAAAAAAAAAAAATTACGCCGTGTGGAATCCGGACAAGATTATGTTTCTCCCGGAAACAGGTTTCACTATAAATGGTTTAATGGACAAGAGGTATAAGGTAAAGGTTGCATTTTTAAAAATTCTTTGAGAAACTCTAGGTCCTCTTGTTTAATTTATATGCATGTGGGCATATTTGTTTTCAAAACCACGGAAAAGTCTGTCCGTATTTTTAATGCAAATTACTTTGTAAGCTGCTATGCAAATTCTCTTCCCTGCCTAGTTTAAGAGTTAAACGTTGCTGAAACTTTCAGGGAAGACCTGTAGACTCAAGCACTTTGCTCTTTTGTATTCTTATCTTGGACACTTGCTTTGGATTACGCTTCTATTATTTTCACTGGTTATAAGCTATTGATTGTACATAGTATCTCAGCTCTCCAAATACCCAGCATTTCCACGTGGCCACTGTCCACAGCTGGTGCGTGAATGGAATGGCTGGTAGGAAAGCCAAAGCTCTTCTCAGTCCCTAATGAAGAAATCAAATGCCAGGTCTCGCTGGTCTCAAAGCAGATGGCTGTGGCCAGATCTGAATGTCTATGTAATGAAGAGAGACTTACTTACATTTGGGACTTTATCTGAACTTTAAGTTTAATTAGGCTATGGTCATATTCATTCTTTTTATGCACCTTTATCAGGTATGACATTTTATGCCAGGTAGTATTAGTTACTCTACTTTGAATTTAGAAATCTCTCTCAGTTAGATCTCAGTTGTGGCTTTTCTTTTTCGTGTTGAAGGTGAAAGTAGAGGAATCTGCCATCTCCCGTGTGCTGTCTCTGTGCCCTTATTTTGACTGCTTGGTGGTAGAGTTTTGTTTCTTTTGTTTGTTTGTTTGTTTTGTTTTTACTTTAGAAACCAATAGCAGCAGTCGCCCTCCTTCCTCAGCTCTGTCTTGTGCTGTGTCGGGTGCATTGACACTCCATGGATGTGTGATGACAGACACCCCCTAAGATCATTATGCTGTGTATCGGGATCATGTATTTTTGAGCAGCATAGTTATTCCTGTGCTATAATGACATCAAGTTGAGTTTATTTTACACGAGGAGTAGACTGCCTAAGTGACTAGCTGAAACCCTTTTTCTGAAAACCAGAAACATCTGGCAGATTGATGACACCAGTTCATTCTGCTGTTAAAGGACAGAATTTCAAGTTAGGGAGAAGGTGCAATACATAGGCACGTAGTGCATCTGTTTTCCTGTCTTGTTTTTGACACTAGCTAAACTGCCACCTAGAAGAATGGTTACGTACCACAAAAGAACATTTCCACAAGATTACTTCTTTTGCTTCAAGACATAACATTTGAGCTCAATTTCTTACCACCTGTATTCTTCCTTTCCAGTTGAACTGGTGACTGAACCAAAGCACATTCCAGTTTTGTAAGTGAATCCACATACAATGTAAGGCATAACTCTGCCCTTTACAAAGCATTACTTGCTCTCCAGTACACATTTGATTACATTCAACAAAAATCTACCATATGAATTGTAACCCTTGGCTTGTCCTTTTAAAATAAGATTGGTTAAAACCAAAAACCGTCAATAGAGGAATGATACTTCATTGTAGTGTGAGATTGGGAGTCTTGGTTGGGTCTCTGATTTCTGAATACTGGAACGTCTTGTCTAGTTCCACAGTCTTTTTCCCTCCTGTGCTTGACTCGGCATATTCTAGTTTTCTAGTCCTCCTTCATCCCAGTCACTGTACACCCAGGAGCCTGATGACTCACTCCTTCTACACAGGGTCCTCTTTGAGGGCTTGGAGACATTAAAACTGCACAGCCAATTAATACCATTAATAATATACATCTTTCATCTAATAAGCACTTACTGAACAATATATCCTGAAGGGTCGAAAAGAAGGTTCCCGCCTCCAGGTAGCACAGGACCCATTATTTCCCAACCACACCATGCATGGTACGTCCATTCAGTGGGGACATACTTAATCACTGGGTATTTTTACCCGAGTGTATCTACAGTTCTTCTCTGGATCTGGAAAACTAGAAAATGTTTCAAGAGATCCTCAGGCTTTGATCCATGCCAACAGGAAGCCATTCCAACCACATGGACGTAGATTGGTCCTTTTCATTATACAGGATGTTTTTTTTCTTTAAGTGCAAAAGTAAATTCAGTTTGGAAAAGAAAAGAGTATCCTTAGTAAAATAAATCACAACAATAAAAAGTAGGCTCTATTGTCCAAAGTGGATCAATGAGAAAGTCTTTTTTAAACTAAAACAGCAAAACTAAATATGTTTCATCACACTCCCCCCGCCCCCATTTCTCCATTTTGCCAACTCATTTCCCCACTTACATGTAAGCATCTCATTTGTTCAGGTGGAGACTTTCTCCATTATCGAAAGATCAAAATGAAGATATTTAAAACTTAACAAAATTCTTTTGTTCTAGAACACTGGCACTCAAACTCAGTGAAAATGGCACCTGAAGAAAATGAGGGCACGATTTCATTTTCTGTAATTTTCACACAGCGCCAGCCCCTTTCTGCCCAGCTTGTCCTCCATTCATCGCAAGGGTCAGGTTCTCAGGCAACATCCTGAGTCATGCCCGGAGCCGCCTGAGCCGCCTGAGCCGCCTGTGACTGGGACGGCGTGAGGAAGGAAGGTCACGCCGTCACACGGGCTCCTTTCCCTTTGTCTTCAAGCTTCCTGGTGTTGGGCACAAACACTAGGCCATGCCTCAGGGTCTTGGTCGTGGTCTGGTCTTTACACCTACCCTTTGACAACCAGGTGCTAATGATTGTGTATTAATGAAACCAGCCCTTAACGTAGTGTCACGTGAGTGTCTCTGCTGTGGTTGCAAGGAGCCTTTCCTTCCATTTTGGTCATGTCCAAGTGGGTGTCAGTTACTTCTCCTCCCCTGTGCTTTGTGAATTAATAGAACGAGTTTCAGGTTTGCACGGTCCTCAGCGCAAATCTGCTGTATCGTAGGAGCCGGTTTCAGACCTCTTCCTCCAGCGCAGGGCCCTGTTCTGTGTTTACAGTCTGTCAGACGAGTTCAGTGTTACAGGTCCTTGGTGCCCAAAGAACTTGTTTCCTGTTTGGTACCAGACCCAAGGTCTCTGAGAAGACAGTGTGGGAAACCACTACCTAAGAGGCCCACGTTGGCTTACCTGTGCACACCCTGGTAATACCCACCTGTATGTGTTCTTTCCCACTCTGCTTTCATATGTGTGATGTATGAGGACTTAGAAAGCTGGAATAATACTCCTGCAAATAATTAAAGTTTCGAACCTGGTTTTTTTCTTTCTTTTCTTTAAAGAATCTTGATTTTAAACAAGACTTCTCTTTAAATCTTATTTAAAATTTAAGTCTCAGATCTGTCTTCTGGCTACCAAATCAAAAACCCATGGCATAAAACAGGGCAGTATTTCTGTTCTTAATTTTTTAAAAAAGCTTTATGTATACTCTATAAATATAGACGCATAGACAACACTTCCCCTTGAGTTGCACATCCACATATAGCATTGTACATTACAATGAAACTTTGTAACTTAAGGGTACTATATATATAAATGCACATATACCTTTGTAACCTTTATACTGTAAATAAAAAATTGCTTTTAGACTTGTATTTTTTGTTGTTTTCTTTCTAATGTTGAAATAGTTTCAAATCTACAGCAAATTTTCAAACAATACAAAGAACTCCTTTATCTCCACGCAAATTTCCCAGTGTGTTAGCATTTTACTACATTTGGGCCATTACCCTGTCTTGTCTTTTTTTTTTTTAATTAAAGATTTATTTATTTATTTTGAAAGTCGGAGTAAGAGATCAGATCCACTGTTTCACTCCCCAGATGCCCACAACAGCCAGCCCTGGGCCAGGCCACAGCAAGGAGCTTCATCCTTTTGTCCACATGGGTGCAGGGGCCCAAGCACGAGGAGCAGCCAGGACACGAATGTGTCCATGTGCCCATGTGGGATGCCGGCATCGCAGGCAGAGGCTTAACCCGCTACACCACACGCTAGCCCCTGTCTTTTTTTTTTTTTTTTTTTTTTTTTTTTTTTTTTTGACAAGATACTCCTAGCATCCATAAATTCTCTAGTGCATACCTACAAAACACAGGAGCACCCCTGTGTTGCCTCCCCAGTCCTCTCAGCCAGAAAAATCAACACAGGTCCCACGCTACCATCCCCTCCATAGACCCCCATAGACTGGCGTTTGCTGCCAGTCACCCACAGTTGTCTCCCTTTCCGTTCTGGCCCCGGATTCTGTGCAGCACCAGGTGGCGCTTTGGTTGTCACGTCTCTTCAGTCTGGAGCAGTTCCCCGTCCTCGGGCTGTCGCTCACATGCCTGAGAGTCCCAGGAACCCAGGTGTCTTTCCACAGGATAACCCTCCACGGGGCCCATCCCGTGCCGCCGCGGGACCTGCCCGAGTCCCATCTTGTCCCATCTTGTCGGTAGCAATGCCACAGAAGTGAGCCACGCTCTTCCCAGAGCATCAGCAGGCGCGCGGTGTCGGCCCGGTGCACCATGGTGATGTTAACCTCGATCAGCTCGTCAAGTCAGTGCCTGCCATTTTCCCTTTAGGCTTTGACTAGCGTTTGTGGGGAGATACTCAGTTAAGCCATTGTTCTGTTTTTCATCAAACTACCTCCACCAGCATTATTGTCCAGTAATAACTCGCCTGTATGATCTCCCACGACAGTGGTTGCCAAAGGTGATCAGTATTCCTTCGGCACTGATTAGCTGACATTGTACAACATAGGCAATAGCTTCCCCTTCTCCACTGTTGGGTGTGACTGACTGATTGAGGCTCCTGGATCCCTGTTTTTGTTTGTTTTAAGACATTTATTTGAGGCCGGCGCCGCGGCTCACTAGGCTAATCCTCCACCTGCAGCACCGGCACACCGGGTTCTAGTCCCGGTCGGGGAGCCGGACTCTGTCCCGGTTTCCCCTCTTCCAGGCCAGCTCTCTGCTGTGGCCAGGGAGTGCAGTGGAGGATGGCCCAAGTGCTTGGGCCCTGCACCCCATGGGAGACCAGGATAAGTTCCTGGCTCCTGCCATGGGATCAGCGCAGTGCGCCGGCCGCAGCGGCCATTGGAGGGTGAACCAACGGCAAAGGAAGACCTTTCTCTCTCTCTCTCTCTCTCACTGTCCACTCTGCCTGTCAAAAAAAAAAAAAATTATTTGAAAGATAGAGGCAGAGAGAGAGAGGTCTTCCATCCACTGGTTCACAGATGGCCACAGTGGCTGGAGCTGCGCCGATGCGGAGCCAGGAGCCAGGAGCTTCTTCCAAGATCCTACTTTTTTATTAAAAGTTTTAACCGAATGCTTATTTTGATGTCCAGATTGTTCAGTGGGAACCCCTCTGAACCAGTCACTGTGTCCTTTTGCTGTGTCCCCAGCATTCTTGAGATTTTGGGTTTTTTTTTTCTGGCACAGTAAAGGCTCCTTTGTACTTCCTGCCCCGGCCCCGGAGCAGTGATTGCCACCAAGCTCTGAGAATCTGTAGTGCAGAATGAAGTCTGGGTGCTGAGTGTGCTCGTTACCACGTGCATCCATTTGTATTTCTGTATCGTGTATTTGAAAGCTGTGGGTTCATACGGATGCTTCTAATACATGAAGGCCCTTTCAAACTCCCCCTTTCTGTGTTTGTAAATCCCTCATCAAATAGTGAGTGACTTTTTTTGTCTGTTCTACTTAATATGACTGATTTAATTCTGTAATTAATACACAGTTATTCTTAAGTGTTGAAATTTAACTGAAATGTGATCCCTGTTAAACATAAGAGTAGGAATAAGAGAGGGAAGAGATATATAATTTGGGACATGCTCAAGCTGACTTGCCCCAAATGGTAGAGTTAGAAACATACCAGGGGACTCCAATTTAATCCCATCAAGGTGGCATGTACCAATGCCATCTCACTAGTCCAAGTGATCAATTTCAGTTCGCAATTGATCATAATGAAAGGACTAAGAGTCAAAGGGAGCACATAAGCAAGTCTAGTACCTGCTAACACTAACCGATAGAATAAATAAAGGGGAGAGTGATCCAACATGGGAAGTGAGATACTCAGCAGACTCATAGAATGGCAGATGCCCTAAATAGCACTCTGGCCTCAGAATCAGCCCTAAAGGCATTCGGAGCTGGCTGAAAAGCCCATGAGAGTATTTCAGGCATGGAAAGCCAAGACACTCTGGCAAAAGATCTCTGTGAGTGAGATCTCAGTGGAAAGAACAGGTCTTCAAAGAAGGAGGTACCTTTCTCTGAAGGGAGGAGAGAACCTCCACTTTGACTATGACCTTGTCTAAACAAGATAAGAGTCGGAGAACTCAAGGGGCTTCCATAGCCTTGGAAACTCATGACTGGAGCATAGGGAGATTACTGATGCCATAGACAGGAGTGTCAATTGGTAAAATCAACAACAGGAGTCACTGTGCACTTACTCCTCATGTAGGATCTCTGTCCTTAATGTGCTGTGCATTGAGATTTAATGCTATAACGAGTACTCAAATAATATATTTCACTTTGTGTTTCTATGGGGGTGCAAACTGTTGAAATCTTTACTTAATGCATACTAAACTGATCCTCTGTAAAAAAAAAAAAAAAAAAAAAAAAAAAAAAAAAAAAGAAAAGAAAAGAAAAGAAACTATCAACTCCCAACTTGACTCTCACTGGGATTAAACATGACAATAGGTCTGATCTGATTTCATCATCATTAAAAAAAATCATCTATTATTTTTCACTTTATGTTTCTGTGTGGGAGCAAACTGTTGAAATCCTTACTTAATGTATACTAAGCTGATCTTCTGTATATTAAGATAATCGAAAATGAATCTTGATGTGAATGGAAGGGGAGAGGGAGTGGGAAAGGGGAGGGTTGTGGGTGGGAGGGACGGTATGGGGGGGAAGCCATAGTAATCCATTATTCGTACTTTGGAAACGTATATTCATTAAATAAAAGTTAAAAAAAAAAAATAGTGAGTGACCCCACTCCCTTATTCTCAATACGCTGCCTTACTTGCTCATGTAACACCCAAACCAGTGACCCCCCAGCTCCCTCGCACTCCACCCCCGCCCCCACCACGTGTGCGCTCCTGCCGCCCCTGTATGGCACCCCTTCCCTCACACCTCTGCTTCAGACACTGACGTCACTGCAGTGGGCGGGAAGGAGAGGACTAAGGGAGGAAGGGAGCTGGGAGGGGGAGCCGCCTGCGTGTTTCTTACCCCTGGGTTTTTCTCATCAGAGACACTTGTGGGCGAGAGGATCGCCTGCCTCTTGTGCCATTTTGAAGCAGAGTCAGAACTACCCCACTCTTAAAAACTTGCTTGGGGGGCGGCATTGTGGCATAGCAGGTGACGCCGCCATTTGCAATGCCGGCATCCCATAGGGGTGCCAGTTCCTGTCTCGGCTGCTCCACCTCCAATCCTGCTCCCTGCTCGTGGCCTGAGAAAAGCAGCAGAAGGTGGGCCCAAGTGCTCGGGCCTCTACTGCCTACGTAGGAGACCTGGAAGAGGCTCCTGGCTTCTGACTTCAGCCTGGCCCAGCGCTGGCCTTTGTGGCCATTTGGGGAGTGAACCGGTAGATGGAAGATGTCTCTCTCTCTCTCTCTCTCTCTCTCTCTCTGTCTCTTCCTCTCTGTAATTCTGACTTTCAAATAAGTAAATAAATATTCTTAAAAAAAAAGATTGGGGTGTCAGTATGGCTGGTGTCTTCTGAGGTCTTTCTCCTGGACTTGTAGATGGCCGTCCCCTCGCTGTGTCCTCACCTGGTCTTTCCCGTGTGCATGCGCCCCTGGTATCTATGGGACAGAGAGACTAGAGTAAGGTCTGCTCCAAAAGGTCTCATTTTTAAGTAATCCCATCTTTTTTGACAGGCAGAGTGGACAGTGAGAGAGAGAGACAGAGAGAAAGGTCTTCCTTTGCCGTTGGTTCACCCTCCAATGGCTGCCGTGGCCGGCGCGATGCAGTCGGTGCATCGCACTGATCCGAAGGCAGGAGCCAGGTGCTTTTCCTGGTCTCCCATGGGGTGCAGGGCCCAAGCACCTGGGCCATCCTCCACTGCCCTCCCGGGCCACAGCAGAGAGCTGGCCTGGAAGAGGGGCAACCGGGACAGAATCCGGCGCCCCGACCGGGACTAGAACCCGGTGTGCCGGCGCCACAGGCAGAGGATTAGCCTAGTGAGCCACGGCAACGGCCGGGGTTCTGGGTTTCAACATGGGAATTTCCTCTCCATGACAAGGGCTGGGTTTGAGATTTACTGGCTGTGTTGTCTTTTCTTTGTTCTGCCCACCCAGCCATCTCTGACTTCCAGGTTTCCCACGTGTGTGCGGAGGGGCCCGAGCACTTGAGCCATCTTCTGCTGCTTTTCCCAGTCACATTAACAGGGAGCTGGATCGGAAGTGGAGCAGCTGGATGCAAACTGGCATCTGTACGGGATGCTGGCACTGCAGACAGTGGTTAACCTGGTGCCCCACAGCACAGGCCCCCACACTCCAATCTTGAAGTATTAGCTCCCAGAACCGAGAGAAAAGAAATTTCTGCTGTTTGAGCCACTTGGTCTGTGGTATTTTGTCATGGTAGCCTGAGCAAGCCCACACAGCCACCTCTCATGATAGGATGTGTGTGTGTGTGTGTGTGTGAAGATCTATGTATTTATTTATTTTGACAGGCAGAGTTAGAGAGACAGAGAGAAAGGTCTTCCTTCCTTTGGTTCACCCCCAAAGTGACTGCTACGGCTGGCACACTGCGCTGATCCGAAGCCAGGAGCCAGGTGTTTCCTCCTGGTCTCCCATGGGGTGCAGGGCCCAAGCACTTGGGCCATCCTCCACTGCCTTCCCGGGCCACAGCAGAGAGCTGGCCTGGAAGAGGGGCAACCGGGACAGAATCCGGCGCCCCGACCGGGACTAGAACCGGGTGTGCTGGCGCCGCAAGGCGGAGGATTAGCCTAGTGAGCCGCGGCGCCGGCTGATTTATGTATTTATTTGAAAGGCAGAATGATACAGAAAGATGGAAAGACACACACACACACACACAGATCTTTCCTCTGCTGGGTCACTACCCAAATGACAAGCCGGGAGCCAGGAACTCTATCTTGGTCTCTCATGTGGCGGCAGGAATCCAAGGACTTGGGCCATCCTCAGCTGCTCTCTCAGGGCACAACTGCAGGAAGCTGAGTTGGAAGCAGAGCAGCCATGTCTTTTTTTTTTTTTTTTTTTTTTTTGACAGGCAGAGTGGACAGTGAGAGAGAGAGACAGAGAGAAAGGTCTTCCTTTGCCGTTGGTTAACCCTCCAATGGCCGCCGCGGCCGGCGCGCTGCGGCCGGCGCACCGCGCTGATCCGATGGCAGGAGCCAGGAGCCAGGTGCTTTTCCTGGTCTCCCATGGGGTGCAGGGCCCAAGCACCTGGGCCATCCTCCACTGCCCTCCCGGGCCACAGCAGAGAGCTGGCCTGGAAGAGGGGCAACCGGGACAGAATCCAGCGCCCCAACCGGGACTAGAACCCGGTGTGCCGGCACCGCTAGGCGGAGGATTAGCCTAGTGAGCCGCGGCGCAGGCCAGCAGCCATGTCTTGAACCAGCACTCTGAGATGGGCGCTGGAGTCATAAGTGTCAGCTTAATCCACTGCACCACAACACAGGCCCTACCCACTGACTCCTTTTCCTTATCTCTCTAATATGCAACAAGCATTTTGAGATATAGTTGTGTGAATTTATGGCAAACAGGGTAATATTTCAATACATGTATACCACACGTGATAATGAAACCAAGTAACTGGCAATCCACCTCCTCAAACATTTACCATTTCTTTGTGTTGGGAACATTCATTTTTTTAAAAATATTTATTTTATTTATTTGAAAGAGAGAGAGAGGTAGAGACAGAGAGAGGTTTTCCATCTGCTGGTTCACTCTCCAGATGGCCACTACGGCGGGAGCTGAGCCAATCCAAAGCCAGGAGCCAGGTGATTCTTCCAGGTCTCCCATGTTGGTGCAGGGGCCCAAACAGTTGGGCCATCTGCTGCTGCTTTCCCAGGCCATAGCAGAGAGCTGGATTGGAAGTGGAGCAGCCGGGTCTCGAACCAGCACCCATATGGGATGTTGGCGCTTCAGGCCAGGGCTTTAACCTGCTGCGCCACCCGGCCCCTATCATTATGTTCTTAGACTTGTATCTAGCAATCATATTGAATCTGTTAAAAACTAAAATTAAAATTTTCAATGTCAAAATTTAAAAAAAAATGAGCCTTCGCGTCTCCGGCATGCTAATTTTTACCAAGCACTGAGCCCCCAGTGTGAGGCACACTATTTAATTAGCAGCCTCAATCATTGCCGCTAAAGCTACAGAAGGTAGGTACTAACTTAATCGGATCGTTAAACATCAGGAAGCCAAAGTTTCCTGGGAAGTCAGGTTTACTGACCGAGTAAAACAGCCCTACAGCCTCTAACTTAATGCCAGTGGGATCCAGGATTTCCCAATGCTATTCGGCCCGCCCCTCGCCCTCGCCCTCGCCCCGCCCCTCGCCCCGCCCCTCGCCCTCGCCCCGCCCCTCGTGCGTCCCCGCGCTGGCCCCGGCCTCCCGGCGGCCGCAGGGAGCGGTGCCTGCAGTGCCGGCCGTGGCCGCCGGGGGCAGCCGCGCGGCTCAGGCCCGACCGCTCTGGGCCGCGCTGCTCGCTCGCCCTACGACTCGGCTCCGGCTGCGAGCGGCTGCCCTGTCCGCGCCCAGCGCCGCCTCGTCGGGCTCCCCGCAGCAGACCCAGCACTTCGGCTCCCCGGGGCCGGACGAGGCCGCAAGCAGCGCCGCGGGGTGTGGGGCGGACCCAGGAGATGAAATGACAACGTCAACCCTCCAGGTACCTCGGCGCAGCCCGGCCCGGCTGCGGAGGCCGAAGGCGGCGCGGCGGGGCCTGCTGGCCGCGGAGCCGGGCGGGCGGCCTCGGAGCCCCGGTCTCGCGGCCCCCGCCCGGCCGCTGCGGCCCCGGCGCCGCCTGCGTCTGTTTTCGCGCGCCCGGAGCCGAGGGCGTCCTCACCGTCCGGCCCGCTGGCCGAGCCCCGAGGCCGCTACGTGCCGCCGGCGCCCCGGAACCGCCGCGCGGTAGCCTCAGCCGGGCCTCACGGGCGCCGCCTCCAGGAGCTTGGCCCGGGCCCGGAGCGGCGGTCACTCCCTCTTCCTCCTCCAGCGCCGGGCCCTGGAAGCCCCGCGGCCCCCTGCCAACAAGCTCCGGCGCTTTCCCCGGCCCCCGACCTCCCCTCCTCGGCCGGCGACCCTTCATTCAGTCCCTGGATGGTGCTGGGCGGTGCTGGGGTGGCGCCGCCGGGGCGAGTGACCGACCCCTCCTCCAGGTGCCGTCTGCCTTGCATAGCCAGAAAACACAAACCTGCTCAGGCCTGAGACAGGGGTTTGCGTCCCAGCCCTCCACTCACTGGCAGGTGACCTTGGGCTAGTTTGCCCTTGCAGTCTGGGTCTCCCCGCCTGTTAAATGGGGCCATACCCTGAAGAGTTGTGGCGATGGCTCTTTATTGAATAATTCCCGTGAAGCATTCCTAGCACAGCGTCTGTTCCACAGTAAGTGATGGCAGACAGAGTGCTCGGGGGAGTTCGGGAGGACTTCATGGAAGAAGGGCCACTTGGCCAGAGCCTCAGAGGGTGAGAAACATTCAGACCCCTGCAGGTGGAGGGTGCGTGGCTATGTCAGGGTGCTGAGCTGAGTTAGGTGGAGTCCAAGCCAGGTGCACCCTCCATCTGTTAGCGCCAGGTCTGCCGTCCTAGGCTGTAGATCCCATCAGCCCAGCCAGGTCTGGATGGCCTGGGGGCTAAGAATATCTTGTAGGAAGCAGCGCTATGAAATGTAACCCGCATTCCCTGCAGCCCACCCATTCAGAGTGTACAGATTTAGGGCTTTTTATTCAGAGCGTGCAACACCCCCCCCCCCCAGCCATTCATGAGACCATTTTCATCACCCCTGGAAGGAACCCTGCCCCGCTGGCCGACGCTCCTAGTCCCGCCGTGCCCCCGGCCGCCACGCGCCCCTGTCTGTGCGTTGGCCTCTGGTAGGCGTTTCGTATAGATGGAGTCGTCCAGGACGTGCTCTGTGGTGTCTGGCTCCCTTCGCTTCACGTGAAGTCATGGCTTTTCACATTCTTTCAAAAGGCTGGGGAGAGAGAAGACTACTTCTTGACACGTGACAATAATAGGAAACCCACATTTTAGTGTCTGTGAATAAAGTTTTATTGGAGTGCGTCCCAGCTAATGTATGTACATACTGTCTGTGGCTGCCTCTGTGCTGCAGAGACGGAGTTAGGAGTTACAGGGTTCCCACGCCGGTGAGGCCTGAATCCTGTGTGACCCTTGCCAGCCCTTGCCAGCCTCTCCCCCCACCCCACCCCCCTGGCCACGCGCGTTTCTAGAGCTGTGGTGGGCCTGGCAGCTTGATTTATCACCTTACCTTCCTGGTGGGCAAAAGTATTGAAAGCAAGACCTCCTGCACTGGAGAAACTGTATGTGGTTGCCAAAAATACCCAGATGCCTCCTGGTGCATTGCCGGTATGGAGAAAGGGCAGTGGGCAGTGGGCCTGTCCTGCTCCCTTGGGGTGGGCTAGAGCCACCTGCAGCTTTGTTCTGAGCCCCAGCTTTCACCGGGACAGACCCAGACAAGAAGAGGCGTAGAAAGGAAAAGTCCGGAGAGCTGGGGGCGTTTGTTGTGGGGAGGAGAAGCCACCAGGGACAGGACGCCGCCTTCATGCGGACCTGAGAGCAGTGGCAGAGGAGAGAGTGGCTGAGCGAAGCCGGTGTGTGAGCTGACGGAGCCGGCAGCTTGGGCACTCCGGGCCGTTCGCAGCTAATGGAGGGGCTGGCGCCATCTCTCGCGCCCTTCCTTGCCGCCTCTGTTGGCTGAGTTCCGTTCACGGTGGCCAGGCCTCACCCCGTCCGTCGTGCAGAGCCGTGTGTGTGTTTCTCTCCGATACTTCTTAGTTAGCAGATGAGGAAGGGCCGGACAGATGCCCTGGCCCTGCCGAGGGCTGGTGAGAGGCTTGGTGTTCGCCCTGGCCGGGACCACAGGTCTGCCCCAGGCTGACGCCGCGTCAGACCGAGGAGGGGTGCTGGCCGTGCTCCGTGGGCTGATGGAGCTGTGGCTTCTAAAACGGGACGTGTAGGTGCTTTTCTTTGAGCTAGGCCATGGCCCTGCAGGATCTGGGAGTTTCCCCATGCTGCTCTTTCTCACAGAGTTCTTAGAAGGTTCCAGAAGACAGTTCCCCTTAATTGGCAGTGCATGTTTACCCCTGGAGTAAGTGAGCACTTTCATACGAGTCGCTGGTGTGTTGAGCCATGTGTCCAAGCCTGCCCTCCCTGGGGATCAGCTTGAGGCAACTTAGGAAAACCTTTCCAGCCTGGAGGAGCGAGAGAGCTGGGCCAGGAGCAGGGAGCAGAGGTCCCTCAGGTCACCTGGTGAAACTCGTGCTGGGGCCTAGCGGGTAAAACTGCCGCCTGCGGCGTTGGCCTCCCGTATGGGCATCCACTCACGTCCTGGCTGCTCCTCTTCCACCCAGCTCCCCGCTAATGGCCTGGGAAAAGCAGCGGAAGATGGCCCCAGTACTTAGGCCCCTGCCACCCCTGTGGGAATCCTGGATGAAACTCCTGGCTACCTGGCTCAGCCCCAGCTGTTGTGACCATCTTGGGGAGTGAACCAGTGGATGGAAAATGTCTCTCTCTCTGTGTCTCTCCCCCTCTCTAAATCTGACTTTCAAAATAAATAAACGGATCTTTAAAAACCATCTTGAGTTGATGAGCGAGTCCCCGGCTTTCCTCCGGCCCCAAGGCCCAGTGTGGTTTCTGGGCGCCTTGCAGAGGAGCTCGGCACGCTGCTGCTGCTGCTTCCCCCCCTCCAGCTCTCGTTCGGGTCCAGTTCTCTTTGCCTTGAGGCAGTAGACTAGGGAGTCATGTGAACTCACCCTGTGAGCCCTGACCTGAGCTTGTCTGGTTTCCACCTGCTGGGTCCAGGGTGGGTCTGCCTGCGGGAGCTCACTGTGAAGAGGGCCACTGTCTTTTATAGCTTCCTGTTAGCGCCTCTCTAGGTAATGTTGGGAAAGACGGGCAGAACAACGGTCTGCTACCCACAAGCCCTCAAGCCTTGCACTCCCTCTGCCGCCTGTGTCCCCAAGGCCCTTCCTGGCCTCCTGGGATGCACTGAGCTATTCGCTTGGCCTTTCCAGAAAGCCATTGATCTGGTGACGAAAGCCACAGAGGAGGACAAAGCCAAGAATTACGAGGAGGCCCTACGGCTGTACCAGCATGCGGTGGAGTACTTCCTCCACGCCATCAAGTGTGAGTGCTGCGTGGGCGTCCCCGCTGCAGAACTCCTGCAAGAGGGCAAGCCCCGGGCTCACGGGGACGTTTCCTTTTGCAGATGAGGCGCACAGCGACAAGGCCAAGGAGAGCATTCGAGCCAAGTGCGTGCAGTACCTAGACCGAGCGGAGAAGCTGAAGGATTACTTACGGAACAAGGAGAAGCACAGCAAGAAGCCAGTGAAAGAGAATCAGAGTGAAGGCAAGGGGTGAGTGTGCAGGAGCGCGCAGCCCCCGAGGGACAGGCGCCCCCGGGCCGCGTGCCCCCGGTGTCACTGTGTCCTGGTGCCGATGCTGCCGCCGGCTTCCGTGGTGCCTGCCTTACGGGGAAGTGTGTGCCAACAGCTGCTTTCATTCTGCGCCTTGCCGAATGCTGCCACGTGTGTTGTCTCCCTGGGTCTGTACAGAAAGGCTGGGGAGCCCAGCGCACAGGTCACGGGTATTGGGCTCTGTCACCAGGCCCGCAGGGTGTAACACGGCTCTGCCACTTCCTAGCCCTGTGACCTTGGGCAAGTGCCATGACCTCCTGAGCCTCCAGTCTCTCTCTCTAAAGATTTACTTATTTATCTGAGAGGCGGAGTTAGAGAGAGAGGTTTTCCATCTACTTGTTTACTCCCCAAATGGCCTCAGCAGCCAGACCTCGGCTGATCTGAAGCCAGGAGCCAGGAGCTTCTTCTGGGTCTTCCACGCAGGTGCAGGGGCCCAAGCACTGCTTTCCCAGGCCATTAGCAGGGAGCTGGATTGGAAGTGGAGCAGCCGGGACTGGAACCAGAGCCCATGTGGGGCGCTGGTGCCGCTGCAGGCGGAGGCTTTACCTGCTATGCCACAGCACCGGTCTCCTCCAGCCTCCCTTAGAAGGGGAAGATGATGGTGCTCCTCTCCTGGTGTTGCCGTGAAGAGCGCATGAGTGGTGTGGACAGCTCAGAACAGAGCCTGGCACGCAGGGAGCACTCAGTAGACATCACTGCTCTTCCTGCCAGAGAATGACCATCTTCATCTGATGGGAGGCAGCCTGCCTGCAGGCCCTGGAGGGAGGGCAGAGTTTTGTGGATGGCAAGTACGTGACGTCAGCATAAGAACTGGCTGTTGGGATGAGCGTGCAGTCTGTGCTAGAGTGACGTGACCGCTGCCCTGAGGACTGTGACTGCCCTGTGCTGCTGCTGTCTGTGAGTCTGCACAGGGGCTCCTGACACCAGCCTGCTTGGCTGGCTGCTTTTTTAAGTCAGCCAGAGCACTTTTCCCTCATTAGCGCTCAGGAGAAGGCAGGCGTCTCTGCACTTGTTCCCTAATGAAGAGGCGAGAATGGGTTCCAGCAGTGTTTGCTGGAGGGCCCAGAGGTGAGCTGCTGACGGCGTGCGGCCTTGATGTCCTCGAGGTGCCTGCTCGCTGGCCCCTCACCACTGCCGGGCAGGAGGGCGCCCTTCCCCGCCGTGCTGGCGGCCGCTTCCTGGCCCGGGCTCCGAGGCCAGCCTGTGATTCTCTGTCTGCTTTTTCAGCAGCGATAGTGACAGCGAAGGGGATAACCCAGAGAAAAAGAAGTTGCAGGAGCAGCTGATGGGTAAGAGGCTCGAGCCCTGAGGCGTGGAAGGGGCCAGGCGTGGGTGCCCCGTGGGTCGGCTCACGCGTGTCGGCCTGGCTCCAGGTCTGCCGCCCTCTTGCAGGTGCTGTTGTCATGGAGAAGCCCAACATACGGTGGAATGACGTGGCGGGGCTGGAGGGGGCCAAGGAGGCCCTCAAAGAAGCTGTCATTTTACCAATTAAATTCCCACATTTGTTCACAGGTAAGAGTTGAGGATCGCAGGGCAGGTGGCATCTTGGTTCCCGTCACCTCCGGAGGGCGGCGGCCGGGCCCGGCAGTGTGCTGTCAGGAGAGGCCCAGGGCCTGCCGACCACCGTCGTCTACTCCTTGGCTGCTCGCTGGTGTCAGGAACTGGCTGTGGCTGGGACTCTGAGTTGACCTCCTTGGGGTGGGCAGGGTCAGAAACCAGGGCCAGGCAGTGTAAGGTCAGGGGGTCATGAGCAAGGGCTGGAACTAAGCTCCCAGCAGGTGGTATAGCTCCCTCTGCTTCTGGACTCAGCTGTTTTCTAGAACCGTTTCTCCCTGATGGTGTCCACAGTCAGTAAAGGTCTCTGGGCTCCGCTCTGTTGCTGCTGTCCCCCCCTTTCCCATCACGAGACGCTGACTTCACGTTCCCTTTGTTCTGCATTGTAGGCAAGCGCACCCCCTGGCGAGGGATACTGCTCTTTGGACCCCCTGGCACGGGGAAATCCTACCTGGCCAAAGCTGTGGCCACGGAGGCCAACAACTCCACCTTCTTCTCTGTGTCCTCCTCAGATCTGATGTCTAAGTGGTTGGGGGAGAGCGAGAAGTAAGTCAGCCCTGCCCAGCAGCCCCTGGGGCACTGGTCCCTGCCCTTGGAGTCACCTCCCAGGGGCTGCTGTTGGGTACTGAGGAAACTAGCCAGGAGAGTGACATCTTGGTACTAATTGTACAGGGCACGGTCCTGACAAAGATACATGTGGAAGGGAACCTGGGAGAGAGGAAGGACTCTAGGGGAGGGCGGGGCTGGCGCTGTGGCGCAGTAGGTTAAGCCTCCGCCTGCAGCACGGCATCCCATATGGACACCAGTTTGAGTCCTGGCTGCTCCACTTCTGGTCCAGCTCCCTGCTAATGCACCTGGGAAAGCAGAAGACGGCCCAAGTGCTTGGGCCCCTGCACCCAAATGGGAGACCTGGAAGAAGCTCCTGGCTCCTGGCTTCAAATCAGCCAGCTCCTGCTGTTGTGGCCAATGGGGGAGTGAACTAGTGGCTGGAAGACCTCTCTCTGTCTCTCCCTCTCTCTGTCTGTCTGTAACTGCCTCTCAAATAAATGAATAAATATTAAAAAAAAAAAAAAAAAGAGGGTAAGGGAAAGGAACAAATAATAATCAAATGTCAGTTGAGAATTACATTTTTTGTGGGTAACTTGTTCCCCACAGCTCACTCCCATTTTGCAGACATTGAAACAAAGAGGAAGGAAAGTAACTTGACCTAAGACCACAGCTAATGAGTGGACTTGGAGGATTTGAAGCTGATGCCAGGGCCTGCTCTTCCTTAAAAAATAAATAAATAAATGGATACCTGTAGTTAATTATATATTTATTTGAGAGGCAGAGAGACAGGTGGAGCTCCCACCTGCCTGCTGGCACAGTCACCAAATATCTACAGTGGCAGGGGCTGGGCTAAGCCAAAGCCAGGAATAGGACCTCAGTCTCAGTCTCCCACGTGGGTGGCAGGGACCCAACTACTTGAGCCATCACCCCTGCCTCCCAGGGTCTGCACAAGCAGAAGGCTGGAATGAGGAGCCGGGAATTGAACCGAGGGACTTGGTGTGGGAACACAAGTGTCGTAAATGCTGTCTTAACCGCTGTGCCAGTCTGCTGCCCTGCTCCTCTTGGTTCCACTCTGCCAGAGGACTTGTGACTCCCATTCCTTGTAGTCCAGGCATGGCTGGGGTCAGCTCCTGGGGGAAGGGCGCGAGGAGAGAAGTGCCTGGGACCTGGCTGGGCGTGTGTGTGGGCCTCCAACCCTCACCCTGCTCCCCGCCCTCCCAGGCTAGTGAAGAACCTGTTCGAGCTGGCCAGGCAGCACAAGCCTTCCATCATCTTCATCGATGAGGTGGATTCCCTCTGCGGCTCCCGAAATGAGAATGAGAGCGAGGCTGCCCGAAGGATCAAAACAGAATTCTTGGTCCAGATGCAGGGTGCGTGCTGGGCCTGCGGCCCCCGGGTTCTTATTTCACCCAAGGTCCACCCAGGGCTTCATAGTTGAGCTGTGGTTGGGTTTGTGTCCTTGGGTTGAGGACAGGCAGCACCACAGGTCTCCTGACCGTGGCAAAGCCAGACCAGGACTTGGCTTAACTTCAGTTGGGACTCACCCGTGGTGGCCCGGGGCTGGCTGCCGTTGGTGACAGAGAGCCCTGGAGGTGCAGCCCCACAAGTCTCCCTGACCTGTGCAGGTGCTGTCAAAGCCAGCCGCTGTCTCCCTTTCTCCACAGGGGTGGGGAATAACAATGATGGGACTCTGGTTCTTGGCGCCACAAATATCCCCTGGGTATTGGATTCGGCCATTAGAAGGAGGTGAGTCTTCCCCAGGAGGGGCTGGGGGCCCGAAGTCTTCTGTAACCATGGTTAGCCTGTGACTGCAGTCCATGGCTGTGACCCAAAGCCATTTTCCAGGGTCATCCTCAGGTCTTTGTTGAAGCTGGCCATGCCACCAGCAGTGCCAGCCTGGAAGCCGGCTGCTTTCACTCGGTCTCTGTGCTGCTGCTCTTGGCACCCTTCTAGCCCCTGCTCTCAACTCCTGCCCTGCGCTTGGCTTTCTAGGTTTGAAAAACGAATCTACATTCCGTTACCAGAGGAAGCTGCCCGTGCGCAGATGTTCCGGTTACATCTGGGGAGCACTCCCCACAGCCTCACGGACGCCGACATCCACGAGCTGGCCCGCAAGACGGAGGGCTATTCTGGGGCAGACATCAGCGTCATCGTGCGGGACTCCCTCATGCAGCCCGTCAGGAAAGTGCAGTCGGCGACACACTTCAAGAAGGTGCGTGGCCAGCAAGCACTGCGCTCTGCCAGACCCTGGTCCTGCTCCCCAGCTCCTCTGGTGACCGCCTCTTCTGGAGAGCAGGGGGAGTGCCAGGTGGGCCCGGGGCTCCACTTGCTGGGGTCCTCTGCTTCAGCAACCTGAGGACAGGGCCCCATCTTAACACCGCGCAGTCAACCAGAAAGAGCTCTGTGCAGGGTGGACGCCAGGGAAACGTTCGAGCCACCAGGACACATCCGCCGCATCAGCAGGTCTTTGTTCTGTCTCCTGGGGTCCTGCTCTGTGCCTGGCCCTGTCCTGGGTGCTGGGAGGAATTAAGTGACCACACATAGGAAAGTCCCTGCCCTCCAGGAGCCTCCTCTCCGGCTGGGGGAGGAACAGTAAACAAACAAATGCTAGTTTCTTAGGTGACTCGGGAACAGAGCAGGGTGAGGGAGAGCAGGCGTCTTGGAGGTTCAACCTGAACCTGCCATGCTGGGCTGGCATTCGAGCCATAGGTTGAAGGAGGGGAGGGCGCGAGCTCTGGGGACATGGGGCAGTGCTCAGCAGTGTAGACTTCAGCCAGAAAACTGTTCGGGATGTGACTTCGTGATGAGACTTGCCTGCGTGAATGAGGGAGACATTGGGGTGGGGGCTGGGGCTGCAGTGGGAGCTGCAGAGGAGTGGCTGGAAGGGCACTGACCGCGAGCCTCTGAAACCAGTCCCTGAGCTGCTTGGATAGCGTGAAGGAGCCCATGCGTCCACCATCCTCTCCCCTTTAGCACGTCCTTAGAAACACGAGGTGTTCTGCCCTTCCCCAAACCTGAGGGCAGCCCTGCTCCCCAGTCAAAGTCCGGCTTGGTTTCAGGTCTGTGGCCCTTCTCGCACCAACCCTGGCGTCATGATCGACGACCTCCTGACACCATGCTCACCGGGAGATCCCGGGGCCATGGAGATGACGTGGATGGATGTCCCTGGTGACAAACTCTTAGAGCCTGTGGTTTGCATGGTAAGTGCCCAGCTGAGGCCGCACAGAGCCCTGCAACTGGAAACTTGGGTCAGAGTGGAAATGAGCCGCTCCGCCGTGTGCTGGGCTGCTGCGGCTGCTGCACAGAAGCCTCTGTGGCTCCGGGTGGTGAGGGCCCCTGCGGCGTTAGCATTTTATGATCTTCAGCAAGAAAAGTCAGGCCCCAGTCATGGACTCGGCCCGGGGGTTTGGCTTCCTTGGTCCACAGAAGGGACGGGTAAAAGTCCATGGGCACAGTCGGGTGCACTTTGCAAGGCGGCTCCCAACCCAGTAGCCGGGGCCTCTTCCTCTCCTAGTCCTGCTGATTGCAGGGCTCTGCCAGGGGTGGTGTGGGGCCCACTTCAGACACCTGCTACGGGAGTTAGTGTGGTGAAGAGAGCAGAGGCCCTCGAGCCCTCAGGCTGCAAACGCAGCTGCCCCAGGGGGAAGCGGGTGCTGCGTGGGCAGACTCGGGAGGCAGCTGTGTGCGGGGTGGGGGAGGTGACCTGGAAGGCAGGCTTCTACGTAGATGGCAGGGCCGGGGGAGGGGAGTCCGAGGCCCCAGAGCCTCGCTGCGTCTCAGCCCCTGCTCTGGTCTTTGCAGTCGGACATGCTCCGCTCTTTGGCCACCACTCGGCCCACGGTGAACGCAGATGACCTCCTGAAAGTGAAGAAATTCTCAGAGGACTTCGGCCAGGAGAGCTAAAAGCTGCTTCATTAGGGTGATGCAGGTGGGAGATCGGCTGGGGCACATCCATGGTTCTCTCTGCGGCAGTGGCCGGGCAGGGCTCTGGGCTCGTCCTAAAGTCACTACAGCATCCCCTCTGCTGGCGTGCGTCCGGGAGCAGGAAGGAAGGGCCTCGCAGGGCCTGGCGGCCAGAGACGCTCCGCCGCGCCGCCCGTGTGCACACGGTGGACTCCGGCTCTCCCCTCTCCCCTCCTGGACGCTCACCAGTTCTCCTGCTCAGCCTGCCCACGCATCGTCTTTTCCTTTAACATTTTTTTGTTCCCCTAAATTAATGCTGCTTGGATTTCCGACTTGTTTATAAATAAAATCACCTGGACACAACAAGGAGTGGGAGCAGCTGAGCTGTGGGTGGCACAGCAGAGCCCCCAGACGGCTGCCAGGCCCCGCTGCCTCTGCTCCTCTGATGCCCAAGTTTGCCTCCTTGAAAACCCACTGGCTGAAGCCCCTGGATCCCCAGGCCAAGCTTTGCCTGCAAAGACTAAGAACAGCCATTCCCATCCACCCCATTTGCATCCGGGCCCCGTGTCCTCCTCGCAGCAGGAGGAGATGGCTTCTGTGAGCACAAAGCTGGCGCGGTCGGTCAGAGGCAGGTGGTGGGCGGTCTGCACGGCTGCCTTTCCTCTGGGTGTGAGAACGCTGAGCACGGCCACTGCCCTGCCCCGGGTCCCTCTCCTGGAAATGGTCTAATAAACCTCTTCCCTTCTTGAGTAACTGCAGAGACTTATCTTTGGCCCTTGCCCCTCTGGTTTTCTCCTCCTCCTGCCCCCTCCCCGCCTGCAGCAGAAGCAGGAATGCTCGCGAGCTGCCACCCCTGCAGGCCTGTTCTGCATGCAGGTGGGCAAGGACCCCTCCCAGGCCTCAGAAGGCCGCATGGAGTGCTTAGGGAACCCGGGCAGCTCTTCCTGCGGTCCTGCCTCCGGCAGAGGAGGCAGCCCGGAAATGCCAAGTGCCAGGGAGCAGAAGCTGAGGAGGTTGCTGGCACAGACACAGCCAGTAACACCGTGTCACACAGAAAAGGCCTAGGTAGGAAGCAGGCAGCCCGCGGCAGGGCTTGTTCTAGCCCACCCCCACGTTACCTGCGGCATCAGCAGGCCTCCAGGTGGCAGTTTTTATAAAAGAGTTATTTATTTATTTGAAAGGCAGAGTTAGAGGGCTTCTTTCACCCACTGGTTCACCCCCAAATGGCTGCAATGGCCAGAACTGGGTTGATTTGAAGCCAGGAGCTTCTCCCCGGTCTCCCACATGGGCACAGGGGCCCAAGCACTTGGGCCATCCTCTGCTGCTTTCCCAGGTCGATGGCAGGGAGCTGGGTCAGAGGTGGAGCAGCAGGGACTTGAACCAGTGCCCATATGGGATGCTGGCATGCAGGTGGTGGCTTTATCTACTACACAGCACCGGCCCCATCCACGGGACATTTATGTAGCAGTGTGCCTGGGCTCTTTGTCACTTGGGAGTTCCTGTGTCACTGGTTATCTGCCCCCGTCCCCCAGTCCCCGCTTGTGAAGGCTAGAACACAGGTCAGGGCAGGAAAGTGCCCCTCTGCAGCCTCAGTGAGCTAGTCAGGACTTTCCAGGCTGCTGCGTTTACTCGTGTCAGGAGGCCCTTGTTCCTTTTTTCACCTGCTTCCTCATTTCTGCTGCCTAAACACCCTGACAAGCTACGGGGGTGAACGGGGTCTGTAGGGCAGCTTGGGTCACAGCTGTCAAACACCTGCCTTTCTGTGCCCTCCTCAGCGGCAGGAACCACTGCTCACAGTGGCTAACCTGTGGTGATGGCTGCCTGGGGTGGACGATTTCTTTACTGGAACTGCAAGGAGTCAGTGCCACTGCCCTGTGACCCGAGGGCGCCAGCGTGTCGGGCTGCCCCATGAGGGGAAGCCACTGCGTTCTCACTTGCAGAAAGTGAGTTTCCAGTAGACAGGAGGGCTCTCTAGACTTTCCCAGAAGCTAGGTCTGACCTCAGGGCAGGGCGTGGTCGGATGCCTGTGCCAAGTCTGACTGCCGCCAGTGGGGACGGGGGTGCTCCCCAGAGAAAGCCGGGGGATGGGGGAGTCTTTCCTAGGTACACTTAATGAACGGCTGTTTAAAACCCCTTTTTTCTAAACAACTCACTGGACTTCCTCCTACCGGCTTGCTTTGATTTTCAAGACTGGGGGGCGAAAGCACCTGCTTCCCAATACTCAACATAAATGAGCAGTCACCCAGAAGGCCGAGTCACTTCACCTCGGATCAAGTCCTGACGTTTCCCCTAAGCTACCCTGGGCAGTGTGATCGGGAAGGAAGCTCCTGTCCTGCTTTCTGGGTCTGTCCTGACTGTGCAGGAAGGGGCTCACTGGTCCCTCCCAGCGAGCAGCCGCCCTCAGCCCTGCCCCACGGCCTGCACCCAAAGACCGAGCCAGGCAGCAGCTGCCCAGGACGCTGGACGCACAGTCCTCCCCAGGTCTGGAAGTGAAGACCTAAACTGCAGAACCTGTTCAGGTGTGTGGGTACTGGAAGCACAGTCCTCCCAAGTCTGTGGAAGTGAAGACCTAACTGCAGAACCTGTTCAGGTGTGTGGGTACTGGAAGCACAGTCCTCCCCAAGTCTGTGGAAGTGAAGACCTAACTGCAGAACCTGTTCAGGTACGTGGGTACTGGAAGCACAGTCCTCCCAAGTCTGTGGAAGTTAAGACCTAACTCAACAGAACCTGTTCAGGTGCGTGGGTACTGGAAGCACAGTCCTCCCCAAGTCTGTGGAAGTGAAGACCTAACTGCAGAACCTGTTCAGGTATGTGGGTACTGGAAGCACAGTCCTCCCCAAGTCTGTGGAAGTTAAGACCTAACTGCAGAACCTGTTCAGGTGTGTGGGTACTGGAAGCACAGTCCTCCCAAGTCTGTGGAAGTGAAGACCTAACTCAACAGAACCTGTTCAGGTGCGTGGGTACTGGAAGCACAGTCCTCCCCAAGTCTGTGGAAGTTAAGACCTAACTGCAGAACCTGTTCAGGTGTGTGGGTACTGGAAGCACAGTCCTCCCAAGTCTGGAAGTTAAGACCTAACTCTGCAGAACCTGTTCAGGTGCGTGGGTACTGGAAGCACAGTCCTCCCCAAGTCTGTGGAAGTGAAGACCTAACTGCAGAACCTGTTCGGGTATGTGGGTACTGGAAGCACAGTCCTCCCAAGTCTGTGGAAGTGAAGACCTAACTCAACAGAACCTGTTCAGGTGCGTGGGTACTGGAAGCACAGTCCTCCCAAGTCTGGAAGTTAAGACCTAACTCTGCAGAACCTGTTCAGGTGCGTGGGTACTGGAAGCACAGTCCTCCCCAAGTCTGTGGAAGTTAAGACCTAACTGCAGAACCTGTTCAGGTGTGTGGGTACTGGAAGCACAGTCCTCCCAAGTCTGGAAGTTAAGACCTAACTCTGCAGAACCTGTTCAGGTGCGTGGGCACCTACTTCCATAAATGCTGCCCTTCACACCTCCTTGCGCTGGGAACCCTCTGCCTGGGTGTCACTTCCACAAGCAAGCGTGCCGAGGGCACACACACAGCCCTTTGTAAAAAGAACACCGTGCAGATGATCAACTCCATGTTTTCAGAACAGCTTTCAGGAGTTTGGGGACGACGTTAGTATCAGATCTTGGCTTTGGGAGCGGATTATACAGCCCTTACGAAACCACGTCTGAGGGGTTATTTACTTGTCACCCTCTCTCCATACAAAATCCTCAGAAATGCCCACTCCCGGGGTGGGGGTGCAGTTGCTTCCCAAGTTGTGGCGCTATTTTGTCCACAGGTGATTTCTGGGCAAACGTTTCTAACCTCCTCCACCTCAGGGTGGCTCGCTCTGGCAGTCCACTGTCTTCTGGGATTCCAGCCAATGCCAAGGTGAAGCCAGGTACCCTGTGTCCAGCTCCCAGTCCGTGTTGGTGTTCAGGCCCCCGAGTCGGGCAGGAAAGCTTCAGTCATTTACCTCCATCCAGTGGACGTTTGTAAACGACCTGCTGTCCATCTTGTCAATGAACAGGCAGCCCTGCAAGTGGTCCATCTCGTGCTGAATGATGCGGGCCGTCCATCCGCTCGCTGGCCACACCACCTGCTCACCTCTCGGGTCCAGCCCTGCAAAGGAAGTTCCGGCGGGGGTGAGGGGAGGCCACCATTCGCAGCCGCCTTTCCCTACTGCTGTTGGAAGAGGTACCGAGCAAGGGAACCAAGGCGCGGGCACTGGGGGGGACAGGGTCAAGGTGCTGCCTGGGACACCCGCATCCCTTATCAAGGGTGCCTGGGACTGAGTCCTGTTATTCTGCTTCTGACTCGGCTCCCTGATAAGCCCTCGGAGGTGGCAGATGCTGGCTCAAGTACTTGAGTTTCAGCCACCAAGTGGGAAATCCAGTTGGAATGCCTGGCTCCTGGCTTCAGCCTGGCACAGGTCTGGGTACTGCACACATTTGGGGAGTGAGCCAGTGGATGGAAGGCCTCTGTCGCTGTGCCTCTTAAAGGGAGGGGGGCATAGCAGCCTCCACGCTGAAAACAACTCTGCCCATCACCAGGTATTTAACCTGGTTCCCCACTCTTTTATGTTCACCCAAATCTTGACGGTGTTATTATTTTTTTAAATTTATTTTAAAAGGCAGAGTTACAGAGGGACAGAGATCTTCGATCCACTGGTTCACTCCCCAAATGGCCGCAACAGCCAGGGCTGGGCCAGGCCAAAGCCAGGAATCTGCAACTCAAGCCAGGTCTTGCACACGGGCGCAGGGGCCCAGGCACTCGGGCCATCCGCGGGCAGCTGGGTCGGAGGTGGAGCCTCCGTGGGATGCCAGCGCGACCGGCGGCCGGCACACGCCCTACGCTGTTCGCGGGGCAAAGAGCAGCCGTCTTCCTCCCGACCTCCCAGCGCTGTAAGCTGCTGCCCAGGGCGGCGTCTCAGCGCGGCACTGCCTGCGTGCCTCCCGGGCCCAGGAGGCTGGCTTAGCGCAGCAACCTCGCTGACCGGGCAGAGCCCCCTCCGCGCGGCCCGCTCTCAGCCACAGCCCCTCCACCCCGGGCCGCGCCGCCGCCCCCACCGGCCGCACCTGAGATCTGCACGGCCTGGAAGCGCGGCACGCAGGCCAGGAAGCCGGCCACGCTCTCGCAGCCCTCGGGAAAGGTGACCAGGCGGCTGTCCAGCACGCGCAGGCTGGGGTTCACCAGCACGCGCAGCGGGAAGGGCTCCATCTGGCGGAGCTCGCGCAGGCGCGGCGCGCAGGCGCGGAAGAGCGCCTCGGGGAACTCGAGCGCCAGCACCTGCAGCGGCACCCCGAGCTGCGGCGCGCTCAGGCCCACGCAGCGCCGGCGCCGCATCACCTGCACCAGCCGCTGCACCAGCCGCTGCAGCTCGGGCGCCGCCAGCTGCGCCGGCTCCACCGGGGCCGCCACGGCCCGCAGCACGGGGTCCCCGACCTGGCACACGTGCGAGTACGGCGGCTCGGGCGGCCCCCGCACCAGCCGCCTCACGTAGCGCCAGTAGGAGCGCCGGCGCGCCGGGCCCTCCGCGCCGTCCCGGGCGGCGGAGCTGCAGGCCCGGGCGCCGCCGGCCCCCGCCGCCTCGCCCCACAGCGGGGCCGGCCCGGCACAGCGGCGCCCCCGGAGCTGCCCGAGCAGCAGCGGCAGCCCGCCGCACAGCCGGCCCATGGCGCCCGCCCGGGAAGCCCCGCCCCGCCCCGCCCCGCCCCCGAAGCCGCCGGGGACGCCGGGAAGCGCAGTTCCCGCGCCTCCGGGCAGCGGCGTCGCGAGAAAGCGGCAGGCGGTGGGCGCCCACGAGCTTTATTGTTCGCGCCACCCGCGGACAGGAGAAAGCCGGGCGCCCCCTGAACCCGCCTCCCCGCGTGCTCGCGCGCGAGAGGCCGCCTCGGCGCCCGGGGCCGGCTACGTGCTCTCGGGAGGCGGCTCCGCCGGCTCCGCAGACAGCGCCTCCTCCCGGCCGCCCTCGGGGGGCGCCGAGGGGCCAGGCTCGGCCGCCGGCTCCTTTCCGTCCAGGGAGAAGACCATCTCTCTCTTGGGCAGGATGAAGGCGAGGGGCTCCTGGATGGCGCTGACGTCCACGTGCCCAAGGTCCCCGTACTTGGAGAGCTGAGTGGGTGGAATGCCTGCCGCAGACGGTAAGGAGAGCGAAATGGAAAATGAGTTACACTGAAATTCAGTCTAGAGATCACAGGAAGAAAATAAAAGGGAGGGGCAGACACAGTCATCCTGTTGCAGACTAAAGCGAGACCAGGAAGGAGGCGGGCAGCCCCGCACAGGGCGCGAGCCCCGGCCTTCCTGTGGGGGCCCAATGCGCGGCGGCCACCCTGGGCCCTCTGCCCCCTGGCCCGCTGCCTCGCCCACCCTCACTCCCACCGCAGGGGCCGCGGGACGTGACAGCAGGTCGGGGAAAACGAGTTAAATCCCTCCTCTGCGTACTTCGTGTAAAGCCATCACGTGGGGCTGCTCGGTGGCCGGCGTCGCCAGGTGGATCACGTCGTTCGCAAGGTGCATTTCCAGCAAAGCCGTGCAAAGAAACGCTGCCTCCCTCCCCTTACCTAAAGTCTGCGCTAGCTGGGCCGGCGGGAAGAGGACCTGGAGGCAGCGATTGAGGTAGGGAACCAGGTCCTCCAGGAAGGCAGTGCAGAACTGGACGAAGAGCTCGCGCTCGCCGCTGCTGAAGGCGGCCTCCTCGGCGCGGTGGAAGGCCAGGATCGTCTTGGTGACCTAGGAGACAGGGCGCCGGCGTCACGCGGGACCCTCGCTTTGCGTCACAGTCGCTCCCAACATCGTTATACTGTGCTGTTTAAAGATGAAGCAAAGTGTGCGAGGTTTCTGCAGGGGTAAGGCCTCGGGGGTCCACAAAGGGCAGCCAGCTGACGTCACAGCGAGGTGGCACACAGGGTGAGGAACACAGGCTCTGGTGTGGGATTCCTGTGTTCAGGTCTCAGCTGCAGATTTGGTTCTGTGACTTCCACCTGGTTGCTTAAGCGCTCTGTGCCTCCATGCCTCAGTTTCCTCACCTGTAAAGTAGGGCCAGTCGTAGGTCCTACCTCACGGTGCTGTGAGCATCAAGCCTTTATTTTTACATATTTGAAATGAAGAATGACACAGAGGGAGGGAGGGAGGGAGGGAGAGAAAGAGGAGAGATCGAGATCTTTCATCTGCTGGTTCACTTCCAATGCCTGCCACAGCCAGGGTCGGGCCCAGCCAAAGCCAGGAGCCTAGAACTCCATTTGGGTCTCCCAAATGGGTGGCAGAGGTCCAGGTACTTGGGCCACCTTCCACTGCTCTCCCAGGCACTTTAGGAGGGAGCTGGATTGGAAGTGGAGCAGCCCGGCCTCCAGCCAGCGCTCGTACGGGATGCTGGCATCCAGGGCGATGGTTTAACCGCTGCCCAGGTGCCAGCCACAAGGATCAAGTCTTGACTGCTACCTGGCATGGAGCAAGCACCATGTAAGTGTTGAGTTCTACAACCTGAATTGCATTGACTCTACGATGCTTCGAATGCTTGGTTGCGTTTACAAGGGGACACCAAGATTTTATACAGCTGCACAGAAATGACGCGATGCCATTCATCGTAAGGCCTTGAGGAGCGGAGGGCCTCAGCCCTGAAGCTTCTGCACCTGCAAGAACTGAAACCGCCTACCTGAATGAGCCCGAAGGGAGGCCTGAGGCCACGCCTGGCTGACACCTCGATGGCAACGTTGTGAGAGCCTGAACACAGGGCCCCGTTCTCCTGACTCACAGAAACTGGTGGTGGAGCCGTCATACAGCACAGGACACCAGTACAATACTGAGTCCTCCTTACGTGGGAGCCGCTTCGTGGACTGTTCCAGGTCCCATAGCCAGGAGACCGATCAGAACTTCTGCCCCAGGAACCCCTTACAGCGCACTCCCTGCCTGCCTGTCCCCACAGGCCCGGGCAGCAGGAAGCCAGCAGGACGTGCTCACCTGGACAAGGGCGTCCTCCAGGGCCCGGGTCACTTCCTGCGCCAGGGCCACAGGGCAGCAGAGGCGCAGGTCATTGAAGGCGACCAGAACGTTGTTGAGGAAACACGCGAGTGGTGGGAAGTCCAGGAGCGCCATCGGTGGCTGCAGCGTCCCCGGCTGAGCGGCTGGCACGGCGGCAGGCAGCTTACTGCTGCCCAGGATGGCTGGAGCCAAGACCAGGGTGTAGGAATTCATTTCATCCTGGAATTTCTCTACTGCTTCCTGAATTGCTTTCTGGAAAGTGCTGATGGCCACCCGCTGGAACACAGGAGCCAACTGGCCCCGGAAATCAGCCCCCACCCGGCTGAAGGACAGCCCGAAGTACATGCACTGGCCCAGCAGGGAGTCCAGGCGGCCGCCGACCCCCCGCGCAAGGTCCGCCTCCAACACCTGCAGGAACTGCGAGACCTTCTGCAGCACCCAGCCGTGGAAGATGGCGCTCTCATTCACTGTGCGCTCCCCTGCCGCGGGGGGCAGCAGCGGGTCCTCGTCCGAGAAGATGGCGCGGTACTGAGTGATGACATCGAACAGATGGACGCGGCAGGCCTCGATGGTTTTCGTGATATGGAAATAGGGGTCGTCATCAGGGATGGCAGTGAGGATGGAGTGGAGCCAGGCCTCTCGGGCCTGGAGGAACTTCACCCTCAGCTCAGCCTCGGTGAAGACGTCCATGCGCCGCAGGTAGCCGATGACGCGCAGGCAGGCGGGCAGCTGGATGCCGCTCCTCAGCTGCTGGATGAGCTGGCTGAGCATCAACTGCATGGACTGCCGCACCTCGCTCACGATGCCCTGCGGCACAGGGACACGCTCTGAGCCCCGCACTGCCCCGAACATGGCACACCCGCATCCCCCTGGCCTTCCTCACGTCCGAGGTCCATCTCCTACAGCTCAGACGTGCTGGTTCCCCAAGATCTGGCCGAGATCTGTAACTCTGTCCACAGAGCTTAAAACTGGCAGTGACTTCCCACTGCGTGAAGCCCCCGCTGCTCGCCATGCCTGCCCCCTTCCAGGGCCCTCTCGCTGGCACTACAATGTCTGTGTGAACACGCAACTCCTTCCCCCCTCAGCCGCCTGCTCTCTCCCAGGATCTGGGAGTGGCTGGCTCCTCATCATCTGGTTTCAGCTTAAATGTTCCCTCTCCAGAAAGGCCTGCGCTGACCCTCTGCCCGGAGGAACCCAGCCCAGTCTCCCTCTCCCGTGATCCCTTATGAGGTTTCTTCACTCGGCACTGTCTGAGCGTGTTGTTCATCTGTCAGTCACTGGGCCTCCCACTAGAATGTGAGCCTGGAGAGGCCAGGACCTTGCCAGCTGCTCTGTCCACACCACAGCCGGGTACCTAGCTCAGTGCCTGGCACACAGGGAACACACATCTTTGAATGAGCGAGTGTCTTCAGTTCCAGACTGCCTGGCTGAAACTGAGGTGACACAGGCCAGGGGTTCTGCCTAAAGGCCGGTCAGGAGCCCAGACCAGAGGGGCTGAGCGCGTCCGCACAGCGGTGTGCGTGGGCTACCTGGATGACCGGGATGGAGGAGTGCTTCCTCTCCAGGCGGCGCACATAGGCGGCGAGCTCCAGGGCCTCCTCGTAGTAGCTGTTGCGCACGCAGGTGTCCATGAGCTGAGGGATCTCCAGAATCTCCAGGATCTCCGTGTGCCGGTTCAGAGTCAGCGTGTTCATCCGCCGGCTGCAGCCGATCTCCTCGGCCTCCTGCAGGAAGTTCCTACAGACGGAGCAGAGCATGGGGCCCTCGCCTGTTTTTGTTTTATTTGAAAGGCAGAGTTAGGGAGAGACAGACGCAGAGAGAGATCTTCCATCCCCTGATTGACTCCCCAGGCGGCCACAACAGCCAGAACACATCGCCTCTTCTGGGTCTCCCGTGTGGGTGCTGGGGCCACCTTCCATTGCTTTTTCCAAGTACATTAGCAGGGAGCTGGAGTGGAAGTGGAGCAGCCGGGACTCGAACCAGCGCCCATGTGGGATGCTGGCGCTGCGGGTAGTGGCTTAACCCGTTACGCCACCCCTACACAATGCCAGTGCCCCCCTCCCCTCTGCACTTACACCTTCGCTCATTACCCAGAACTTACCGTGAACTAGGTGCCGGCTGGCTGGTTTATCTGGTTTGACCCTCATCACAGACTATGAGGTAAATACGCTTGAACTTGAGGAAATTTTTAATCCCAGAGAGGTTAAACAATTTCTCCTACATCACACAGCTATCTGAATATTTGAATCCCACGTGTGCCACTAACTAGCCGTGGTGAAGCACTCAGAGAACCTGTGTCAGAGTAGAAAAGACACAGTGAAATGTTCCTTTAGAAAGAGCTACTATTGGGGCCGGCGCTGTGGTGCAGCGGGTGAAAGCCCTGGCCTGAAGCGCCGGCATCCCATATGGACGCCGGTTCTGGTCCCGGCTGCTCCTCTTCCAGTCCAGCTCTCTGCTATGGCCTGGGAAAGCAGTAAAAGATGGCCCAAGTCCTTGGGACCCCTGCACCCGCGTGGGACACCCAGAAGAAGCTCCTGGCTCCTGGCTTCAGATCAGCGCAGCTCCAGCCATTGTGGCCAGTTGGGGAGTGAACCAGCGGATGGAAGACCTCTCTCTCTCTACCTCTCTCTGTAACTGTCTTTCAAATGAATAAAATAAATATTAAAAAAAAAAAGCAGCTGCTATGGTCCTCTCCGTAGCCCAGCGGCCACATCGCCCCGCGCCCCAGGCGCTCATGTCTCCCGAGGCCAGCGGTCAGCCTGCCTTCGCGCCCAGGTCTGCTCAGGCCTCCTTCTCTAATTGCGGGGCTCTGCAAGCCGAAGCCCGCACTGCCAACAGCTGTGCCGTCAGACACAGGAACGAAGCGAGGCTCACGGAAGGCCGGGGGCAGACCCAGGCTAACAGACTGAGGACATGGGGAGCAGGGACGGGATCAGGGGCCCGGACACACGTCTGGAGCACACGCTTCCCACCGGCTGTGTGTGTGTGTGTGTGTGTGTGTGCAGTTAACCGCGTCAGACCCGTCGGTGAGTGCTCTGCGTGGATTTCAGCCGCCCTGCGAGGGAGGGGCCAGCTCCTGGGTTCCAGTTCCGACTTGAAAACTCACTGGGTCCCTGGACCAGTCACTAACCTCTACCTCGAGGGCTGCCGCGAGGTTTAAGTGGCTTCATAAAGCGCTACGCTAAGTGTCAGCTCGCCCAGCGAAAAGCCCCGGGAGCGCCAGCCCCGCCGCACCTGCAGCTCTGCTGGAAGCCGGGCAGGCGGTCGAGCAGGCGGCCGAGCGACGCCTCCACGTCGCCAAAGAGGCGGTGGATGCGCTCCGTGCACTCGGCGCCGCGGATGAAGGTCTTGTAGTTGGCGAAGGCCAGGTCGCGCGTCTGCTGCAGCAGCTGCGCCCGCTCCTCCGCCAGGCGCTCGGGCTCGCGCCGCAGCCGCTCCAGCCCCGAGCCGCTCAACTCCCGGAGGTAGCGGCCCACGTCCGGCCGCTCCCGCCACTGGGCCTCGGGGAAGCGGTCCCGGAACAGCGACGCCAGGAGCCCTTCATCTTCCACCTCTCCGACAGCGGCAGCCGTCGATGTGGCAGTGGCTGACGACGGGACAGTCGCCGCCGTCGCCATCTTCCCGGCAGCAGCGTCACTTCACCTCCGGCCAGGGGAGGGCGCGCTGGCGCCGCTCCTAGAACCGGAAACAACAGGGGCGCGTTTCCTGTCTCTATGGTTGCTGGTCCGTCCGACTTTCCTTCCCCAGCGGTCCTCCGGGCGCCTGGGCCCTGGGTTGAGGAACGACCGGAACGGGGCAAGAGAGGCAGGTTTTGGTGTTGCCCGGGAGCCGCCGGCGACCGACTTCCGTTTCCGGTTACTGCGGCACGCGGATCTGGGGCTGCAGCCCGGCGGAAAGATGCGGCCTTTGACTGAAGAGGAGACGCGGGTCATGTTTGAGAAGATGGCCAAATAGTAGGCGCGCGCGCGGGGCGGACGAGGGAGTGTGTGCGGTGGAGAGGGACGGGGGAGACGTGAGGGCGCGCGGCCGGGACGGGCCCCCTCGAGCGGACTCTGGTCCTCTTTTTGGCCCCCAGCATCGGGGAGAACCTGCAGCTGCTCGTCGACCGGCCCGACGGCACCTACTGCTTCAGGCTGCACAACGACCGCGTGTACTACGTGAGGTGAGGCGGGGCCGGGCGGGGGCCGGGGGGCCCGGGGCGCACCAACCCCCTCCTCATCCCGGGCCTCTTCCCCTCCCCCCGTCAGTGAAAAGATCCTGAAACTGGCCGCCAACATCTCCGGGGACAAGCTGGTGTCGCTGGGGACCTGTTTCGGGAAGTTCACCAAGACCCACAAGTTCCGGTTGCACATCACGGCGCTGGACTACCTGGCGCCCTACGCCAAGGTGTGTGCGGGGTGGGGGGCGAAGCCGCGGCCGCTCTCCCACGGGGTCTCCGGCGGGGGTGCCGCGCGGCTCGGTCCCCGGGGAGGACAGCCCGTGCGGGCCCAGGTCACACAGGTGGCCCTGAGGCCCGGAGAAGCTGCCCGTGGCAGAAGCTGTTCGTGCAGAGTCGAGGGAAGAACTTGCTGGCAGACCTGCTCAGGGACTGAACCGTCTGGGGGAATGCGTGTTTCTCTCTCTCTCTCTCTCTCTCTCTCTCTCTCTCTCTCTCTCTCTCTTAATCCTTTTTAAGAAGCTAATTGCGGATCCTGGCCTCTGCAGGGAGAGAAGCACTGGCGTTTATGTGTCTCCTGCCTTTTCGTTCTCTCCTCTGCAGTACAAAGTGTGGATAAAGCCCGGCGCCGAGCAGTCCTTCCTGTATGGGAACCACGTTTTGAAGTCTGGTCTAGGGCGAATCACTGAGAACACTGCTCAGTACCAGGGAGTGGTGGTCTACTCCATGGCCGACATCCCTTTGGTGAGTAGAGATGATGCCACCTTTCTGCTCCCGAGAGAGGAGTTTTCGGTCTGTGCTCTCGAATGACATGAGTTCTCCTCACTTTTTGAGTTCCTCAAAGACAAGAACTGTGTTTTTTGCGTCTGTGTTCTTTCCACTCCTCAGTGTGGGCTGTTTGAGTGACTCGAGTGACTTCGTGTCTCTTCTTTTGAATCCCAGGGTTTTGGGGTGGCAGCAAAGTCTACACAAGACTGCAGGAAAGTAGACCCCATGGCCATTGTGGTATTTCATCAAGCAGACGTTGGGGAGTATGTGCGGCATGAAGAAACGCTGACTTAAAAAGCCTTCGCCAGGACAGCCGGCCCTGAGAAGGGTCTAGTTTTGTTCCTTTGTGTGTGGTCTTTGTGTGAAGCACCGTGACCTGGTCAGGGACTTCTATGTGTAATACGGCATCGCTGACAAATGCAAGCTGGATTCTTAATGTACACAGTGGCTCAGAAACGAGGTTTCAGATCTTTGTATTTGTGACTCGGTAGAGTACCCCATTACAGATTTGAATTGGAGGGCTTCTTGTGAGTTACAGGTTCCACATTGTTGGAACTGAGGACAAGAATAGCTTGTTACTGTTATCTGTGATAACACTTTGTTTTCTAAACTCTGGCTTTTCTATGTTATTTATTAAAATCAAGAAAGATATTGCCATATCAGAGTAGTAGGCCTCAAATGGAATTTGACTAAGATAATAAGAGCAGTTTATTTAGCTATTTTTCTATACAGTAAGTGCTACGTGGTATAAAACAAAAACTTGGATTCAAACTAGTTCTGCCACCTACCAGCTAGATGGCTTTGGGAGAGTCCTTCAGCTTTAACATGCTTCATTTTCTTCTGTTTAAAAAAGAAAAACTGAAACAGTTTTAACCATCTGCTTAAGAATCATTTCAAAGTTAGAAATCAATTTTTCTTACAAACCTCTTTGCCTACTTGGCTGGCCTGGCCTGGACTGGACCAAAAGCACTGGAGGCTCTGAAATAATAATTCAGCTTCTTCACCTTTCACATGTTTCTTAAAATTATTTTGTGAAAATATATTTTAAAAATCGGTAACACTGGGGCCAGCGCTGTGGTATAGCAGGTAAAGCCATGGCCTGCAGTGCCAGCATCCTATATGGGCACCAGTTCCAGTCAGCTGCTCCACTTCCGATCCAGCTCTCCGCTGTGTCTGGGAAAGCAGAGGAGGATGGCCCACGTCCTTGGCCCCTGCACCCGCGTGGGAGACCGAGAAGCTCCAAGCTCCTGGCTTTGGATCAGCGCAGCTCTGGCCGTTGCGGCCATTTGGGGAGTGAACCAGCAAGTGAAGACTCTCTCTGTCTCTATAACTCTGCCTTTCAAATGAATAAATAAATTTTTAAAAAAACAATAGTTCTAAAAAAAAAAGGACAATAACGTTTCACAGGTTTTTAAGATGTGTGTTGTAAACAGTTTTTAAATGAATATACTCATTTTTAATTCCAAAGAAGATACCTCTAAAAATAAAACAGTTTTGACCACAGAAACACTCTACCAACTCTTGTTTTTCTCTGTAAGCAAACTTGATTTTGTCCCCTCTTGTTTAGCTCTTCTCCCACCCCAGGCTTTGCCTTGAGATTCAGTGAGGTCTAAAGGACTGCTGACTACTGAGCAGTATTTAGATAGTTGATTTAATATATGCTCTGGAAAATACCAACCTCAGCACTGTTTTCCTTGCCACTGTTTTATTGCCATTCTGCCTTTGTAAGTGAGCACAGTATACTAGGACAGTTTGATCTTTTCCCTCCAGTAGCTTTACAGAGCTGACTGGACCAGAGCGTGGACAGAGGTCCTGCCCCAGAAGAAAAGGGTCAGGGTGCTGTCCTCAGCCTGGCTCAGCATCTTGGCTTCTTCGTGTCTCTGATGGTGGGGACGTCGAAGAGCCGCTTCAAGAAATGAAGCTGCAATACCCCGGAAAGAACAATGACAAGGCTCTGTGCTGCCGACCACCAGTTCACATAGTTGTAATTTGATTGGAGAAGGAAGAAGTCACCCATTTTCCTCATCCGGGCGAAGTTGTAGAATCGCCACATGTGGAAGATGTTGTTCTGCACCCTTTGTGTGCTCTCCTGTGGTGGGGAACATCAGTGATTACCATTGCCAGCACAGTAAAGTCGCCGATTGCCACCTAGTCTCATTTGGGCGGTTACCAGCACCCTTACTTAGGTTATCTGGAAGTTGAGTAATTCACTGTCAATTTTAGATAAGTAGTACTAGTATACTTGCTGATAAATGCTAATGTTGCTGTATGTGAAGAATGATCTTTAACTGTAGTTTTTAAAACTATATTATAATGAAAAATGTGAGTGTTCAAATCAGACAGCTCTTCCAGAAGGGTGCAGTGCCTCTGGATTTGAAACAAACTGAATTTACCGTTACCCCTCCAGGTGTATGTTAGAAGACAAAGGCCTGGGGACTGTTAAAGGGCCAAGTAGTAAATATTTTGGCTTTGCTGACTGTGTGGTCTCTTGGAGCTACCAAACGCTGCTCTTAGAATGCAAAAACAGCCTTAGATGGTGTGACATGTTCAAACAAGCATGGCTGCCTTCCAGCAAAGCTTCCCATTTACAAAGGCAGCGAGCCTCTTGGGTGTCACGAAGACTATCAAAGTGAAAAGATCCCACAGAATGGGAGAAAATATCTGCAAACTGTATCTGATAAAGGACTTGTATCCAGAATATGTAGATAAAGCTCTTAAAAATGGACAAGATTTGGGTAGAATTTCTGCAGAGAAGATACACAAATGGTCAATAAAAAGGTGAGAAGATGTTCAGTAATCCAGGATATGAGATACCACTTGACACCCATTAGGGTGGCTGTAATAAAGGCAGTAACAAGTATGGATGGCCAGTCAGGGCTGGTGCTGTGGCATTGTGGCTAAAGCTGCCGACTGCAGTGCTGACATCCCATATGGGTGTCGGTTAGAGTCCTGGCTGCTCCACTTCCTATCCAGCTCTCTGCTATGGCCTGGGAAAGCAGTAGAAGATGGCCCACCCAGGTGGGAGACCCAGAAGCTCCTGGCTCCTGACTGAATTGGCCCAGCTCTGGCTGTTGCAGCTATCTGGGGAGTGAACCAGCAGATGGAAGACCTCAGCCTCGGCCTCTAGCTCTGCCTTTCAAATAAGATAATAAATCTTAAAAAAAAAAAAAAAAAGAAAGAAAGAAATGTTCCTGGCCAGGATGTGGAGAAATTAGAACCCTCCTGTGCTGCTGTTGGGAGTGTAAAATGGTTTAGCCACTGTTACTCGACAAAGGCTGGTTACCACATGACCCAAGGATTGTACTTCTAGCCATACAAAATAGAAAACTAATGTAAAAATTGGTATGGAAATGTTCACAGCAGCATTATGATAGCCAAAAGGTGAAAATAATCAGTGTTTATCCACTGCTTAATGGATAAATAAGATGTTTTCCCATACAGTATGTTAGCCCTAAAAAGGAGCTGAAGACATAAGTGCAACAATGTGGATGGATCATGAAAACACACCAGGAAGGAGAAGCTGGACACTGATGGCCGTGTATTGGAGGCTGGCATTGTGGTGCAGTGAGTTATGCCACACCTGCAATGCTGGCATCCCATTTGAGTGGTGCTTGCTTTCAGTGCAGCTCCCTGCTCCTGTTCCTGGGAAGGCCACATAACGTGGCCCAAGCACTTGCATCCTTATCACCCACATGGATGAACTGGGTGAAGTGCCAGGCTTCTGGCTTCAGCCTGACCCAGCCCCAGTTGTTGGTGCCATTTGGGAGTGAGCCAATTGAAGATCTTTCTCCCTCCATCTGTAACTCTGCCTTTCAAATAAATATCTTTTTAAAAGGCCATTCATTGTATGGTTCAATCTATATGAAATGTACAGAATAGGTAAGTCAAGACTAGGGTCTCATGGGAAATGGAGAGAGAAATGGATAGAAGGTTTCTTTTTGGGGTGATAAGACTTAGGGAATTAGATGCCAATGGTGTTTGCATGGTCCTGTGAATATGCTGTTGATGTTCAGTTGTATGATATATGTTCTGTCTCTATTAGGAAAAAAAGGCAGTAGCCCAGATTGGGCCTGTGAGCCAATTTGCCAACCGCTGGTATAAAACAAGTGAGGAATTTCAAAAACTCCAAGTAAAAAATGTATGAAAGGATTCAGATCCCTTTGCCTACATGGTTTCTACCCAAATGAGCCCTCATTCCAGTTTAAAATCGGTTTCCACAGAGGTTTCCCACAGAATGCCCCATTACCTCAATTGCATCCAGAGTGTCGTTCAGTTGCTTCCTGTCCTGCTGTTTATGGTCCGTCTCAGGCCCCTCATAGAAAATTCCAAAATTGAGGTACACTTGCACAGAACCAAAGTGATTTTGCTGATTACTTAGACAAAGCTGGTAAAAACCTGTAGGAATTCATGCATCATTACTAAGTCTTGCGTCTCCTACTCTGTTAAGATTTCCCTAGAGACAGCTTCTCAGCCTTAAAATTGCTGCCGTAGCACCCTGTTTACTTGGGAAGTCTAGAGATCCCATGTTTGACATGGAAGATGTTACATAAAATTTATTTTTAATTTTGTCAAATATCAATAACTTTATACTGAATAAAAAACCAGTGTACTCTTTAACCTGTGCTTCCCACATGTTATTGAGGAACAACAGGTTGGCTTGCAATTAAGAGCATGAAGTATGTGCTCATTGCACAGCATCAGAGCTAGAATACCACCCTGAACTTAAACTAAGGGAGAAAGTGATGTGAATGAAACCACCCTGGAGTAATTGCTTGCCGGGTAACGTGTACAGAGACTGATGGTTTAAGCTATCTGCTGGTGCTGGCTCTTGGCTGACGTTGCCGTCGTGTGTGTAGGTTGGGTGGAGATTCCAGTAGTCAGAGAGCCAGTGGTTGTTGAGATCAGAGAGGTCAAAATGACTGGGAGGCACTGTCGGCATGTAGGGGCCTGTGATGCCAAGTTTGTCTGATGCTCCCGTTGAGAAAGTCCTCTTGGTGCACCTGGCTAGTAAAGAGGGCAGGTGAGTCTGGCGCAGTGCCGGCGGGGGCGGGCTTGCTCTTGCTGGAGGGATTTTTGACTGGAGAAGTGTGTTGTGGAGTGTGGGTATCTCCTGTGGCTGTTCTAAATCTGCTTTTAGTCACTGGCTCAAAGTATTCTGATGACTGGAAAGAAACGCTACCTCACAGCAAATGAATTGGAATTCTATATTATAAATGGATCTCTGAGTCATTTTCCCAGTCTGATTAGCTTCTAGGGAGGTTGTTAATAGTCACCTGGAGACACTGCCCCCACCCCACCCCACCTGCCCTTAGACATGAGCAGTCTTCAGGAGCACTGGCTCTGGGTGCTGAAGGCTCAATATTTTTCCTTCTGTTTCACCATCTCGATGTACTTCCTTTTCCTCCAGTTACTTGGAAACCTATGAATGTTGTAATAGCTATGATGATGGAAACAGACCTGTCTCTTTGGTAGGGAAGTTAATCTGTCCCCGAACATCCTGGGAAGTGTCTAAGAGGACACCCTGCGGGGTGTGTGCCGTGGCAGCAACGTGCCGGTCATGTGACATCCCCAGTGTCCGCTGAACCTGCCGAGACACATTAAAATGGAAGAAAAGCAGCTGCTACATCACTGATAATCCACATAGGTGGTAGGTAAGGTTGAAATCCCACCATCAGCACCTCGGTGACTTCCATCTGGGATGGTGCAAATCTGGGGAGGTTGGAAGAGTTTTTAGTTGTCATGGTGACGGTGTTCAATGTGGAGGCACAGAAATCTAAATACCCTTGCAGAACAAAGAATTGCGCAAAATGCCTACAGCACCCCTGCTAAGGAAGAAGCCCAATCTGACCGGTCATTTGGTGTGGATTAGCGGATAGGTTGGGTTCTGGCTGGAGTTCTTCACTGAACTTGTTTGGTGAGCTCCTTGGCAGTGTCCCACACTTGGACATTTGTTGCCTTGCAGCCCATACCCACAGCAGGCACTTGTCTCAAGCCGAATCTTTTTTCTTTTTCCTTTGGAAAGGCAGAGTGGCAGAGATATCTTCAGTCCCTGGTACATTTACATTTACATAACCAGGACAGCAGCTGGGGCTGGGCGCCAGGTTGAAGCCAGGAGCCTGGAACTCCACCCGGCTCTCCCATATGGACAGCAGAGATTCTAGTACTTGAGCCACCATCTGCCTCCCAGGTGCACGTTAGCAGGAAGTTGGGTGGGAAGCAGAGTAGCCAGGACTCAGGCACTCTGATGGATGCAGGTGTCCCGAGTGGCAGCTTAGCCCGCTGTGCCACAGTGCCCACTCCCAAGCTGGATCTTGGTAAGTCCAGGCTATAGTGAACTGACTAGTAGCTGCTGTTCAAAAATATTCAGAGATAAGGACAATCTCTGATAAGGTGTTGGTTTTTTTTTTTTTTTTGGACAGGCAGAGTGGACAGTGAGAGAGAGACAGAGAGAAAGGTCTTCCTTTGCCGTTGGTTCACCCTCCAATGGCCGCCGAGGCTGGCGCAATGCGGCCGGTGCACCGCACTGATCCGAAGGCAGGAGCCAGGTACTTCTCCTGGTCTCCCATGGGGTGCAGGGCCCAAGCACTTGGGCCATCCTCCACTGCACTCCCGGGCCACAGCAGAGAGCTGGCCTGGAAGAGGGGCAACCGGGACAGAATCCGGAGCCCCGACCGGGACTAGAACCCGGTGTGCTGGCGCCGCAAGGCGGAGGATTAGCCTAGTGAGCTGCGGCGCCGGCCTCTGATAAGTTTATTTAAAACAGATTTTAAGTTACAGTGGAATGGAATAAGATCAACATAATCTATTACTATATAAATAAAAACTGGAAATTTAGCAGATTTCTAAGATAAAGGAAACAGGCTACAACTTTAATGCTGACTTTTGTACTGTTAACAGTATAGTTAAACGTTCTTGACCCGTGATCAGGTAACTTGAAAGCATTTACCTTCTTAAGAGACGTAGGATTGTGTTGCTGAGTAGAAACAAACCTTGAGCCAGTGACTCTCCAGTTTGTTGGGATCACTCTAAAGGCAGAATAGCATATGTTGCTCCCCTGGCCCCATGAACTTTGAAATCTTTGGGTCTCCAAAGTTCATGCTACTTCTTCATTTGAATTTGTACTAAATCTTTATTAATGTCATAAGTAAATGTTAAAAGTACGCCTCCCTTGGTAGGAAAAGCCAAACCATATGTTTTAGCTCTTATTGGGGATTATTCATCCGAGAGTTCTCCTCTAACTGCAGGTTCATTTCATTAATAGGTGGGGAATCACAGTGTAACAGACAACCAAGCCTTGTTTTAGTCTAGAACCTGACCCACTTTACAAAATGAAAAAGAACAAATCTCCAGTGTGGCTGGAGGAGCCCAAGTACCTCATAACTGAAATAGAAGTATCCAGCCTGTTGGGCAAATTGCCAAAAGCATTCTGTGCCTCCCGGAGGGATCATGATGGCAAAGTCATGTCGATCAGCTGCACGCAAGAGCGGCTGGCCAGGTAGGAGTTGTGTCTTCTGGTTCCTAATAGGAATCACTAGATGCAGAATCACCAACCCAGCCCCAAAGAGCAAAGGGGACATGCTGCTTCCTGTAGACTCTGCAGGTGCTGCTTGCAGCCCAGTGGAACCAAAGTGGTTTAGACGACTGCTGGGGTAATCATTAACCCCACAATTCAAGTTAGGCCAACTTCAGGGCCTTGCACAAACATCCAGTAATAGAACTGCCATGACACGTCCACTCTCGTCTCACAGTTTTTGCTTTCACCTCCAAAACGCAGTGGCTTGCTTATCAAACCTAAATAGGGGCTCCACAGAGTATGCCTCAGGAGAGGTTCTTGTCTACTCTTTGGGCTAACATTTTTTTTTTTTGGGGGGGGGTGGGCTATCATTTTCAGTTCATGCTTCTTAGGAATAAAATATTAGCAAAGTTTATTTATAATCACCTGAATATACACCTAAATAGACAAAAGCCAGGTGGGGAGATTTTTTTTCTTATGTTGAATTGCTAGGTGCTACCTGCTCTTTCCAAACAAGACAGAGAAACCCCAGATTGCTCAATGCTACATATTACAGAAGGTACAGCACGGGCCGGCACTGTGGCACAGCAGGTTAAAACCCTGGCCTGAAGTGCCAAAATCCCATTTGGGCGCCGGTTCTAGTCCCGGCTGCTCCTCTTCCGATCCAGCTCTCTGCTGTGGCCTGGGATAGCAGTAGAAGATGGTCCAAGTCCTTGGGCCCCTGCGTCCATGTGGGAGACCTGGAAGAAGCTCCTGGCTCCTGGCTTCAGATCAGCGCAGCTCCAGCTGTTGCGGCCAGCTGGGGAATGAACCAGTAAATGGAGGACCTCCCTGTCTCTCTCTGCCTCTCCTCTGTGTAACTCTTTCAAATAAATCAATAAATAAAAAAAAAAAAAGGGGGTACAGCATGCAACCTTTAAATGAAGAGTAACAAAGACAGTGGCCAACCCCTCACCAACATGCCTTGTTCTTTTATCTTCTACCTGGTATATTATCTAAAGCTATGCAGAGCCACCCAGAGACTTAAGTTGTTCAGACCTCTTCTTCCATTCAGGACTTCAGCATCCACTGACTCCGTGGCAAGCACTGAGCTGAGAGGTGCTTGCATCTTCCTGGTCCCAACAGACCCATGAAGGAGGTTACTGTGGTCCACGTTCAGAGATGAGGAAGAAGACAGGAAACTGAGTGGCTGGCTCATGGTCTCAAGCACAGCTACCAGAGCTGGGCCCTCATGGGGGCTCGAATTCTTAACCATCAGGACTATTCCTCAAGCTATTGGTCTGAGTTCTGACAATGTTAAAACATGCTGTTTCTTTAATAATCTTACAAATCAAGATGCATTATCACCTTCTAATGAAAAAGTGCTTCAGCCTTCACTGCAGTGATTCCTGGTATCACAAGCTAAAAAACAGAGAAGACTTCATATGATCCAGTCCCAGGGAGGCCAAACACAGGGCAACACAGGGCAGGCACAGTGGTCCTGCAGCTGTCTGGATAAAGTGAAGGCAGGAGACCTGTGGACCATCAGTGTACAGTGCTACAGGCGTCCCTGACATGGATCCCACTGCCACAGCAATCCTACCACCACTCACAGCATGAGTGGAATCAGCTAGTCACTGATCACAGTAAGTTACACAGTTCTGCGGAAGCTGTAAAACACAGTTTTGTTTGTACACATTTCAGTAACACTCTTCTAACACTGAAGTTTCATGAAAAAACAGTTAATGGTGGTAGGATTCTGGCATAGCAACTACGATGCTGCTCAAGACGCCGTATCCCATGTTGCAGTACCAGCTCTGCTCCTGGTCCCAGCTGTTACCAGACCCTGGGAAGCAGCCGTTGATGACTCAAGTGGTTGGGTCCCTGCCACCCACATGAGAGACAGAAACAGTTCTTGCTCCCAGCTCCAGCCCAAGTCTTTGTGGTATTTGGGGGATGAATCAGTGATCAGGGTCTGTCTCTCTTTCAAACAAAACAAAAGTTAATGGACTTGCAGTTTCTCAAGTTTAAGAACCACTGATTCGGATATTAGTTCTTAAATCTACAATTTCATGCTATCTGAAAGGCAGGAGAGAAAACAGCTATCTTCCGTCTGCTGGTTCATGCCCCATCATGCCCCACAACAGCTGGGGATGAGGCAGCTCACAATCAGGAGCTAAAACTCAATCCAGGTGTCTCATGTGGCTGGCAGGAACTCAATTACTTGAGCCTCACTGTTGCCTCCCAGGATGCACATTAGCAGGAAGGGAGAGACAGAAGCGGAACCAGGACTTGAACTCAGGCACTTCTGGGATGCCGGCATCCTAAGCCACACTCCTGCCCAGACGATACAGTTTGACTCTTTTACCTAGAAAGTGCCTTCACATCATCTGAGTTGAAAAGAGAAAACTGCATTCTAATCTGATGGCTTGGAGGACACAACCAGCTGCAACCAGAAGGTTGCTGGACCAAGAGGAGCTCACATCCTCAGCTCCCCTGGTGTTGGCTGATAGAAAAACAGTGGTACCAAACCCAAAGTACACTGTTAGTAGGCAGGAAGGATGAACAGAGTTTCCAGTTTGTAACTAATGGATGAGTTCTAAAGCTTTAGCATTTCTTTACCCCTTGCCTCTACCCCCCCACAGTGAGAAGGGAGGAATTCTCTTGTCCTCAGAAGAAATTAACAGATTAAGAGGCAAATTCCATATCATCATCTGTCGTAGCTTCCAAGGATTAGAAATTCCAGTACAGTTAAGACATTAGCTCCTTCATCAAAACAGTTTAGCAAACTCTGTTCATCATTTGTCTGCCTCCATCTGTGAATACATGCTGGGCTTCAATTAATGAGCTACTTAAATCTGAGAGAAGCAAGACTTTAATGAAGAATGCTACAAGTATGGACAATAATTAGTTCTCATATTTTAAAAAAAGATTACAGAAAACACTTTACTGAAATTTTTTGCTAAAAAGACAGTCTTTAAGGATGTCCAAGAGAGACAGCAAGCACAACACAGTACAAAAGGAGAAGGGAATTTTGAATTCCAGTGCAAGACACTAACACAGCACAAGTAGAGAATCGGGCGGAAGCAACCATTTCACAAAGAATGGAACTGGGCATTCATATTCAATCAGGATTTGTTTTTTTGTTTTGTTTTGTTTTGTTTTTAGCTTTAAAATTCAGCTAAGGGAGGGGACTGGGAAGGAAAGGGGTGTAGCTAAGCTTATCTACAATCACCATTTTACCATAAAACACACTGGTTCAACCACATGAGAAGTGGAGGACAAACCTGCCTACACAGTCCAGCAGATATTAAGAGGCATTGCCAGGGCAGTCAGGTCTGGGGTTGATCACAACTGTTTCCAGTTTTTAAAGGGAGTCTGATTCCACAAGGACTGCTCTTACCAACCTGGGCTCCTAACAAACAGATGATGTTCCTTTCAATTTGCATCAGAAGGCCAACATTTTACATTGAACAAGTTCACTCCAAAAAATGCTCATGTTGCTGGTTTTAAAAGATCATGGGGTCATAAGTGGCTCCTAATAGACTCCATCATTTCCTAGAAGATTCTACAGATTACCAGGGATTTAAATGTAAGCAAACCACTAAAAAAGGGAAATCCTAAGGATATTCTGGCACTACACAAGCTGCGTGCCTGTCACCTCTGCCAGGACACGGGGCAGATTGGCTTTGCTTCTTGGCTCCATGATCTCCCACAGTGAGGAAGTGGAGCGGGGACATCCCCGTGCTGACAGAGGCTGCCCAAATCCTTAGCCCAGCCCAGCTTCTGAAAGAACAGCAGACTACCAGGACTATAATTAGGAACCAGGCTCCTGTGAATCCTGTGGAAATGAAGGCTTGTTTCAGTTCATGCCAAGTTTTTTCATGGTCCGCCAGCGATCCTTAATCATCACAGCTGTTCGATTAACAAATGGGTAATTTTTAGAAATGGCAGCCCAGTTTCCTTCCCCATACTTCTGCACACCAGCCTTGACCCACTCGCTTTCTTCTACAGTCCACTTCTGCAAAAGAAAACAGAGGCCACATTTCAGCGATGCTCTTCATTTGTATCTTCTCCAACACGTGATGAAATACACTCAGAATCCTAGTGAGCACGGTGCTGTGGTGTAGTGGGTTCAGCCGCCATCTGCAGTGCCGGCATCCCATATGGGTGCCAGTTTGAGCCCCAGCTGCTCCACTTTTTTTTTTTTGACAGGCAGAGTTAGTGTGAGAGAGAGAGAGAGACAGAGAGAAAGGTCTTCCTTTTTCTGTTGGTTCACCCCCCACAAGTGGCTGTTATGGCCGGCGCACTGCGCCAATCTGAAGCCACGAGCCAGGTGCTTCCTCCTGGTCTCCCACGCAGGTGCAGGGCCCAAGCACCTGGGTCATCCTCCACTGCACTCCGGGGCCACAGCAGAGAGCTAGACTGGAAGAGGAGCAACTGGGACAGAATCCGGTGCCCCAATTGGGACTAGAACCCGGGGTGCCGGCACCGCAGGCAGAGGATTAGCCTAGTGAGCCGCGGTGCTGGCCAAGCTGCTCCACTTTTAATCCAGCTCTCTGCTCATGTGCCTGGGAAAAGCAGCGAAGATGGCCCAAGTCCCTGGGCCCCTGCACCAACATGGGAGACCAGGAAGAAACTCTGGGCTTCTGGCTTCAGCCTGGCCCAGCCCCAGCCAGGATCTAGAAACTCATCCTGCAGCTCTCACATGAAAAGGGATCCAACTACTTAAGCTATCACCTGCTGCCTCCCAGTGTGTCCATCAGCAGGGAGCCGGAATCAGGAGTGGGGCTGGGACGCAAACCCACACACTCAGATAGAGATGCAGCATCTCAGGTGACACGTTTTGTTTTTTTTTAGGCTATGAAAGTATTTTATTTAGTAATGGAAAATATCACTAATTAAAATCTAGGAATGCATTACATTTAGCTCTCTATCCTTTGCAAGAGTTTCCACAAATAGTAGCATAGGGCTTCATTCCCCAGGTGACATCTTAACCACTGGCAAACCCTCATCCCATCTGCTAGGATTCAAAGATTTATTTATTTATTTGAAAGACAGAGTTACAGTGAGACAAGGAGAGACAGATCTTCCAGCTGCTGGTTCACTCCCCAAATGGCCACAATGGCCAGCACTGGGCCAGGCAAAAGCCAGGAGTCAGGAGCTTCATCTGGGTCTCCCACATGGGTGGCAAGGGCCCCAGCTCTTGGGCTATTCCCTGCTGCTTTTCCCAGGCCATTAGCAGGGAGCTGGATCAGAAGTAGAGCAAGCGGGACAAAAACCAGCACCAATATGGGATACCAGCAGAGCAGGCGGGCTTTCCCTGCTACGCCACAGCACTAGTCCTGAGGAAATTCGAGGCAGCAACATGTTCAGGCTGTAGCATGGGAGTTACTGCCTACTGTTAGTAACATTGTTGCACAGTGACAATCAGGAAATACTAATGAAACTGAAAAGGAACAGAGCAGAAAGATTTGGAAATGTGGAGCCTGGCCATAGAAGAAAGGAAGAAAATCCTTGTTTGGGACAGGGTTAACGAGGTAGAGTACTCACTAGCTAAAGAGATGAGTGCAGGAAAAAAGGAGCTATGTGCTAATAGGGAAAAAATGGAAGATCGATCCCAAAGGCATTCAAAGATCTTCACGGCTGCCCTTCCCATCACAGGCCCAGGGGCCCGGAAGAGCAGAATTGTTTGTGAAATCCCAGGACACTTTCAGTGACCCTGCCCACTACTGACTTGGGATTCATTTCCCGGTACTCTGCCAGCAAAGCACTCAGCAGCTGCTGCCATGGTTCAAGTGGGCCCAAGCTGCCTCATACACCTGCCATTTTAGCTGCAAATTTCCAATGTGTATATGTTGCGCATGTCAGGTTTCTGTCCCCCTAGATTTTTTTCTTCCACAGAAAAATTTAGTTTGAATTATCCGAAAACCTCAAAACAACCCCCAACAAACAAAGTTACTGGGTGCATGTTAATCTATGTCTGTGAGAAAGGGATCTTATGACTTGCATCAGAAAAGAAACCATGAATTACCTGCTTTCTTGCTATCATGCTGGCACTGTCTTCATCTGGTGCTGCTAGAAAACATGAAAGTGCACTCGTTTCAGAGTTCAGCTTTTACTGTGTAAAACATCAGAAAAAACAGAGAACGTCCCCAAGGGAAAACCGGCTTCAAATGTCACAAGCATGGAGATATCACTAAAGGAGAATGTATTTGTGTCCTTTGTTTGCAAAGACCACTTTAGCCCGCAAGTCTATATAGGGCAAGTGCATTACCAACAGGCTTTCAATAGATACAGACTAATGATACATTTCAGACTGTCTAGAAAAGATTATTTTCTAAAATTACTGAGGGACTATCATATTCTGGTTTTTTTTTATTTTATTTATTTATTTATTTATTTATTTATTTATTTATTTATTTTTGACAGGCAGAGTGGACAGTGAGAGAGAGAGACAGAGAGAAAGGTCTTCCTTTGCCGTTGGTTCACCCTCCAATGGCCGCCGTGGCTGGCGCGCTGCGGCCGGCGCACCGCGCTGATCCAATGGCAGGAGCCAGGAGCCAGGTGCTTTTCCTGGTCTCCCATGGGGTGCAGGGCCCAAGCACTTGGGCCATCCTCCACTGTACTCCCTGGCCACAACAGAGAGCTGGCCTGGAAGAGGGGCAACCGGGACAGAATCCGGTGCCCCAACCGGGACTAGAACCCGGTGTGCCGGCGCCGCTAGGTGGAGGATTAGCCCAGTGAGCCGCGGCGCTGGCCTTGTTTTTTTTTTTTTTTTTTTTTTTTTAAAGATTTTATTTATTTATTTGAGAGGTAGAGTTACAGACAGTGAGAGGGAGACACAGAGAGAAAGGTCTTCCTTCCGTTGGTTCACTCCCCAGATGGCCGCAACGGCCGGAGCTGTGCTAATCTGAAGCCAGGAGCCAGGCGCTCCTTCCTGGTCTCCCACGTGGCTACAGGGGCCCAAGGACTTGGACCATCTTCTACTGCTTTCCCAGGCCATAGCAGAGAGCTTGACTGGAAGAGGAGCAGCCAGGACTAGAACCAGTGCCCCTATGGGATGCCAACACCGCAGGCGGAGGATTAACCTACTGGGACACAGCGCCGGCCCCTGTCATATTCTGTTTTTAAGATTTATTTATTTGAGAGCATTAGAGAGAGGGAGAGACAGATCTCTCATCCTCTATTTCAATCCCTAAATGGCCCAAACAGCCAAGTCTGAGCCAGGCCAAACCCAGGAGTCAGGTGCTTCATCTGGGTGTCCCACATAGGTAGCAGGAAAAAAGCACTGCATTTCCTAGTCCATTAGCAGGAATCTTGATGGGAAGTGGAGCAGCTGGCACATGAACCAGCCCCCATTAGGGACGCTGAGGTTGCAGGCAGCTGTCTTACTGGCTATGCCACAATGCCAGCCCCTGTCATATTTTTTTGTTTTTGTTTTAAAGATTTTTAAATTTTATTTGAAAGGCAGAGTTACAGAGAGAAGACACAGAGAGAGGAAGAGAAAAAGAGAGAAAGATCTTCCATCCATTGGATCACTTCCCAAATAGCTGCAAGAGCTAGGGCTGGGCCAGACTGAAGCCAGCCTTCCAGGTCTGCCACGTAAGTGCTAGGGCCAAAGTGCTTGGGCCATCCTCTGCTGCTTTCCCAGGTATTTTAGCAGGGAGCTGGATTGGAAATGGAGCAGCCAAGACTCGAACTGGCACCTCTGTCTTATTCCTTAAATTTAATTTCACTTTATTTTTTAAAGTTCATTTATTTAGAAAGGCAGAATAACTAGTTTATTTCCCAAATGCCCACAAAAGCCAGGGCTAAGCCAAGCTGAAACCAGGAGCCAGGAACTGCATCTGGGTCTCCTATGTGGGTGGCAGGGACCAAACACTTGGGCTATCACCTGCTGCCTCCCAGGGTGTGCATTAGCAGGAAGCGGAATTGGAAGTGGGGGAGCCAGGACTGGAACCAGGCACTTCAATATAAGATACATGAATCTCACGCAGCAACTTAACTGCCATGCCGAATACCTACCCCAGGACTGTTTTATTTAAAACTCTAACATGTATGTATGTATATGATATGGTATTTCTGCTTTATGGCTCCCTGCCAGCCACTGCTTTGATATAACAGTTTTATTGATTTAAATCAGAATTTTCAAATCCTTACTCATTTTATCCAAGTTTAATTTGGGTCAGTTTCCTGAGCAAGAGTCCGCACTCCTACAGACCATGTGAGGTCTTTTCAAGCTCTTCTTCTCAGCCTATAAATAAGAGATCACGTCTCAGAGCTAGTGTTGTGGCACAGCAGGTTAAACCACTGCCTGTGATGCCAGCATCTCACACTGGGGCCAGTTCAAGCCCCAGATGCTCTACTTTCGATCCAGCTCCCTGCTAATGTGTCTGAGAAAGCAGTGGAGGATGGCCCAAATACTTGGGCTCCTATATCCATGTTGGAGACCTGAAAAAAGCTCTGGCTTTAGCCTGGCCCAGCCCTGGCCCTTGCAGCCATTTGGGAAATGAACCAGCAGGATCTCCCTTTAATGCTGCCTTTCAAAAAAAAGATTGAGGCTGGCACTGTGGCATAGCACATAGAGCCACTGCCTGCGATGCCATCCCTTATGGGTGTCCCTACTGCTTCACTTCTGATCTAGCTCCCTGCGAATAGCCTGGGAAAGCAGTGGAGGGAGACCCAAGTGTTTGGGCATCTGCCACCCATATGGGAGACCTGGAAGAAACTCCTGCCTCCTGGCTTCAGCCTGGCCCAGAGCTGGCTGTTTTGGACATCTGGGGAGTGAACCAGCAGGTGGAAGATCCCTCTCTCTAACTCTGATTTTTCAAAATAAATTAATTTAAAAAAGAAAAAAAATATGTATATATAGAGCTAGTAAGAGTTTTTTTTTTCTTCAACAACAACCAAAAAAATGGAGGGAATGACCCATAACCATCTTTTCTAATTAAAGGACTTTAGGAAGAACACCAACTATATTAAATCATAGTTTTTACTGAAATACAGCTAGGAATTCTCTTTAATCATAAAGTGCTGCTTTGACAGTCTCCATGGCTTACTGGGAAAGGACATGAAACTGACTCCTTGTCAATCCAAATGAGGTCAGACCTTAGTAAATTTTTCTATTTTGACAGCTGTAGATTCTGGAACATGAAGAGAACAACATATATCTGTAATCCAGCAAACATTAAGGAAGCGCCGAGGCGATTCCACGGCTCACCCTGAACTTGAAACAAGTCGTCCTCTTCCACCCAGGTCTCTTTTTCTTCCACCCCGTTAGAGCTGTTCCACTTGCTCTTGGGCACTCTGAGGGAGATCAAAGAGAGAACAAGATGTAAAACAAATTCATCCCAGCACATCCCATACTCTGTCCTCCACACGCTGGCCCGTACTCATCCTTGTTTGTGCCCACATGTGAGGTCCATCTGCATACAATTCCAAATCCACTGCCTCCCTCCCTGGCTGGCCAGCATCTCCACGTGAACACCCCCAGGCTGCAGGACCACTGCCCAAACAGCACTGAGTACATCACCGCCACCCGAAATCTCTTTTCTTCCTGGAATTTGTTTTGATTGTGTTTGACTTTTCTAACCCAGAAGATACAAACTCCTCCTTGATGCTCATCCCTGGGTGGACCTGCTTTCCCTCCTCGGTTCCCCTAGTTCAAGACACTGGTGCCTTTCACCAGGATTACACTGGCCTTTCCCTTCCAAAGCCACCAGAACAAGTGTGCTGCACTGACCACACCCCTCATGCCTGTGATGGCTTCTCCCTGTGTGAACGGCAGAGCCTAATGCCTTTATGGGGCACCCAGAACACCCAGTCTGCCCCCAGCTCTCACAAACGCACGCACACACAGCACCACTGCTCTTCTTCCTCCTATAAGCTCTGCACTTTCCTGCTCTGTGTGTCCTGTTCCCTTTACCTGGGAGTCCCTTCCCTGCCCAAATCCTAGCCATCCTCCAAGGCCATCTCTCAACAAAGCTTCCTCTTACTACCAACCCCAACACAAAGTCCCTAGTCCTCTATGCTGTGGCACAGGCATCCACTCAATAAAGAAGCATTTCACAATGTGCCCCAACCATGAGCTTCTTAAAGGCAGGGACCAAATCTTCATTTGCTACCCAACACCCAGCGCAGTCACACACCCCCTAACAGTAAGTAAGGCAATAATGGGATTGTCCAAGCACCACACAGGCGTTACAACATCAAGGATTAAATAAGCAAGAATCCTTCCTCTGAGCCTGAGATGTTAAGTACTTGGGTATAGCCCAAGGAAAGTCCCCCAACTGAAAAATAAACCCAAACCCAAAGTAAATGAAAACTGATTTGCCTCTTCTAATCAACTTTGTTACCTGACTGGCCTCAGAAAATGAAAACATCGCTTACAAAACAAACAGAAATGTCTGAATTAAGAGTTCTGAAAACATATGTAAATAACTTGTACAAGCTGACCAAGACAATGGACAAATCTGTTCTTCTACATGAAAAGAAACAATTTTTAACACTCTGGTAATTTTGCAAATAACTAATGAAAGCAGTTGGCTGATAAGTACATAGGTTTGGAAAAATTCCTTTGAGTTTCGTTTTTATTAAGTTATTTAACCAACTGTTAGAAGACAAATGGTGGACTCTCCTTTGTTTTTAAATCGGATCATATGACCCAAACTCCTGAAATAAATTTGTTAATAACACAGGGAAAGAATTACATAAGGTTTTTCTTCCTCTGAATATTACTGTCAACAAAAAGTCAGAGGGGCTACAGTTTTCTCTGTGCTTGGCTCAGTGCTGGCATAAAACTGACTTCAAGCCAGTGTGCAGCTGTTGTCTTCACAGGCCGCATCCCTGCTTATGGGCATTATTCCTATACAACTGTCCTGGTAGTCGCTTGAAGTGTTTCAGACAATGATTTCTTGTTGACAGTTCTTGGGTGGAAGGGGCTGAGATTAGGCCTATTAACTGTTGGTGGTTCTGTGGGCCCAGGCAACTCGGGCCACTTTATGATCTTTAAGTTGCTCACTTGCAAAGTGAGAACTCCATGAGCAGGAGTCTACCAGGAGCCAGCTAACTAGTCTGGCTGCTGGCTTTATGTGACATTGATGGGCTAAAGGTCTTTACATTTTTAAAAAGTGCAAAAAAACATAAGATGGAGAAATTATGTGGCCTACAATACCTCTGCTGGCCTTTTACAAAGTTTGGGTGTCACCCCTTACATTGCAAGAACAAGAATCATATTTGGTTACCTTGCTACATGCAAGGTACTACTGAGACAAAGCCTAGGAGCCAAAGCCCTGCCCCCAGTGATTGCCCCTGACTGCCTTCCAGATCGCCGGGCTTCCTCACGCCTTCCCTGCTTACCAAGGCCATCTCCAGCATACTCAGTGCCTGTCCAGGAGCCCTTGGGGCTGTCTCATCAGGCCTCCAATTAATTGTATTAGAATTATCTGGAGCAAGGTCACAAAAGCAGATTACATTCTTCTGCCTCTTCAAATTCAGTGGTCAGGAGCATGGGGACTTTTTCCCCCACAATTCCACAGGTATTTGTGACACAAAGCCCAGTTTGAGCACCTTGGCCTGACCGACTGCAATAGAAACTCGAGATCTGGCCCACAGACCCATCCAGACTGTTCTTCCTCACCCATGCACTGCATTCTTCCATCACACAGACTACAGGTAGTACACCAGGCTTTCTCACACTCATATGGCAGGCGATCCACTGCCCGGAACCCCGCCATGCTTGATGACCTACTCAGTATTGCTCCTCTGTGACCTTTGCTTCACTAAACTGCTGCGCCGGCACAGCTCTTCTCCCCCAGCTCCGAGGGCCCCTCACATTCCTCCTCTAAGAGTTGAAGTCAGGGACCCCTTTTTTCTGTAAAGGACCAAATAGTATCTGCAGCTTTGCAAGCCCTACTGTCTCTGTCGCCACCACTCCACTCATGGTCAGTGCGGAAAGCAGCCATGGACAATGTGTAACTGATGGGTGTGGCTGTGTTCCACTCAAACTTTATTTACACAGATAGGCAGTGGGCAGACTTGGCCCAAGGGCCATGCTTTGCCAACCCCTGCATCAGAGTACCTGTTACACTTCAAACCTTGACATATGAGAGGTGGGTGTATCAGGAACTTTCACAAATCCTCCCATTTACAAAACCACTGTAGTCTAGCACCCTCGCATTTCCTCACCTGTTCATGGGATAACACCTACACTCCATAGGGCTGCTGCGGAGTAAATTAAATCATGCACCAAACGGGAAGCACGTGTGGAGCTGCGTCTGCGGCCCATCAGCTGTGACTGACTTCCAAATACAAGCTGAGCACTCCCAGTACAGATTTGTGCCCAAGTATAAATCACTGTCCTGATGCCACAGCCCTCTGGAGCACCTTGTACAATGCATGCAGAGCACAGGTCCCCAAACAACTACAACACAGAGCAGTGGTAGAGATGGCAATGGCTTTGGGAGGTCAGCAAGGTGGATCATTTCAGCAGGGGTGAACAGGGAAGAGTTCATGGAGGAGGCAGAATTTTAAGAGGCAACTTGGTATACATGGCATATAGGACGTAGGCTTTTCTGTCAAGACTGACTTGACTTAAAAAAATCCCAAAGCTCATCCTTGTCACTTTTGAGTGAGCTAAGAACTGTTCTGAGCCTTCCTCCTTCCTCATCTACACAGTGGGTTAATGTATCACCTCACCGAGTGAGGAATGTAGATTCAGTGAGATTTTACAGCAAAGTGCTTGGCCCCAGGAAGCACTTAATCAACAATGGTTTCTTCTCCCTCTGAAGGACGAATGGGATTCAGACAAGCAATGGAGGGATGCCAGTTCACTGTGAGGAATGAGAAGAAGTGGAAGTAGAGTGGCAGAAACAAACACAGTGTGTTCCAGAGAGAGCAAGCAGACCAGTTTGCCTGGAAGGAGGATCCACACAGGGCACAAAGGACAGCAAAACTCAAACGCCAGGCTGGGAGTCACGATGGGGAGCAACACGATCCTAACCACCGCCCCAGAGCACCTAGCTCAATGTGGGAGATTAGCAAATATGTACTGAATTTGCCCAGTCTCAAATGCTCACAAAAGGTACAAAGCTAGAAATATTCATCAGTCACTTTTAGGGATCAAGGCGTAACGACCCAATTCAAATAAACTTCTTTTAACAAACAAGACTAATAATTATAGTCAAGACACTCAGATGTTTGCTAAAAATGAAAGCATCGATGAGTAGGAGGCTCTGAAACCTGTCCATCCTCACTCCTGCCCTAGTGCAATGCTTGGAAGCCTCATGTGGGGCTTTAGAACTGAAGGGATGTGGCTACGGCGTCACGCCCCGCTCCCAAGTCGCATTCTAGCAGTCTGAGCAAGCCTTGGTGGTAACTTAGCTGAGTTACTTCATTCACAGAAGTAATACCAGGCCCAACCAGGACCACCAAGCCTGAAAACTGCTACAAATAAGTTCTTCATACTTGGAATTCTTCTCCCTGGGGCGGGGTTGGTTGAGAGCCGTGGGCTTGGGTGGTGATGCAGGAACAGCCTCCTGGGAGGAGGTGAGGCCTGTGCTCGGCTCAGTACTCTGGCTGTCCTCTTCCAAAATCAATCTGCTTATCGTCATGCGCTTGCTCTTGGGCTGCAGTTCTGAGCTGCCCTCGCCCTCAGCAGGGGCTGAACTTTCATTTTCATCTTTTCTTGGTCTCTTGTTTTTGAGGGCTGGTGATGGTGGGGTCACTTGATTTGGAAGTACCAAATCTTTCTGGTCCAATTTTGAGAAGGCGGCATCAGAATCCTGTGCACCAGACAGAGCCTTGAAAGCTGCCTTCAGAGTTGTGATTCCAATGGTGGTTGGTGTGTTCTGTAGCTGCCTGCAAATAAAGGAAATATGTAAGGGTCAGTTTCACCATTGCTGATGTTCAGCCAAAGAGCCACAGCTTCTCTGCAGGGTCAACTTCAATGAACAAGAGGAATCCTTCAGTTGAGCACACCCCATTTTAAAGAGAGAGAAGTAGCCGGCGCCGTGGCTCAATAGGCTAATCCTCCACCTTGCGGCGCCGGCACACCGGGTTCTAGTCCCGGTCGGGGCGCCGGATTCTGTCCCGGTTGCCCCTCTTCCAGGCCAGCTCTCTGCTATGGCCAGGGAGTGCAGTGGAGGATGGCCCAGGTGCTTGGGCCCTGCACCCCATGGGAGACCAGGAAAAGCACCTGGATCCTGGCTCCTGCCATCAGATCAGCGCGGTGCGCCGGCTGCAGCGGCGGCCATTGGAGGGTGAACCAACGGCAAAGGAAGACCTTTCTCTCTCTGTCTCTCTCACTGTCCACTCTGCCTGTCAAAAAAAAAAAAAAAAAAAAAAAAAAGAGAGAAGTGAGAGACACTGTGGGGGGGGGTGGCTTCACACTGCCTTTATTCATAATAGCTCTTATTTATAATGAGTGCAAATAAACACTTTAAATACAATAGATAAGTTGGATTATGGAGTTTAAAATCCAAGTAAGAAAATCTTAAAGGAACTCCGTAAAGGCTCCCTCCAGAAGCCGTTGTGCTATCCAGAACTTGAAGTGTGTATGGACTAAAGCACTTTCTGTCTTCCCATCATGTGAGAACTCTGGATGGCGCCCACCTGGGCCATCAAGTGATCAACCAGCAATCTCACCTGCAGGTCTAGCCTTTTCTAGCCATTCCACTCCAACTCTCATGTGAGAAGACAAAGACTGGTCTCCACTCTGCTCCTTTCTCCTCCACAATGAGAAACCACCTTTTCTTTTATTTATTTATTTTTAAATTTATATGATCTTTGATTTTTTTTAAAAAATTTTTTGACAGGCAGAGTGGACAGTGAAGAGACAGAGAGAAAGGTCTTCCTTTTGTCATTGGTTCACCCTCCAATGGCCGCCGCGGCCGGTGCACTGCGGCCGGCGCACCGCACTGATCCGATGGCAGGAGCCAGGTACTCATCCTGGTCTCCCATGGGGTGCAGGGCCCAAGCACTTGGGCCATCCTCCACGGCACTCCCTGGCCACAGCAGAGAGCTGGCCTGGAAGAGGGGCAACCGGGACAGAATCTGGTGCCCCGACCGGGACTAGAACCCGGTGTGCCGGCGCCGCAAGGCGGAGGATTAGCCTAGTGAGCCGCGGCGCAGGCCTGAATCTTTTTTTTTAAAAAAGATTTATTTTATTTACTTGAAAGAGTTACAGAGAGAGGTAGAGAGAGAAAGAAAGAGAGCGCACGGTCAGTCTTCATCTGCTGGATCACTCCCCAAATCAGCCAGAGCTGGGCCAATCTAAAGCCAGGAGCCTGGAGCTTTTTCTGGGTCTCCCAAGTGGGTGCAGGGGCCCAAGCATTTGGGCCATCTTCTGCTGCTTTCTCAGGAACATTAGCAGGGAGCTAGATCAAAAGTAGCTGGGACTTGAACCAGTGCCCATATGGGATGCCGGCACTGCACACTGGGGCTTTAACCCGCTGTGGCACAATGCTGGCCCCAAGAAACTGCCTTTTCAAAATAAAGTTCACCTATCATTTGGAACAGCTAGCATGCTTAATGTCAAAACTATCAGGAGAGGAGCATACAAGCCAAATCCAGCTGATAGAGGTGCCTTGTTGCCTAACCACATGTGTTGTTTTTTTTTTTTTCCTAATGAATTGCCACCATTCAAAATTGAGAAGTCTCATATCATAAACCTGGACATCTCACACAAAACTTGAACAATGGAAGTCTGGACATGCTTGGTCATTTCCTCAGAGTATCACTCATAAGAAGCTGAAAAGCCTGCATCTCTGGTCACCAGTCCCATGTTCTCAGCTGTTTCATCCCACACCTGCTTTGCTCCTTACACTTCTTACCAGGCCCACAGAGGCATCTAGACTTGTAACGCCCCACTTTAGCTACTGGTCTTGGAATCTTGATCACACATCTGAACACTGCTTCCTGGATGCATTAAAAGATTATGTATCCACATGGAAGTACCAAGTAGATATGGGCAAGCAAGGAGAGCAAAATGGAGGTAGAATCTTCTATGAAGGATAAGCCAATAAAGAGCTTATGATAGGAACCCAAGATATCCCATCTGCAATATTCTCATTTTCCTAGGGTGTGCCCACCATTTCCCACAGTGCTTTGCACAAGAAACTCAGTAACATGTTAGTATCAAATCAACAAGAGTAGGGACAGGCAGTATATTGCAGCAGGTAAAGCCACCACTTTGGACACCTGCATCCCATATTGGAGTGCCTGGGATCAAATCCCACCTCTACTTCTAATCCAGCTTCCTGCTACTGCGCCTGGGTGGTAGCAGATGATGGTCCAATTGGTTGGGTCCTTGTCACCCATATGAGACCTGGATGGAGTCCTGGGCCCCCCCGGCTTCAGCCTGGCCCTGGCCAGGCAATTGTGGGCATTTGGACAGTAAACCAGTGCAGAGAAGTTCTTGGTCTCCCTCAATATCTCTCTTTGTTACTGTGCATTTTAAATACATTGCAAAATAAGATTTTTTTTTTTTCCCAAAAAAATCACCCAGAGGAATAGATCCTGCTCAGTGTTTTACCTAAGAACACAGGAGGACATTCGCCCTCACCTTGCTGGTTCTCTTGGGGGCTTTGCCACAGGCTCTGGTGCTGGCTGTTTGTCTTCCTTCACTGTACTCGAGGCAGCAGACTGAGATTTCAAAGCCTTTTTGGCCATCTGGGAAACACATGATGTCATTAGGAAGAGAAGACACAGGACTTTGTTAATTCTCTGTAATCACTATGACTCAATATGCAAACAAGTTCACTTACAAATCCAATCTAGGCATATACTGGACAAGAACATGAAATGGGAGAGACCTTGTAAGAATCATCTGTAACTTGTTTTTTTCCTCAGAAAACACAGAGCACCTCCAAAAATGGCTCACAACTTGAGTGGTACTAACTATTTTGACATTGGAAGAACTCTCTCATCTTTTAATACCAATTAATGACATGACTGTACTCCACACCTCTCCACCCTTCCAGTCTCAGCCCTAATAATCAGTTTTTGACTCTCAAGTACACCTATGGGGTCATGTACAAAAGTCCAATTTTTTTTTAATTTAAGATAATTAATAAATATTTATACTAATGTCTTTTAGTTGGCATTTGGAATTTTTTTACAACTGTATTTTGACAAGTATGTTTTACTTCATTAGTAACTGTTTAAAAATCCTGACACAGAAAGCCCTGAGTGGACTAGTAGTTCAACTCCAGCTGTTCATCTGTCTCCCCCTGATTTAAATTTTACACATTTCCCAGTCAGTCCAGTGTTACTCAGTTTCAGGAACTTTTCTCTGTAACATGTGAGTTATTTTTTTTTCTTTCCTAAAGATTTATTTACTTATCTGAAAGCCGCAGCTACAAAGAGAGGAAAGAGAGAGAGAGAGAGATCTTCCATTCACTGGTTTGCCTCCCAAATGGTCACAGTGGCCGAGGCTGGGCCAGGCTGAAGCCAGGAGGCAGGAACTCTATTCCAGTCTGCCATGTGGGTGGCAGGGCCCAAGCATCTGGCATCTTCCAATGCTTTCCCAGGCCACAAGCAGGGACTTGAATCAGAAATAGAGCAGCTGGCATGGGGGGGGGGCACACGCTATGGCATAGCAGGTAATCTACCACCTTCAGTGCTAGCATCTCACATCCTGGTTCCTCCACTTCTTTATTTTATTTTTTTGAGAGGCAGAGTCACAGAGAGAGAGGGAGAGACAGAGAAAGAAGTCTTTTTTCCGCTGGTTCACTCCCCAAATGGCCACAATGGCAGAGCTGGGCTGATCTGAAGCCAGGAGCCAGAAGCTTCTTCTGGGTCTCCCAAATGGGTACAGGGGCCCAAGCATTTGGACCATCTTCTGCTGCTTTCCCAGGCCATAAGCAGAGAGCTGGATCGAAAGTGGAGTACCTGGGACTCAAAGTGGCACCCATAGGGATGCCAGCACCGTAGAGGCTTAACCTATTATGCCACAGCACGGGTCCCCTGCTCCACTTCTGATCCTGTTTCCTGTTGATGGCCTGGGAAAGCTGTAGACGATGGCCCAGGTTCTTGGGCCCCTGCACCCATGTGGGAGACCTGGAGGAAGTTCCTGACTCCTGGGTTTGGCCTGACCCAGCCCCAGCTGTTGTGGCCATCTGGAGAATAAACCACCAGATGGAAGATCTCTCGTTCTCGCTCTCTGTCTCTGTCTCTCCCCCGCCACTCTGTCCCTGTAACTCTACCTTTCAAATAAATTTCAAAATATAAATATTGGGAAAAAAAAAAGTGGCAGAAGAACCAGGATTCAAAGTGGCACCAATATGGCTGCCAGTTTAACCTGCTACACAACACTGGCCCAGGTGTGCTGCTTTAAAAGCCCAGAGTTCTAGCCTCACAGACAGTGGCAGGATCTTTCCCAGTTACCTGAAATGTCAATAAAAGGATCCCAGGTCAGAATCAAGTGTCCTGACTCTTGTTCTCTGAACGTCCTAAATTACCTGTGTTAAAAGTAATTTGAGGGGCTGGCGCTGTAGTGTAGCGGGTAAAGCCGCTGTCTGCAGTGCCAGCATCTCATATGGGCACCAGTTCGAGTCCCAGCTGCTCCACTTCCGATCCAGCTCTCTGCCATGGCCTGGGATAGTAGTAGAAGATGGCTCAAGTTCTTGGGGTCCTGTACCCACGGGGGAGACCCAGAAGAAGCTCCTGGCTTCAGAATGGCACAGCTCTAGCCGTTGTGGCTATCTTGGGAGTGAACCAGTGGATGGAAGATCTCCCTCTCTCTTTGCCTCTGCTTCTCTGTAACTCTGCCTTTCAAATAAATAGATAAATCATTTTTTTTTTAAGTAACTTGAAATTTGCCAAACCACTGTTAGGATCAATGATTAATACTATCTGAATATGGGCCTGGCAGGTCTACTGTTAGGAAATTTCAACATTCTCAAAACTTGTATGTTAGGCCGGTGCCGCGGCTCACTAGGCTAATCCTCCGCCTTGCGGCGCCGGCACACCGGGTTCTAGTCCCGATTGCCCCTCTTCCAGGCCAGCTCTCTGCTGTGGCCAGGGAGTGCAGTGGAGGATGGCCCAAGTGCTTGGGCCCTGCACCCCATGGGAGACCAGGATAAGTACCTGGCTCCTGCCATCAGATCAGCGCGGTGCGTCGGTTGCAGCACACCGGCCACGGCGGCCATTGGAGGGTGAACCAATGGCAAAGGAAGACCTTTCTCTCTGTCTCTCTCTCTCACTGTCCACTCTGCCTGTCAAAAAAAAAAAAAAAAAAAAAAAAAAAAAAAAAAAAAAAACCCTTGTATGTTAAAAAACAACTCACTCATGTTCCCTCAGCAGATCCACTACCTAGGACAGCCTGGGTTCTTTCTAGTGCTGTCCTGAACCTCACAGCTTCCATTCTTTATCTCATTGGTCAACTAAAGGTCTTGATTTGGCCTATTTTTATCTGATTCACTCGCCAGGTGACCTCAATGGTTAGGGCTGGGCCAGGCCGTTTATCAGGGTCTCCCACGTGCACACCAAGCTTCTTCTATTAACAACCCAATTCTGCCACATTTACCATACCACTTAGCTCAAATTTCACCTCCCTTGGGAACCACAACTATGTATGAACGTTCCACTCCAACCACAATAAATTAATCACATGTGAAAGAGGTAAAAATGGGAGGTGAGAGAGAGCTCCTATGCTTTTTTATTTTTAAGATATTTAATTACGGAGGACAGTGCATATAATCCAAAGTGTTTTTCACACATTAAGTCTTTGCACTTCCTATTTTCTAAGTGCTTGCACATCCTCAGAGGGCAGTCAGTCATGAGAGGAAACAAGGGTCAAGGCACACCGTGAGGAGGTAGGGCTCTGTGTCGTCCAGGTGGCTCTCCAGGAAGCGCAGCATCTTCTGTTGGAAGGTCTCATAGGAAAAGTTCTGGATTACAGGGTGGGCCACGTTCTTTTCTCGAATAATGTTCAGGAGATCATTTTTCATCTTCTACACAGAAGATCGGCATTTGTACCACATAAAGGAAGAGAAAAATCCAGTAGAAGTTCAGTGATGATGAGTGTGACCGAACACTGCAGCATCTGGCAGTGACATCACTGGGACACGTATATGAAGGGAAGCCCAGCACAACAGATTAGAGTTCAGCCACAGTGGGTTACTCTGCAGCTATAAAAAAGGGGTAAGGGAGTCTTTATGTGCTAAGAGGATGATCTCCAAGATACAGGAGGTTAAAAAGAAAAAGCAATTTAATATATGTTCAGATCAGTGTATAGAATATACTGTCACATATGTGAATTTGAAGAAAAGAGAAAATAGATCTATGTGTACTCGTGTATACACACAAACACACACACTCCTATTTGTTTGCATATGCATAGAATATTACTGGAAAGATAAAAGAAAGAAATGACATTATTGCTTCTGATGGGAACAAAATAGGTAAGGGTCAAAGACGAGAGAATTTTCACTGAAATCTTTGCTTATTCCTTTGAATGTTGTATTATGTAGGCATATTACCTTTCCAAAAAATAAAGTTTAAATTTATATTGAAAAGAAGAATATCGCTTCTCGGCCTTTTGGCTAAGATCAAGTGTGAAAAGAAGAATAAGAACAGGGGACCCACTGGACTTCTGACACCAGGAAACAAGGGTTAAGTCCTCATGAAAGCAGTATCTCAAGTTTGCAGGATCGGTGTGTACATAAACAGGGTAGAAGTATTAACAAAACTTGTTAGGTTCAGACATAGTACGGACAGTTAACACAAATGTTCTATCACAAACTGAACAGAAATAAGGCAAATAAATAAATGGCTGATGTAAATTTGCTTAATGAAAAGTAAATCATAAAAATTCAATCTTACAGTGAGTTATCATGGATATAAAATGCAGCATGCTGTAGGAGTGGCATATTAGATAACCTCCACACAAAGAATCCATTCCCTGATTCTTCAGAAAAAGCAGTGAGATGGATTTCAGTCATGGGAGTAAAAAGATAACAAACTTACCTGAGTTGTGGGGTCCTTAGACATATGTTTTTTCAAAATTTTTGAAGCCTTTTCAAATTCTTTGTTCTTGATACAAATAATGACAGCCTACAAAAGGAGGAAAAACCTTTTTTTTTTTACTTTTGTAATAACAGGTATAATCAAAATATCAAACATCACAATACTCTATTAAAAAGCCAAGCTGAGTCTCAGGGACCCAAGAACTTTTTCACAGTATGTCGAATTCCTGTACTTAAAACGTAACAATTACTGTTTAAGCATCATGAACAAGTGTTAGCTGTTTCAGTCTGTAAGGTGGTCACTGTTCTGTGTTAACAGTGCATTTTTTTTAAAATGGCTGATATAGCAAAGTCTGATCCCCTGGATTATAGACCATTTAATCAATTTGAATGGGGCCTAAGGCAAGACATAATGGACAGGAGTCATTTTAGGGCCCTGTAATCTCAGGTCCCCAGAACAACTGGTTCCGCTGTAGAGCTTTCAAGTAAGGGGTGAGGGGTGGGGGAAGGAGGATACGCTGTGAGCAGGAAAAACAAACAAGTGATCTGCTGACCACAGGATCTGCTAGTTCCATTCAGGAAAGGCCTGGGGTCAATTCTATGGGAAAATGAAAAGACAAGCCTCTATACCATAAACCCTAGCTGGCAACTTTAGTTAAAATGTGCTGGGAGGCCGGCGCCGTGGCTCAATAGGCTAATCCTCCACCTTGCGGCGCCGGCACACCGGGTTCTAGTCCCGGTCGGGGCGCCGGATTCTGTCCCGGTTGCCCCTCTTCCAGGCCAGCTCTCTGCTATGGCCAGGGAGTGCAGTGGAGGATGGCCCAGGTGCTTGGGCCCTGCACCCCATGGGAGACCAGGAAAAGCACCTGGATCCTGGCTCCTGCCAGGATCAGCGCGGTGCGCCGGCTGCAGCGGCGGCCATTGGAGGGTGAACCAGCGGCAAAAAGGAAGACCTTTCTCTCTCTGTCTCTCTCTCTCACTGTCCACTCTGCCTGTCAAAAAAAAAAAAAAAAAAAAAAAAAAAAAAAAAAATGTGCTGGGAGACCAAAAAAGCCAGCTCACCCACAAGCAGCAAATGAAAGGACAAGTTCTAGGTAAGATGAGAATGTCTCACTAGTCACAGAGAAAAAGAAAAGTCCTTCTGTAAAGAAACATCAGAGACAATATATAGAGAGGAAAAAATCCAGTGATCAGAAATTAAAAAGAGGCTGGCGGCGCGGCTCACTTAGGCTAATCCTCCACCTGCGGCGCCGGCATCCCAGGTTCTAGGCCCGGTTGGGGCGCCAGTTCTGTCCTGGTTGCTCCTCTTCCAGTCCAGCTCTCTGCTGTGGCCCCGGAGGGCAGCGGAGGACGGTCCAAATGCTTGGGTCCCTGCACCTGCATGGGAGACTGGGAGGAAGCACCTGGCTCCTGGCTTCAGATCGGCGCAGCGCCGGCCATAGAGGCCATTAGGGGAGTGAACCAACGGAAGGAAGACCTTTCTTTCTGTCTCTCTCTCACTGTCTATAACTCTACCTGTCAAATAAAAATTAAAAAAAGAAAAAGAAATTAAAAAGAAAATTGTACCATATGTTGACATTTACAAGAATCAGAAAAGCCAACATAACACTGGCAGCATCTGGAGTTATATAAGATAATGTAGATACCTTAAAGCTAGTCTCAAGGAGAAGCATTAAAGAAACAGATTTTTTTTTTTTTTTGGACAGGCAGAGTTAGACAGTGAGAGAGAGAGAGAGAGAGAGAGAGAGAAAGGTCTTCCTTTTGCCGTTGGTTCACCTCCCAAGTGGTTGCTATGGCCGGCGCGCTGCACTGATCCGAAGCCAGGAGCCAGGCGCCTCTCCTGGTCTCCCATGCAGGTGCAGGGCCCAAGGACTTGGGCCATCCTCCGCTGCCCTCCCGGGCCACAGCAGAGAGCTGGACTGTTAGAGGAGCAACCGGGACAGAACTGGCGCCCCAATCGGGATTAGAACCCGGGGTGTCGGCGCCACAGGTGGAGGGTTAGCCTAGTGAGCCTCGGCGCTGGCCAAGAAACAGATTTTTTAAAAGATCTCTTTCAAAAAGGAAAGCTGGAGCAGATGCTGTGGGGCGGAGAGTAAGCCACCACTTGGGACACCCAGCTATTCTGCACTCCTGATCTGGCTTCCTGCTAATGCACCTGGGAGGTCCCTGCCACCCACATGGGAGATCCAGAGGAATTCCTGTATTCCAGTCCTGGTGCTGCAGGGATTTGGGGAGTGAACAGTGGATGATCTCTCTTTCAAATAAATACATAAATAAAACACAGAGCAGCAAAGGAAAGCAAACTCGTCTGTTGTCTTCATGGGGAAGAACATACAGAGATCTAGACCAAGAAAAGGAAGAACAGCGTCACATACTCTTGAATACACAGGTTTACTCCTAAGTTCTTGTAGTGAGGAAGCAAAGAAAGTCTTTTCATTTTAATCACGACCATTGCCACTTACACATCCTTTTCAGCAGAAAAACCACAGTTAAGACTATACTTTCTTGAAGAACACACTTTTTACTTCTTAAATCATAGGTTAATTTTACTTAACATTCAGCAAAATTACATTTTTGGGGTGTACAGTTCTGATTTTTAATACAAGTAGACTCCTCTGAGCTGTTCCTTTGTGGTCATATCCTTCCCCATCCCTAATCCTTGCTCTGTCTTCTGTCTTCAGGAACATCACATAAGTGGAACCACAGAGTCTGAAACACTGATTTTTTTTTGGTAAAGATTTATTTTTTATTTATTTGAAAGGTACAGTTATAGAAAAGGGGTGGGGGGAGAGCTTCCATCTGCTGGTTCACTCCCCAAATGATTAGGGCTAAGCCAGGTTGAAGCCAGGAGGCTGGAGCTTCTTCCAGGTCTCTCACGTGGACGTAAGGGCCCAAGCACTTGGGGCATCTCCTCCTGCTTTCCCAGGGACACTAGCAGGGAGCTGGATCAGAAGTGGAGCGGCCAGGTCTCCAACTGTTGCCCGTATGGGATGCCAGTGGCACAGGCAGAGGCTTAACCTGCTGTGAAACAATACCAGCCCCAAGGAGCCCTGATTTTTCAAAGAGGTACCCTTGAGGGTGTCCACCTTCACTCTAACGCTGCTGAGGCCCATCCATGTTGCCGCAGGATTCAGAGTTGGTTTCTTCTTCCTGCCGAGCTGTGAAGTTTCTCGTATAGATGTACTAGCTTACTTATACATTCATCCCCTGAAGGCCACTCGGGTTGTTTGTAACCCCGGGTTATTATGAATAGAGATGCAAAACGTTCATGTACAGGTTTTGGTGTGAACCTAATTCTTCACTTCTATAAGGTAAACAGCCAGGAATGGGATTGCTGGGTCACGTAGAATGTGTCCGTTTAGCTTTGTAAGAAACAACCAAACTGTCTTCTAGAGTAGCTGGACTATTTTTTAAAAGATTTATTTTATTTATTTGAAAGGCCAAGTTACAGAGAAAGAGAGAGATTTTCCATCTGCTGGTTCATGCCCCAAATGGCTGCAACAGGAAGGGCTGGGCCAGGCCAAAGCCAGGAGCCAGGAGCTTCTTCTGGGTCTCCCATGTGGGTGTAGGGGCCCAAGCACCTGGGCTGTCTTCCAGTGCTCTTTCAGGCACATTAGCAGGGAGCTGGATCAGAAGTAGAGCAGTGGGCCGGCGCTGTGGCACATCAGGTAAGGCCGCTGCCTGCAGTGCTGGTATCCCATATGGGCACCAGTTCGAGTCCCAGCTGCTCCACTTCTGATCCAGCTCTCTGCTGTGGCCTGGGAAAGCAGTGGAAGATGGTCCAAGTCCTTGGGCCCCTGCACCCACGTGAGAGACCTGGAAGAAGCTCCTGGCTTTGGATCAGTGTAGTTCAAGCAGTTGCAGCCAATTGGGGAGTGTATCAATGGATGGAAGATCTCTCTGCCTCTCCTTCTCTCTCTGTAACGTTTTCAAATAAATAAATAAATTTTTTTTAAAAAAAGAAAGAAGTAGAGCAGCCAGGACTTGAACCGACACCCATACGGGATGCCAGTGCTGCAGGTGGCAGCTTAACCCACTATGCCACTGCACCAGCCCCAGTTGTAACACTGTATCCCCATCAGTAATGTATGAAATTTCCAAATACTCTATATCCTGGCTAGTACTCTAAAAAAAATTGTGTAAATATATGGTTTACATAATGGTCTGAAATATATAATTCAAACTTAACTTTATTAGTATTTTTAAAACAAATATAGCCATTCTAATTCCTATGTACTATTATTCACTGTGATTTTGTATTTCTTTAAAGGCCAAATGATGTTGCAGGTTTTTCTTTTCTTTTCTTTCTTTTTTTTTTTTTTTTGATAGGCAGAGTGGACAGTGAGAGAGAGAGACAGAGAGAAAGGTCTTCCTTTGCCGTTGGTTCACCCTCCAATGGCCGCCGCGGCCGGCGCACCGCGCTGATCCAATGGCAGGAGCCAGGAGCCAGGTGCTTTTCCTGGTCTCCCATGGGGTGCAGGGCCCAAGCACCTGGGCCATCCTCCACTGCACTCCCTGGCCACAGCAGAGGGCTGGCCTGGAAGAGGGGCAACCGGGACAGAATCCGGTGCCCCGACCGGGACTAGAACCCGGTGTGCCGGCGCCGCTAGGCGGAGGATTAGCCTAGTGAGCCGCGGCGCCGGCTCTTTTCTTTTTTAATTTATTTGATAGGTAGAGTTATAGACAGTGAGACAAAGAGAAACGTCTTTCTTCCGTTGGTTCACTCCCCAAATGGCTGTTACGGCTGACACTGCGCCAATCTGAAGCCAGGAGCCAGGTGCTTCTTCCCGGTCTCCCATGCGGGTGCAGAGCCCAAGCACTTGGGCAATCCTCCACTGCACTCCCAGGCCACAGCAGAGAGCTGGACTGGAAGAGCAGCAACCGGGACTAGAACTGGCGCCCATATGGGATGCCAGTGCTGCAGGCGGAGGATTAGCCAAGTGAGCCACAGCGCCAGCCCCGCAGGTTTTTTCATGTCCTTTTTTTTGGCTACTTTGTTCTTTTTGGTGAGTCTTGCCCATTTTAAAAGTAGGGTTGTATATACAGGCTTGGTTATTTTGAGAGTTCTTTAAAATTTTCTCTTCAAGACTTAGTTATTTCAAAGAGTTACAGAAAGAGAGATTTTTCCATCTAGTGGTTCACTCCTCAAACGGCTGCAATGGCCTGGGCTGGGCCAGGCCACAGTCAGGAGCCTAGTATTCCATATAGGTCTCCCACATGAATGGCAGGGGCCCAGGCACCTGGGCCATGTTCTGTTGCTTTCTCAGGCACATCAGCAGGGAGCTGGGTCAGACGTGATGCAGCAAGATGTGATCCAGTGTTCACACAGGATGCCAGCATCACATGGCAGCTGAACCCACTGTGCCACAAGCAGGCCCCAGTTCTTTATCTGGTTGAGATACAGTCCTTTGTCAGATAGGTGATTTGCAAATATTTGTCCCAATCTGTCTTTTCTTCTCATAATCGTGGCTTTTTTTTCCCCCAAAGTTAAATTTTTTTTCCCTAAAAAAATGTCACAGGGCAAGGTTTATGCCTCGGCACAGCTCCTTTTTCCAGTTTCCTGCTTGCAGGAAAACTAGGAGGCAGTAGTCATGGCTCAAGTAAATGGGTTTCTGCCATGTGGGAAACCTAGATTGAGCTGCTGACTCCCAGCTTTGGCCACCCAGCCATCAGGTGCACTTGGGGACTTAATCAGTGGATGGGAGTGCTCTGCTCTCAAATAATTTTTTAATTAATTAATTAATTTGAGAGGCAATTACATAGAGTCGGAGGCTGAGAGAGAGAGAGGTCTTCCATCTGCTGGTTCACTCCCCAGTTGGCCGCAATGGCCGAGCTGGGGCGATCCGAAGCCAGGAGCCAGAAGCTTCATCTACGTCTCCCACATGGGTGCAGGGGCCCAAGCACTTGGGCCACCTTCTACTGCTTTCCCTGGCCACAGCAGAGAGCTGAATGGGAAGTGGAGCAGCCTAGTCTTGAACCAGCGCTTATACGGGGTGCCAGCATTGCAGGCAGCGGCTTTACCCACTGTGCCACAGCACTGGCCCCCTCAAATAATTTTTTAAGATTTATTTTATGTATTTGAAAGACAGAGCTATATAGAATGGGAGAGAGGGAGAGGTGGAGAGAGAGAGAGAGAGAGAGAGAGAGAGAGAGAGAGGTCTTCCATCTGCTGGTTCACTCCCCAGATGGCTGCAACAGCCAGAGCTGAGCTGATCTGAAGTAAGGAACCAAGAGGTTCTTCCGGGTCTCCCACGTGGGTGCAGGGGCCCAAGGACTTAGGCCATCTTCCACTGCTTCCCCAGGTGCATTAGCAGGGAGCTGGATCAAGCTGGGACTTGAAAGGCCTGGGAAAGCAGTGGAAGATGGCCCGAGGCTGGGGCTCCTGTACCAACACGGGAGATCCCGAGGAAGCTCCTGGCTCCTGATCGGCCCAGCTCTGTCTGTCGTGGCCATCTGGGGAGTGAACCAGCGGATGGAGGATCCCTTTCTCTCTGTGTATCCCTCTCTCTGTAACTCTGTTCTCAAATAAATATTTGAAAAAAAAAAATATTGCCAATAAAACATGTCCAGTTGTCCAGAGAGTGGGTGACATTCTTAGTATGAAATGGTAAGGAAATAATGACCTTGATAGGGAGGGCATAAATGTGTCATTTATAAACCCAGCTTATACTTCTCCCTTGTCTTCACTTTTCATTCAGATCCACTGGGGTGATACCTTTCTCTTGGTTTTTTTTGGGGGGCCAGGAATCTCAATTCTAAAGCCTTGTGAGAAGACATGGCAAAGAAAGGAGGTGGGCACACACTCCATGATGGCAGAAAAAAGGAGAAAGGTAAGAGTTTAAAACTTTGATATAGTCAAATCTATTTTTCCTCTGGATTATGGTTCCAGCATTTAAGAACTTTTGTCTAACTCCCAGACAAGAATATATTATGTTTTCTTCTAAAAGTTTTGATTTTTTCTTTTCTTTTAAATTTTTTTTTAAATTTTTTGATAGGCAGAGTGGACAGTGAGAGAGAGAGACAGAGAGAAAGGTCTTCCTTTGTCGTTGGTTCGCTGATCCAATGGCAGGAGCCAGGTACTTATCCTGGTCTCCCATGGGGTGCAGGGCCCAAGCACCTGGGCCATCCTCCACTGCACTCCCTGGCCACAGCAGAGAGCTGGCCTGGAAGAGGGGCAACCGGGACAGAATCCGGTGCCCCGACCGGGACTAGAACCCAGTGTGCCGGCGCCGCAAGGTGAAGGATTAGCCTAGTGAGCCACGGCGCCGGCTCAAAGTTTTGATTTTTACATCTTACATTTAGTTTACAATCCATTTTGAGTGAATTTTTGTCTAAGATGCAAGTATGTCATGGGCCATATCTGAGTATGAACATTCAGTTGTTTCACACCATTTGCTGAAAAGACTATCCTTTTCCCACTGAATACTTTTCCCATTGAATTTCCTTCACATCCTTGTCAAAAATCAGTCATATTCATGTCGACTCTAGTATTTTGTTTCTGGACTCTCCTGTTTCAGTAATCTCTTATCTCTCCAGCCATGAGCAGCTTTATAGGAACTCTTACAGTTGGACAGAATAGTTTTGGTTGTTTTAGTTTATCTTTAAAAAAATTTAGATTCAGCTAGTCTGTATTTACAGAAAATCCTGCTGAAATTGTGACTTGAATTGTATTAACACTATAAATGAGCTGGAGAACCAACACTTTAACTATATTGTTTTCCAGTCTATTAATATGTTATATATATATATATATATATATATATATATATATATATATATATATATCAGGTCTTTCTTTCATCAGCATTTTCTATTTTTCCATGTACAGGTCCTACATGTTTTGCTACATTTATACCTGAGTGTTTCTTTTTCTACAAAGCTACTGCAAATGGTTTTGTTTTGGTATTTTAATTTTTAATTGTTCACTGCTGCTACATAAAAATGATTTTTATATTGTTGTCATATTTTACAACCTTGCTAAATGAACTCCATGGGGTTTTTTACATACTCTTGTCAGCTGGAAATACACAAAATTTTATTCCTTCCTTTTTTTCCAGTCTGTATGCCTTTTTTTCCTTTTTTTATTTGACAGGTAGTTATAGACAGTGAGAGAGAGAGACAGAGACAAAGGTCTTCCTTCTGTTGGTTCATTCCCCAAAAGGCCGCTACGGCTGGCGCTGTGCCAATCCGAAGCCAGGAGCCAGGTGTTTCTTCCCGGTCTCCCATGTGGGTGCAGGGCCCAAGCATTTGGGCCATCCTCCACTGCACTCCCAGGCCACAGCAGAGAGCTGGACTGGAAGAGGGGCAACTGGGACTAGAACCTGGCACCCATATGGGATGCCGGTGCCGCAGGCGGAGGATTAACCAAGTGAGCCACAGCAACGCCCCCCTCCCCCTTTTCTTTTAAAAGATTATTTGGGCCAGCGCCACGGTTCACTTGGCTAATCCTCTACCTGCGGCACCGGCACACTGGGTTCTAGTTCCGGTCGGGGCGCCGGATTCTGTCCTGGCTTCTCCTCTTCCAGTCCAGCTCTCTGCTGTGGCCCGGGAAGGCAGTGGAGGATGGCCCAAGTCCTTGGGCCCTATACCCGCATGGGAGACCAGGAGGAAGCACCTGGCAGCGCACTGGCTGTGGCAGCCATTTGAGGGGTGAACCAATGGAAGGAAGACCTTTCTCTCTCTCACTGTCTAATTCTGCCTGTCCAAAAAATAAATAAATAAATAAAAAAGATTGATTATTTGAAAGGCAGAGTTAGAGAGCGAGTTAGAAAAAGATATTCCATTCACTAGTTCACTCCACAAATGGTGGCAACAGCCAGGGCTGGGCCAGACCAAAGCCAGGAGCCAGTTTCATCGGAGTCTCCCATGTGGGTGACAGGGCCCAAGCACTTAGGCCATCTTCCACTGCTTTCCTAGGTGCATTAGCAGGGAGCTGGATCAAGCTGGGACTTGAACTGTGCTTATATGGGATGCCAGCGCCATAAGTGGTGGTTTAATCCACTGTACCACGGCACCAGCCCCATCCAGTCTATGTGCCTTTTATTTATTTTTCTTGCCTTATTGCACTGGCTAGGCCTTTCAGTATATTGAACATTAGTAGTGAAAATAGATATCCCTGCCTTGTTTCAGATCAAGGGACAAAGTGCTCTGGTTTTCACCATTACCATGTTAGTTGTGAGTTTTTTGTAGGTGCCTTCTATAATGCTGAGGAAGTTCCCTTCTATTGCAGTTTGCTGAGTGTTTTGACCATGAACTAACGCTAAATTTTGTCAAATGCTTTTTCTGCATCAACTGATATCATATGGTTTTAACATGGAAGATTAAACTGACTCATTTTCAAATATTAAGTCAGCCTTGGGCTTGAGTTTTACTCTGCCACACACTACCTGCATCTGTATCCAGGACCAAGCAGTGGGTTAGACAGTAAAATATAGAATCAACAGAATATGAACCAGGTTCTGGGGAATAAAGCTCCTCTGGTAAACAGTGGGTTTTTCTCCTGTAGTTTTAGGTGCCTACCCTATTGTCAGTGCCACTGCCAGCAACTGCTGCTGTCCAGGCTGCCGCCAGGGCGCCAGGAGGAGACAAGGGAACCCTCCCACCGCTCTGGCCCTCAGGAGATCCTCAGGCCAGAGAGCCCTCCTTTTGGAGCATGCGGAGGGCATGCACAGGTTTCAGGCTGCCTCTGAGCCCAGTCCGTGTGATACTCGGGGGAGGAAAAAATGGCAAAGTGCTCATCACTGGTTTGATATACAGGAAAATTCTGGTCTTTTCCCTGCGTGCCTGCATTTCAGGATTCTCAGACAGTTGCTCCATGCATTCTGTCCAAGACTGACATTGCATCAAGAGGGAGACAAAATATAGATTCTTCCCCTCACCTGCCTTTAATTTGTGAAACAAAAAAAGACACATGAATACTTTCAGAATTGAAATTAAAAGTCTGCCTTCCAAGTTTGTGCGATAAACTATGTATTAATTTCCTGTGGAAAACAATTTTGAGAGATGAATCGTTGCTTTTTCACTTGGCTGTTCTCAGATATAATTTCTTTTCTTACATACTTGTTTAGGTTCTCTAAGCATGTAAGCAGTATCAGTAGTTTCCAGGTAACTTAAAAAGGAAACTGCAAAGCATCGATTTTCAGAATAGGTTTATATGGGGAAGAATGCTAGAAAGCACACATTAATTAAGGAAGGGAAGAAACATTCACAGAACTGTAAAACGGCTTAAGGACACACAAAAAGAAACAAGGGGGCCTGGGAAACAGCACGTGTTAACGCTGTTAACGAAGTCCAGAGTTGAAGCTGTGAAGTGTCTCTGAGGTAGCAGCGTCCCAGGTGGGGAAGACCCCAAAAGTTTGTCACTAACAGAGCTGGGAAACTGCTGCACAGCTAAAAGCAACATACAAATAAACAAACAAACCGATAAGGTACAAAATAAATACCAAAGCTTCCCCTGGAACACCTAATATACGTTGTTTTCCCCTCTTCTCCAAAGAAATCTGAGGAAAGAATCTTGTCTGAAGAGAAAAGCACTACAGTCTTAATATAAATCACAGCTCACAGGAGCAGGTCTCAAACTTTCTGGTCTCAGGACTCCTCTCTACTCCCCTGAAATGTTCATGAACACCCAGAGTTTTGTTTATGTGGGTTATATCTGTTGATATTTACCAGATGAGAAATACTGAAAAAATTGAAATTTATTTATTAATTCATTAAAAAGTAATAATAAACTCATTACAGGTCAATGTAAGTAACAAATCTATGAAAAACCACTGTATTTTCTAAGACAAAAGTTTAATGAGAAGGATGGCACTGTTAACCTTTCTGCAAATCCATTTAATTTCTGGTTACTAGAAGATGGCTGGATTCTTCTAAGTGCTTCTGCATTTAATCTGTTGTGATACACTGTTTGGGTTGAGGTATATAAAAAAACTAGCTTTACAGGGATATGATGGTGGAAAAGAAAAAGACAGTTTAATAGTCTTTTCAAAAAATCACAGATATTCTTTGATTCTATTTTAAATCTTTGACAAGTAAATTTTTCTTAACCTGTTACATTAGAATCCATCAGTCCATCTTGCACTTTAAATGGATCTTTCATCCATGAATGATTTTGTAGCGTCACACATTGATCATTGGAAAATAATGGTTGACTGAGTTATGCAGATCTTCCAAATGTTGACACATTCATTAAAAATATTTTTAAAATCACAGTTGATACCAAAAATCTTCAGAAAAGTCTAACATTTGGGTAGTTTTCAAATTTAATTTTCCAAAATTTGATATTTTCATCTAAGAGCTTGACTTTTACCACTGACAAAGAATACTGTCAACTGTTTTAAGTGACATATTCACTTTGCTCATTCTCAAGAAAAGAGCCACCAAACATATAAGTCTGAACAATCCTCATTTGTCAGTTCTTTCAGATAAAAGTGTTGCACCACAGAAAAACCCAGCATGTTCAGCGTGCAACAGTCACGTCCAAGTGCTCTTCCTGAAGACACTACCAGCGTTAGTCTGCAGCAGAAATGCTTTAGACAGGCTCCCTCTCTTAGCACCTCAAATCCTGAAAAGATGTTTACGCACGGACTGAGACTCAATACAATTAATGAAATGTTAGTGCTTGAGCAGACACTCTTAATTAAAACTGATGGGTTTTTTGAAAAACTGCACTTGGCAGTGCAAAATATGACAGTGACTAAGTACAATTTACCACCACCTTAACTGTGATAAAGCACAAGGAGTTTTACCCATCACTGCTCCTGTACCATCAGTGCAAATGTTAACACGACGAAAAAGTCAAATAACGTTTGGTATTGTTATGAAAACAGCTTTGACCTCAGGAATCCTCAGAAAGGGTCTCAGAAACCCTAAGAGATCCCCTGACCCTACACTGAGAAATTCTAACTTAGAACCTCAAAGTTTTTACAATTTTAAAATGCCTATGGTAATACATTATATAGCTGAAATGATCAAAAAGCCTCACTGAGCCTAGGCATCCCAAGGTGTTTTTTTTCCCTAATGATGACTGCTAACAGATTTTATGACTCTAAATCAGAAACTTCTAAAAAGTAAATTTAAAAAAGTAAATCACTCAACAGCAAGATCAAGCTAACTGTGGTTGGCAGCCTTAAGACAGTGCCTGGTGATGCCCACCTCTGCACAGTCCCGTGCACAAAGCCCACCAGAGTTGGTGTTCTGTGTGACAGCAGCATGTGGCAGAAGTGCTGATATGTCACTTCTAAGATCAGATTCTAGAAGACGAGGGCTTCTGCCTTCTGCCTCGGGCTCTCACGCAGGCTTGCGCTTGGGCTACCTGCTCTCGGGTAAACAAGATGCTGGGCTGTATACAGCCACCTCTGTGGAGGCTAGGAACTGAAGTCTCAGCCAACAGCCAGTGAGGAGTGAGTCCCGCTACAACTGTGAGTGTGCAAGCAGATCCTTCAGCCTCCGTTGGGTCTTGAAATGAGTGCAACTCTAGCTGACAGCCTGACCAGAACCTGAGAAACCGGAGAGGGAACCACTCAGCTAACCATTACCAGATTCCTCACCCTTGGAAACTGAGAGATAATATTTACTGTTTTAAACTGCTCAATTTTGGAGTGAACTGTTACACCATTAATAACAGTAAGGCACTGAGTTCAACAAAAGATTTGGTTCCTGCTGGAGAATGGGAAAGTGGATGGGAATCAGACTAAGAAAACAGTTGATTATTCTAAGGAAGTTTACATCTTGCAAACAGATTGTCCTAATGAAGCCTCCAAAGACAAGATCAATGAGCTTAAATAAATAAACAAACAATAAAAAGACTTCCTGAAGTGGAGCCATGGCCAGTCTACAGCCCTTGTGTTCGGAAGGGGTTGCATTTTGAACTAGCTACTTAGCCGGAGTTGCACATGGGTACCATTTCTTCCCTTCAAAAGAATCTTTGCTGTGCTCAAAACAGACATCGGCTTCTCCTCCTGGACAATGTCTCCTCTGGCACTGGATGCCCAGCAGCAGCCTGACTAAACGTGTGTTCCTGGAGTTACTCCTCTTTAGAATTCACTGTTATCTAAGCATTCTTTGCAAGGCCAAGGTCTTTAAGTGAATAAGCAAAGCACCTGTACCTCCTGCACGCCAGCTGTTTTTAACAGGGCACCTGAGTGCCTCCACACAGCCACAGCCGGGGCAGGCCTTCCCTGCACTCCCTGCACAGCACCGGGTGTGCCTCTGCAGTGCTCTTTCCCGTTCTCACCAGCTCCCTCGTTCCCACCACCAAAGCAATGCTGAGCTGGTTTTCAGTCCTCACCTCTGCCTCTGCTTCCTGGTCCCACAGTCACTTCCATGTTTGAAATGAAAATAAGTTCCACTACTTGAAGCGACATGAGCCACACCACAGGGACGGTTCCAAATTCCCAGACACTCGTTTTCTTTCTTGATGTCAGGAACAGTGTCTGTGCTAGCCCTCTACCACTCTTCTACCATTCCTGGGTTTCTAGCTGGCACATTATCCCAGCATCCCCGATTCTAATCTAAAAGTGCTAAGCCTCTTTCTGTAGACAATTGCATGAAACAACACAATCAGTCCTACATTTTCCAAGGCCCCAGCTTTTCTCCTTGGTTGATTATAAACAAGGGTGGCCAAGCCGTAGGCCAGTTACTTGCAGCCCTTTCACTGTTCTCCCAAATGCTGTAACCCCCTCCTCCAACATGTCAGTCTTTAACGCCTGTGTACTATGGCCCTTTCTGCTGGGGCCACAGGGAAAAACCGAAATCAGGAAAGTCAAGTGCTTGCCATTAATGATACTTCCCAAGCCTGGGTGGAAAAGGGGCCAGAGAAGTAACATCCGTGTGCACACGCACTTGCTCTCTGCCCACCCCGGTTCTCCTCTGCCCCACACAGGAAGGATCACGCGCTGCATCCTCAAAGACCCCTGATATTTGTTAAAAGAAGAAAGAAATAAAAACAGAGCCTTACAGCCTCCTTGACCAGCTTTCTGCTGGATTCGATCACCGCTTCTGTCAACGTAAACTCGGTTTTAATCATCTCCAGCACATTGATGGCTGACTCCAGGGGTGTGAGCTCAGCTTCCATATCAAAGGAGCAGTCTAGGACAAAGCACAGTTCTCATTTCAAGCTCTTCTCTAAGGAGCAGGAAAGCGATGTCCAAACACATGAGTGTACACTTAGGGGCAGGGAGCATGCCACTATAGCAAGATCTGAATTCCACTTGCTGACACACCCGGGCTTCCAGACCCGGTCAGAGTGCCCAAACTCAGGCCAACGGATTTAAAACGTGCTCATCTTTCAGGATTTTTCGAGGCACGTAAAAAAGGTATTTTTAACACGTGCATTTGCCTCTCAGATTCAGGATACACACATCCTCCTCAGACACAAATGGCCAGAAACTTCAGCCAGTTTGCCAAACAGCTGTCAAGTTCAATTCGGAGAGGGGGCGGGAAACGTGCTCACACGCTGAAAAAACATCACTACGGGGGAGAGACTAAGTCTCTTTGGACAGCAACAAAGTTGGGCTAAGCAACTAACAGGTGGGAGGAAGAAAAGAAAAGGGAGAAAAAAAACCAACAACCCGCACACAGAAAAGCAGCCCACGGAACCTCCGGGCCCGGGAAAGCGAGCGAGCGCGCACGAGACCCCCGCGGTGCAAGCGGCCGCGCACTTTAACCCGGAACCCCTCCGTCCCGGATGTAAGTTTGAAAACAACAAAACCCGACGCAAGTACGCCCGCAGACGAGCACAAAAACAGCCATACCTAAATTCTCCCCTTCTTCAATGCGCGACAGACACTGCATAACCCGCAGCAACCGGGACACCGTGTGCTCCTTCCCCAGGGGCCTGACAAGCAGAGCTGGGAAAGAAGACAGCGTTGGCTCGGCGACCCCAGCCCCGACCCCGTCCCCACGACCCCCTCCCCGGCCTCCTTCCCGGGCCCGGCCCTCACCCTGCATAATGTCCCGGATCTGCCTGAAGTCCCCGTACCGGCTACCCCGAAAGGCCCGCAGCGCCTCGTGGAAGTAGAACTTGAGCACCCAGCGGTTGACCGCTTCTTCCAGCCGTGCTTCCCCCGCACCCCGATCCGCAGGACCCCCCAGCCCCGGCTCGTGGCGCCCCCGCCGAGCCCGCCCGCCGCTGCGGGACGCCCGCCGGCCCGCCCGCCCGCTGCCGTCGCTGCTCCCGCCTCCTCCCGCCATCGCGTCCGATCGCCGCGCGCCCTCCCCGCCCCCCCGGCTGGGCCGCTTCCTCGGCTGTGACGCCGCCGGGTCACGCACGACGCCCGGGCCGGAAGCAGGGCCCGCCGTCCCGGCTCCCGCGGCCATGATACGGACAGCGTTCCTAGCCGCCCGCGGGCTTCTGGGAGGGAAAGGACCGGAGGGCCCAGCCTCCGTCTCGGCCTCCGTAGTTCCCGGTCCGCTGGCCGCAAGGCCTGCTGGGACTTGCAGTCCGTGCCGCTCAGGTCGGCCGGGAAGTCCGCGGGGTTTGCAGTCTATGGCTCAGTGAATTGCGAATTTAATATGCATACTACTGTTCCGGAACTATGTATAAGATAACGGAAAATACGTGTATCTCGTTAAGCACTTGGGAAATTGCGGGCAGGAGCTCCATAGAAGAAGGTTTGTTAACTTTACTTTTTTTTTTTTTTTTAAGATTTTTATTTATTTATTTGACAGGTAGAGTTACAGACAGTGAGAGAGAGAGAGAGACAGAGAAAGGTCTTCCTTCCGTTGACTCACTCCCCAAATGGCCACCACGGCCGGCGCTGTGCCAATCCGAAGCCAGGTGCTTCTTGCCAGTCTCCCATGCAGGTGCAGGGCCCAAGCACTCGGGACATCCTCCACTGCCCTCCTGGGCCACAGCAGAGAGCTGGCCTGGAAGAGGAGCAACCAGGACTAGAACTGGCGCCCATATGGGATGCTAGCGCAGCAGGCGGAGGATTAACCTAGTGCGCCACCAGCTGGCCCCAACTTTACATTTTAACAAATAATTACAAAGCAGAGGCCAGTGTGCTCCCAGTCCGGGTCAAGCAACAGAATATGTCTTGCAATACCGGAAACCTCTGGAAATATAAAGTTTTTTTAAAATATTTGTTTATGTGCCTGCTTACTTACTTGAAAGGCACAGTGGCAGAGAGAGAGGTCGGTCCTTCTGCTGGTTCACTCCCCAAATGCCTGCATCAGCAGGGGATGGACCAGGCCCACGCCAGAAGCCAGGAGCTTCTTGCTCCCCCGTGGGTGGCAGGGGCCTAAGTACTCGGGGTGTATCGTCCACTGCTTTCCCAGGCTCATGGCGGGGAGCTGGACGGGGCCAGAGAACCGGAACTTGAACCAGCGCTCGGATACGGGGCGTCCAAATGGTGCCGTAACCCCCGCGCCGCAATGCCCACTCCATGTCATTGTTTAAATCATAAAATTATGCGCGTTATTGTAGAAGAATTAGAAAAAAATAAGCAAAAGGATCGCCCAGAGTCCCACATGAAAAAATTAGTTGTTTTATTTTTATAGTCTTCCAGTATCTTCTGTGTACCTATTGTGTGCCTGTGTTTGCAAAAATAGGATCGTACTAATTAACGCCTTTCCCCAGAGTTAACTTTTTTTAAAAAAAATATTTATTTTTTATTTATTTGAAAGGCAGAATGAGAGAGAAATGTATGTTGTATTTGCGGGTTCACTTCCCAAATGCCAGCAGCAGCCAGGGCTGGGCAACACTGGAACCAGGAGCCAGGAGCTCCATCCACGTCTCCCACATGGGTGGCAGGGACTCAGTTACTTCATCCATCATCTTCTGCCTCCCAGGCAAATTCGGAGGAGGCTGGATGGGAGCTGGAGGTGGGTCTCAGTCCCAGGCAGTGAGATATGGGATGTGGGCATCCAGGCGGCAACTTCACCCGCTGCTCCACAACACCCACCCTATTTTGAGATTATATTTAGTATTTTAAGTATTTAATAGCTACATGGCATTACAGTATATAGGCAAACCAACGTTTTCTTTATATAAACCCCTACGGTAAAATGTTTATGTTATTTAAAATTTTTGTTACTCTGGCCGGTGCCACGGCTCAATAGGCTAATCCTCCGCTTGCGGCGCTGGCACACCGGGTTCTAGTCCCAGTCATGGCGCCGGATTCTGTCCCGGTTGCTCCTCTTCCTGTCCAGCTCTCTGCTCTGGCCCAGGAGTGCAGTGGAGGATGGCCCAAGTTCTTGGGCCTGCACCTGCATGGGGGACCAGGGGAGGCACCTGGCTCTTGGCAGTGCGCCGGCAGCAGCAGCCACTGGGGGATGAACCAATGGAAGGAAGACCTTTCTCTCTCTGTCTCTCTCTCTCACTGTCCACTCTGCCTGTCAAAAAAATAAGTAAAATATAATTTTTGTTATTCTAGACAGCTTCAGTATTAAAAACATCCCTTTAACAATCTTCTGCACAGATTCATAACTATTTTCTTAGGATAATTTCTTTAAAGTGGAATTACTGAGGCAAAGTGTCCCGTACATTTGAAAAGAGGAGCTCATCAAACTGTGGCTTCTTGTATCATAAAGAGTCCCCCTAACACTCCACCAGGCTTAAGGAGGCTGAGAATAGCGACAGTAACTCCCCAGGGAATGCACTCCCTGGGCATCAACCACGTTAACCACCCAGTGAACCTGTTCCAGAACGATGAAGGCCCAGTTGCTCAGTTGGGATGGAAGCAGGTCTCCGCAGGAAGTTGCGTCTCAGCCCGAGGTTCACCTCTCTGTGAGCGGTCACCTGCTCAGGGTGAGATGGCAGCCAGCACAGTGGAGACCCCAGGTGACCTGTGACCCTTGTCACCAGAGGGCGGTGCCAGTGTTGGTGGGCAAAGCTTCACAGATTAGCCCCAAGGCTAACAGGTTGTGGCCCTGTCACAGCCTGAGCGCTCAGTCCCGCCGTGGCCTGAGCTCTCACTGCGTCTGTAAGACTCGTGGGTTGTGAGTTGCATGTATATATTTTTTTTTTTTGACAGGCAGAGTGGACAGTGAGAGAGAGAGACAGAGAGAGAAAGGTCTTCCTTTGCCGTTGGTTCACCCTCCAATGGCCGCCGCTGCAGCCGGCGCACCGCGCTGATCCGATGGCAGGAGCCAGGATCCAGGTGCTTTTCCTGGTCTCCCATGGGGTGCAGGGCCCAAGCACCTGGGCCATCCTCCACTGCACTCCCTGGCCATAGCAGAGAGCTGGCCTGGAAGAGGGGCAACCGGGACAGAATCCGGCGCCCCGACCGGGACTAGAACCCGGTGTGCCGGCGCCGCAAGGTGGAGGATTAGCCTATTGAGCCACAGCGCCGGCCTGAGTTGCATGTATATTTTGAAGTCCAGATCAGAAAGTCAGATCTGGGCTTCTGTTACAGAGTGGGTCACATTCTTAAGGGGAGAAAGGAATGTATTCCAAGTTCTTATCACAGCCAAACAAAGCAGTCTGTGCACCTGGTCATTTCTAAGCTAGAGGACACACAGAACACAGATCACAACCTGTGACCCCCTCACCCTTTTTCTTTTAGCCTTTTTTTTTTTGACAAGCAGAGTTAGATAGAGGGAGAAAGGTCTTCCTTCCATTGGTTCACCCCCCAAGTGGCTGTCATGGCCGGTGCGCTGCCAGGTGCTTCCTCCTGGTCTCCCATGGGGTGCAGGGCCCAAGCGCTTGGGCCATCCTCCACTGCCTTCCTGGGCTACAGCAGAGAGCTGGACTGGAAGAGGAGCAACTGGGACAGAATCCGGCACCCTAACCAGGATTAGAACCCGGGGTGCCAGCGCTGCGGCTCACTTGGCTAATCCTCCGCCTGCAGCGCCAGATTTTAAACAGTGCAGAGTCCTTAGCAGACTTGTGGAGTTGGAAGAGGCTGCCTGCTTGCCAGCCTCACATGTGCTCACGTGTGCCCACGTGTGCCCACGTGTGTTCCCACGACTGCTGTCACGCGCTTTCCACCTGCTCCCCTGTCTGCCTGGAAGCTTGTCTTGTCCTGCAGGACTCATCTGAGAATCATGTCACCCTTTCTTACTTTCTGGGCTCCCTTAAATCCCCCCTTAGCACCTGATTTTTTTTTTAACGTTTCCTAAAAGCATAGTCTCCACAGTTAGCTCCTTTTGGGGCAGGCACCCTGTCTGCTTGTTCATTCGACTTCCCAGAACCCAGCCCACGTAGAGATGCTGCATAAATGCCCTGAAATTAGAGGCATGGCCATAGTTTCTGCTCACACCAAAACAGGCTGGGGATGGGCATACCTGCCCCAAAGGAATGTGGCAGCGGGAGCAGCAGGGGGCTAATGGACATGAATTGATACCTGGAATATTTTGGGGAATTTGTGAATTTGCACGAGCATCTAAATGGGCCTGTTTCTGAAGATTTACAACACAGCTCTAATCCCTAAGTTAGACTACCAGACCAGATTCCTTTTCCCAAATCCTTAAGTTGATGTATAACCTTGCCTACGTGCCTGCTGGCTTGTAGACTAGCTGGTACCCACTAAATAAAAGTGGGAGCACATAGCTATCCAGTGGTGTGCTCTTAGAATGAACACTCCCGTGTCCTGTCTCCCCATTTGAAAAACCCTGCGAGCCCAGAGTCTGACAGATTTTCTCAGCTTGTACTGAACTGATGAAGGCAGGTGAGTGAACCTTCCATGCATGTTGAAAACTGGACCAATTACCTACCCGTCCAGGAGCTACATTTGCTGAAACAGGGGCCTTTGGGGGCTGCCTCTCATTTCCTCTGTGTTTGTGTCATAATCTCCTAGATACAACAGCAGCTGAGCACATGATATTAGACTATACAGGCTACCTGTGCTGAGCTCGTCTCTTTCTATTCTTTTTCTTCCAAATATTTACTTAATTATTTGAAAGGCATAAATAGAGAGGAGAGAGTAGAGGGAGACAGAAAGAGGGGGTGTCGGGGAGAGAGATCTTCCATCTGTTGGTTCACTCCCAAAATGACTGCAATGGCCAGGGCTGAGCCAGGAGCTTCTTCTGGGTCTCCCACGTGGGTGCACTTGGGCCATCTTCTACTGCTTTCCCAAACATATTAGCAGAGAGCTGGATCAGAAGTAGAGCAGCCAGTACTTGAACCAACACCCATATGGGATGCCCAAGCTGCAGGTGGAGGCTTAACCTTCTATTTTTTTTTTTTTAATTTTTGACAGGCAGAGTGGACAGTGAGAGAGAGACAGAGAGAAAGGTCTTCCTTTGCCATTGGTTCACCCTCCAATGGCCGACGCGGCCGGCGCACCACGCTGATCCGATGGCAGGAGCCAGGTACTTATCCTGGTCTCCCATGGGGTGCAGGGCCCAAGCACTTGGGCCATCCTCCACTGCACTCCCTGGCCACAGCAGAGAGCTGGCCTGGAAGAGGGGCAACCAGGACAGAATCCGGCGCCCCAACCGGGACTAGAACCCTGTGTGCCGGCGCCGCAAGGCGGAGGATTAGCCTAGTGAGCCACGGCACCGACAGGCTTAACCTTCTACATCACAGTGCCAGCCCCCCCAACCCCCACTTTCTGTTCTTGTAGACAACCCTGGAGGGGACTTCAAAATCCCGTCCGTCTTCCTTCTCCAGGTATTCATTCTTGTCCAATCCCCAGTTCCAAACCCACTTCCATCCCCGCCTGCTGGACATACTCCTGAACCTTCCTCCTGTAATTTCTTTGTGTTCTGGGATAGGTTTGCCACATTGGCCTTGGGGTCCCTGTGCCCCCGTCCCTCACTGGGTGCCTCTGTGTTCATGTCCTCTGCAGGCAGAGGAGTGACATCAGGAGCACAGCCAGAGGACTGGGTGGGCCCAGGAAGAGGGTGGGCACAAAGGTTTGAGTCACCTGCAAGTTTTGCTGAAGTCCCTGGAGTTCATTGCTAATACCTGGCAATGAGAGAAATTCCGGTCCTGGTTTGTGGACGCGTGTGCCTCCTGCTGGGAGGTCGGAGGATTACTCCAGCATCAGAGGTTGGCCTCTCAGCCCCACTGGACTGGCCCTGGAAAAGACCCGGTTTGTGGTCACTAAAAGACAACTCCGGAAGGCTGGTGGTGGTGTCACAGAGGATGTCAAGTCACATGCTCACCTTGACCTATTTAGATGTGAATCTTAATATCCTGGTCAGACAAAAATTGCTGTGTGTTGGAGTTTCCAGGATCAGAGCAGAGGCCACCAAGTTGGGCAGATCTTTGGAGATCATGGCTGCTCTGGGATCCCAGCTTGCTTCCCCTAACCAGGCACCAAATTCCCTGCCTTCAGATCTCTTTTACTCATTAGCTGTGTCACCTTGGGCAAGTTATTTAACCATTTCTATGCCTGGATTTTCTCCTCTGTCAAGCACAAGTAACAGAGGTAACTTTCGGGAATTGTATGAAAGTTAAAATGAATTACCATTCCCAGTGCCCTTAGAGCAGGCCTTGTTTTTTGTAAGGCCTCAATGTGTGTAAGATTGTTTCAAAAATATTTATTTTATTTATTTGAAAGTCAGAGTTATATATACAGAGAGACCTTCCATCCTCTGGTTCACTCCTCAAATGTCTGCAACAGCTGCAGCTGGGCCAGGCCAAAAGCAGGAACCAGGAGCTTCATCCAGGTCTTCCACATGGGTGCAGGGACCCAAGGACTTGGGCCATCCTCCACTGCTTTCCCAGGCACGTTAGTAGGGAGCTGCACTGGAAGCAGGGCAGCCAGGACTTGAACTGATGCCCATATAGGATTCTGGTATTGCAAGCGGCAGCTCAACCAGTTATGCCACAATCTGACACCAAGGTATTTTTATTAACTCACCCAGTATCTGCCTGAAAAGTACTTCTCTATTCAAAAATCTCATTTTTTCTTTTTTTTTAAGGTAAGGCACAACTTACACAAGTGCACAAATATTAAGTGTAGGCTTGGTGGGTTTTATGCTTATTTTTCAAAGTCCATCATCACATGGCTGTCTCATCGTTGTCCACATTATCTATTGCAAATACCCGACTGTCTATCCAAGGGAACCGCTTTAAGGAACTTGAGTTCTTCATGCTGTTCTCCTGAGCCCCAGCAGGAGGCAGTGTGTGCAAGGGAAAGGCTGCAGTCAGTGGGTTAAGGACGGGCTTATCTATCACTTGGGTAGAGATTTAAGCTCCAAGAGTCTTGCTTTCCCTGTATGCTAGAGAGGGTAGATCACACACACTCACACACACACATCAAAAAACAGACACAGTGAAATTGAAATGAGGCCTATCAATGATGCCTAACACATGCCAAACAAATTAGCAAGGTTTTAAATATTAATACTGCCCACTGTCAGAGAAGGTGGGCACTTTCAGGCAGTGCTGAGGGAAAAAAATCAATACAACTTTCCCAGAGATCAACTAAAAAAATTCAGCAAGAGTCATAAGAATTCCATTTTTTAAAGAAATTCATTCTGCAAGAAAAATAATAAGAGCATTAGGATTTAAATTTTTTCATTTCATTCAAACAGAGCTCCCATCTGTAGGTTCAGTGCCCAAATACCCACAGCAGTCAGGCCGGGCCAGGAGCCAGGAATTCAGTCAGTGTCTCCCATCTGAGTCACAGAGACCCAAGTACTTGAACCATCACCTGTTTCCTCTCGGGTCTGCTTTGGCAGGAAGATGAAACTGGGAGCCCAAGCCAGGAAGGGATCAGCCCAGCTCCAGCCATTGCAGCCATTTGGGAGTGAACCAGTGGATGGAAGACCCTTCTCTCTGTTTGACCTTTTCTCTGTCTGTAACTCTACCTCTCAAATAAATAAATAAATAAAATCTTTAGAAAAAAATCTGATAGTGAATTTTTTAAAAAAGATTTCTTTTTATTTATTTGAAAGGCAAGGTTACAGAGAGAGACCTTCCATGTGCTGGCTCACTCCCCAAATGGCTCAGGCTGAAGCCAGGAGCCAAAAGCTTCCTCTTAGTCTCCCACCTGGGTGCAGGGGCCCAAGCATCTGGGCCATCCTCCACTGGCTTCCCAGGCACACTAGCAGGGAACTGGATCAGAAGTGGAACAGCTGGGACTCGAACCTGAACCCACATGGGATGCCAGCATTGTAGATGGCGCCTTTACCCGCTACACCACAGCACTGGCCCCAATAATGAAATTATTAAATCAATCATGATGTGTTTAAAAGTATCCAGGAATTTTACTCTGTATTAACAGTTACATCACTCCCCTTAAAATAAATATGAGGGGTGCGACACTGTGGGATAGCAGGTAAAACTGCTCCCTGTGATGCCAGGATAACATATGGCAGTCAGTTCAAGTCTTGACTGTTCCACTTCCTATCCAGCTTCCTACTAATGTCCCGGGAAAGCAGCAGAGGGCTGCCCATGTGTTTGGGCCCCTGCCACCCATGCAGGAGACCTGGAAGAAACTCCTGGCTCCTGGCTTCAGCCTGGCCCAGCACTGGCCGTTGTGGCCATTTAGGGAGTGAACCAGCAGATGGAAGATCTCTCTCTCTCTCTCTCTCTCTCTCTCTCTCTCTAACTCTGCCTCTCAAATAAATAAATATTTAAAAAAATTCCTTTGGAAAACTTTTTTAAAAATAAATAAATATATGCCCAAAGATTATCAGATACTCAAGATGTATAATAAGAGGAGAAAAAAGATAGAAACATACAATGTGATCACAAATTTATGGAAGTAATGATCATATAAAATGTACTTTTGTTTATCATTTACTGTCCTAGGATGTCTTATATGCTTTATTTCTTTTAGTCTGCATGAAAATCTCACCCAAAAATAGTATTACTATGCTAGCTTTACAGATACAGGCTTGTCCAAGATATCATGATAGATATAGGTCTGAATCAGATTTTACATCCATATCTGATATTGGCCAAAATAAAATGACAAAAGATTAGGTTCATTTTTTTAAAGATTTATTTATTTACTTGAAAGGCAGAGTTAGAGACAGAGAGAGACAGAGAGGTCTTTCATCCACTGGTTCACTCCCCAGTTGGCCACAATGGCCAGAGCTGAGCTGATCCAAAGCCAGGAGCCAGGAGCTTCTTCCAGGTCTCCCATGTGGGTGCAGTGGCCCAAAGACTTGGACCATCTTCTACTGCTTTCCTAGGCCACAGCAGAGAGCTGTATCAGAAGTGGAGCAGCCAGGACTTGACTCAAACTGGCCTCTGTATGGATGCCGGCACTGCAGGCGGCAGCTTTATCCACTACACCACAGCACTGGCCCCTAGGTTCACTTTTTGTCTTTTATTGAGTTTCACACAAACAGAATCAAATACCAGGTACTCTTTGTGTCTGGCATTTTTGCATAACCATGTTTCTGAGATTCGTCTGTGACATTCCTGTTTACAGCTGAGTAGTGTCCCATTGTATGAAGGTCCAGTTTATTTATCCTGTCTCTTCTTGATAGATATGGGGGTTGTTGCCAGCTTGGCACATCTAGAAACAGAGCTTTTGGGGCTGGTGTCGTGGTGCAGCAGGTTGAGCTGCCACTTGCAACACCAGCATTCCGTATCAGAGTGCTGATTTGAGTCCCAGCTACTCTGCTCCCTATCCAGTTCTCTGCTAATGCACCTGGCAAAGCAGGAGAACATGGCTCAAGTGCCTGGAAACCAGGATGGAGTTCCCGGCTCATGACTTCAGCCTAGCCCAGAGCCAGCCGTTGTGGTCCTTTGGGGACTTAACCAGCAGATGGAAGATCTCCCTCTCTGTTGCTCTGGATTTCAAATGAAATAAATAAATGAATCTTGAAAAGAAAGAAGGCTGTTTTTGAGCACTCTAATTCACCTTAAAAAAAAAAAAAAGTAGGGTCAGGCATTTGCTGTAGCAGTTAAGACTTCACTTGGGAGTCTTAAATTGAAATAGCTGGGTAATGGCTCTGGCTCTGTTTGCTATTCCAGCATTCCTGCTACTATGCATTCTGGGAAGTCCCCAGATGATGGCTGAAGAACTTAGGTCCCTGTCACCTGTGTGGGAGACCTGGACTGGGTTCCTGGCTCCTGGCTTCAGCCTGGTACATACAGCCTTAGCTGTTGCAGATATTTGGCAAGTGAACCAGTGGATGGGAGGTTTCTCCCTGTCTTCCTACCTCTATCCGCCTTACAAATAAATGCAATAAATAATTTTTAAAGTAAGGTGAAAACTTTTGGATGTTGGCATTGAAATGTGCAAGGAGATATGCATTTTTAGGTGGTGTTTTCTTTAGTATGATAGATAACTTACACACAGACTCTTTTCCAGAGTAGTTGTAGTATTTAATCACTTACAATCGCCTTACTATTTACATATTATAATAATATTTCATATTACAACAATTTCATATTATATATTTAATATTACATACAATTTCATATTAAAACCATCTGGTGATCATATAATTGTAGTTATTGCTATTAGTAGGCTTGTTTAAGAAATTATTTCCTGAGGCTCGTGTTATGGCATAGTGGGTAAAGTGCTGGCTGTGATGCCAGCTTCCCAAATGGGCGCCAATTCAAGTCCCAGCTGCTTTATTTCCAATCCAACTCCCTGCTAATGGTTTGGGAAAAGCAGCAGAAGATGGCCCAAGTGTTTGAGTCCCTGCCACCCATATGGGAGACCTGGCTGAAGCTCTTAGCTTCAGCCTGGCCCAGCCTTGCCTGCTGCAGCCAGCTGCTGAGTGAACCAGCAGATGGAAGCTCTCTCTCGCTCTGTCTCTCCCTCTCTCTCTGTAACTCTGACTTTCAAATAAATAAATAAATCTTTAAAAAAGAAAGAAAGAAAGAAAGAAATTCAGCTGGCACCACAGCTCACGAGGCTAATCCTCCGCCTGCGGCACCAGCATACCGGGTTCTAGTCCCTGTCGGGGTGCCGGATTCTGTCCCGGTTGCTCTTCTTTCAGTCTAGCTCTCTGCTGTGGCCCAGGAGTGCAGTGGAGGATGGCCCAAGTGCTTGGGCCCTGCACCCCATGGGAGACCAGGAGAAGCACCTGGCTCCTGGCTTCAGATTGGTGCAGTGTGAGCCGTAACAGCCATTTGGGGAGTGAACCAACGGAAGAAAGCCCTTTCTCTCTGTCTCTCTCTCTCACTGTCCACTCTGCCTGTCAAAAAAAAAAAAAAAAGATAAAAAAAAATTCTTTCCTATTCAGAAGTCATGAAGGTATTTTCTACGTTGTGTTCTAAAAAGTTGTTGATTTTTGTCTTTCACATTTAAACCTTTTTTCTATCTGATTTTGTTTTTTAAGATTTATTTTATTTATTTGAAAGACAGAGTTACAGAAAGAAAGAGGTAGAGCCAGAAAGAGAGAGGTCTTCCATCTGCTGGTTCACTCCCCAAATGGCCGCAATGGCCAGAGCTGAGCTGATCCAAAGCCAGGAGCCAGGAGCTTCTTCCAGGTCTCCCACACGGGTGCAGGGGCCCAAGCACTTGGGCCATCTTCTACTACTTTCCCAGGCCATAGCAGAGAGCTGGATTGGAAGTAGAATAGCCAGGACTCGAACCGGTGCCCATATGGGACGCCAGTGCTGCAGGCCAGGGCTTTAACCCGCTGCACCACAATGCCGGCCCCTCTACCTGAATTTGTTGTTTGCAAATGGTATGGAATAGGATCTAGTTTCGTGTTTTTTTTTTTTTTTCCCCATATGGGTATCCATCTATTCCCACACCATTTATTAAAAATATCTCCTTTTCCTACTTTTATTATAAATTATGTGGCCACAGAGGCGGGGACCTGTTTTTGGAGATAGTTTTCCGACCTTGTTAAGTAATAGAGTGTGCAAACAAGAAAGGTTGACGGCTACTCTCCTGAGAACCTGTGGCCTCTGTATGGTTTGTCAGCTTCTCCGAGCTGCCTGCACCATGGGGAGAACCCGGTGGGATGGCTCAGTAAAGCAGCTGGATGTTCTGACATGGAGGCCTCGGGGAGCAGTGGCAGCAGCCGTTTTTTTCCTTTGCTGTTAATTTCAAGTGCCAGGGAGCACACCCCCTGGAGACAGAGACTGCCAGAGGACAAGTCCAGGGAACATGGCTTTTGGGTGGGTCACGAGTGATGGGGAACTCTGTGGGGATCTGTTAGATGTCCGTGGCACATTTCCCACGTGGATTTCATCCCCTTGTAGTTTGTGTGGCTTAGAAGGGCCCAGAGGGAAAGGACTGTGCCCTGCCCCCCATGCCGGCTGGCAGGGAAGATCGAGTAGTGTTGCTGGCCGCGGGTTAGACACAGAAACCTGTCACCAAGTCCAGGGCTGGGCCTTTTTAAAATTCCTGCCGCTGCAGTGCTGCAGGATTCCAGAGTTTCACCCACACTCTGCTCCCTCCCCAAACCCCAGCCAGGGCCGACGTGTTGCCATCAAACTCACCCACTCACCCGAAGCACCGCCACCCATGGGTGGTGAAATGCCTGCCACGCCCGCAGCACAACCTTGCCTCTGGGACAAAGAGCACAGGGTCTCGCACTCAGCAGACACTGTTGATAACCATCAGGTGAGTAACCAGTGAGTAACCACATTAAGATTAGGCTACAGGAGCACATTCCCATCTGCTGCCGTGTAGCCAGAATTGGACAGGGGGTGTGGCCGTGCCCGGTCTTGCATTGCTGAGGGAGCTCCCACTGAAGGGATTCTGGGCCCTCCCCCGCCTGCTGAGTTAGAATGGAGAGGGGTGTACAAAGGTAGCTATGTATTTATTGTATTATTTTTTTTTAAAGATTTATTTGTTTGTTTGAAAGGCAGGGTTACAGAGAAGCAGAGGCAGAGAGAGAGAGGTTGTCCGTTCGCTGGCTCATTCCCCAGATGGCTGCAATGGCTGGAGCGTTGCCAGTCCAAAGCCAGGAGGAGACAGGAGCTTCCTTCAGGTCTCCCATGTCGGTGCAGAGGCTCAAGGACTTGGGCCATCTTCTGTTGCCTTCCTGGGCCATAGCAGGGAGCTGGATTGGAAGTGGAGCAGCTGGTACTCGAACCAGTGCCCATATAGGATGCTGGCACTGCAGGCAGCGGCTTTAGCCACTATGCCACAGTGCCGGCCTCAGCCTATGTATTTTAAGCTCTCTGGAATTCCAGTTTTGATGCCCCATCAGGTATGGGAATCATGGCACCCTTGGTGGTCACAGTTCACATGCCATTTGACCCTACACTTTCTCCTGTGCTATGAGTACAGGCACAAGCACACTCAGGGCAGCAGTTTTGGAACAGAAGTACCCAAAACTATCTCTTCTTATGCCCATGATGGAAAAAAAATAGAAATACCTGAAACTAGGCAGATGTCCCTTTCATGAAACACATTTTATGGTGCATCATCCCATTAGCAGAATCAGGTGTAATAGCAGCAAAACAGCCGAGTGCCTACTCTCAGAGAGATTTGCCTGTTAGTCCGTCAGACCGAAGGCACACGGGGGGAGGATTTGTTGATGTATGAGTGTACTGCTTTGAAAAGATGTTCAACACTTTTGTTTGTTTGTTTTAACTAAGGAAACCTTTGAGTGTGACCTGCTCCAAAAGAGGAAAACAACTTACAAAACATTGTATGCAATATTGTCCTTTTTTGTGTATGCTTTAAAAGTTATATACACAGGCATAAACATCTACAAGGGTATCTCCAAAAAGTTCATAGAAAATAGAATGGACAAGTTTATTTTCTTGCAGAAATATTTTTTTAAATCTGAAAAGTTTTTCACTAATACACATTTTCTAAGAACTTCTTGAAGACAATTTGTGCATATACAAGTATATTAGTAGCGTTCCAGTGCTGTAGGATAGTAGGCTAAGCCTCCGCCTACAGTGCCAGCATCACATATGGGTGTCAGTTCGTGTCCCAGCTGCTCCTCTTCGGATCCTGCTCTCTGCTATGGCCTGGAAAAGCAGTGGAAGATGGCCCAAGTCCTTGGGCCCTTGCACCCGTGTGGGAAACCAGGAAGAAGCTCCTGGTTCCTGGCTTTGGCCTGGCCCAGCCCTGGCTGTTGCAGCCATTTGGGGAGTGAACCAGCGGATGGAAGGACTCTCTCTCTCTCTCTGTTTGTAAATCTACCTCTCAAATAAATTAAGAAAAAAGAAAAGAGCAGACATCTTTTTAAAAAGTATATTAGAAGAAAACATTGTGGCAGAACGTCTTTTAAAATGTTAAGGACAGTCAGCCCTGGAAAGTGGGACTGAGGGAAGGAAGATTTTGCTCTCTGCTCTTCTCTTTATATCCTTTCATGTTTTTAAACATTTTTAACCTAAGGAAATACGACTTCAACATTTTTTAACTATTGCAAAAATTCCCTTTAGCCTTGTGAGCCTGTGGGATTTTAAACTTCCAGCAGGGGGTAGCAGTGATTCTGAAATAAGTCTGACGTCAGTCAGTGTCGGTGCAAAACAGAGAGTTAGCTTCCATGCGTTTCCAGTTTCAACCCCAAATGCTGTCCTTGGATCACCAGGATCACAAAGGAAACAAAAAGCAACAGAGATAGAAAGCTTAACGTAAGAAGCTGTGGGCACTGCTGTAAGAAACACACTCTCGATGGTTCCGTATTAACATCTCTCCTGAGTCCGAACCGCCTCTTCTCTCTCGGGAGCTCTCAATTTCCAGTAAGTTCAGAGGGCTTGCCGAAATCGTCTTTAAAAATTCTCTTTTCGTCTCAAAATACTAAGGCTTTATGACTCCAAATTAGTATCAGGAAGAAGCAAGCCCCAGTGCTCTCCAAAATTAATTGGCTTATCCAAGAATCTGCTTTACAACCCTTAGCTGAACAGCATGAATTATTACCAGTTTATCTTTAGTGCAGATCAAAGAATAGTTTTGGGGTGGTGATGGGAGGGGGAGCACGTTGGTATTTATTCAGCTCACTGAGGGAGAACAAGAGCTCTCCCACTCTGTGAACGTTCAGCGTGTGTGTAAAGGTCGCCAGGCTGGTGTTCAGAAACCACACACGGGCTTACAAAACAATCTCCTCTGCCTTGGCCAAGTTAAACAGCAGCCAGTTGTAGAGAAACAAACACAAGTTAACTTTTAACCACAGCAAGTCTCTGTTCTTGCTGCTTGGTCCTCCCCAACAGGAGGGGCCTGGCAGGGTCGGAGGGCTCTGCCTGCTCCGGCGAGAAGCTGGGCTCTTCCGAGGAGGCACGCATCTCTCCCGCTTGCATGAGCTGGACCGTACCTGCACATATTTAAGCACCCGAGTCACAGACCCCCTCCGAGCTGTCCTTGATGCCCTCTACGAGAGTGCTGCTTTATTTTTTTTATTTTTATTTTTTTGACAGGCAGAGTGGACAGTGAGAGAGAGAGACAGACAGAAAGGTCTTCCTTTGCCGTTGGTTCACCCTCCAATGGCCGCCGTGGCCGGCGCGCTGCGGCCGGCGCACCGCGCTGATCCAATGGCAGGAGCCAGGAGCCAGGTGCTTTTCCTGGTCTCCCATGGGGTGCAGGGCCCAAGCACTTGGGCCATCCTCCACTGTACTCCCTGGCCACAGCAGAGAGCTGGCCTGGAAGAGGGGCAGCCGGGACAGAATCCGGCGCCCCAACCGGGACTAGAAGCTGGTGTGCCGGTGCCGCTAGGCGGAGGATTAGCCTAGTGAGCCACGGCACCGGCGAGAGTGCTGCTTTTACAGACGACCTTTTACGTATATTTGTTCATTTTATTTGAGAGGCAGAGAGATGGGGCAAGGGGAGATCTCCCATCTGCTGGTTTACACCAAATGCCCACAACAACCAGGGCTGGACCAGGCTAAAGCAGGGAGTCAGGAACTCATTCTGGGTCCCCCCCACAGGTGGCAGAAACTCAACAGCTTGAGCTGACCCTGCTGCCTCCGGGTGTGCGCACTAACAGGAAGCTGGAATCTGGCTCCAAGACTCTCAGGCTTGACCGTGGCACCCCATGAAGGGGGAAGACTCACTTAATTCACGTGCTTTTCTGAAGCTGTGAACATCTGCAAAGGTAGTTGAGTGGAAAGTACAAGACTCCTTCAAGAAGTTCATAGAAAAAGGAATTAGAAGTATGAGTCTGGGGACTGGGGTAGCGGGGAAGTGGGTGAAACCACTCCCTGCAATGCTGGCATCCCTTATGGCTCCAGGTTCGTGTCCCAGCTGCTCCACTTCTGATCCAGCTCCCTGATAATGGCCTGGGAAAGCAGCAGGTGATGGCCTAAGTCCCTGGGCCTCTGCCACCTACATGAGAGACCTGGAAGAAGCTCCTGGCTCCTGATTTCAGCCTGGCCCAGCACTGGCCATTGTGACCATCTGAAGAGTGAACCAGCAGTTGGAAGATGTCTCTGTCTCTCTCTCTTTCTGTAACTTTGAGTTTGAAAATAAATAAATATTTTTTTTAAAGTGTGAATTTTGATGCAAAAAAGTTTGAAATCCATGTATAGCTTTTTCATAAAATGCATTTTCACATATTATGAAAAAAAATTTTGCACCCAAATATCCGCATGCTTTTAATTCTGTTTTTCCTGCGAACTTTTGGAAGTACTTCCGACATAAAGCAAATGGCTCTTATACTGCAAAGCTCCACCAGGTGCTTGGGGTAGGGGTGTCCTAAGATGAATTAGACTTGCTCATATACTGAAGAAACTTTTGTTTTTATTTTATTTTTTTTTCTAGGGAGTGAGGAACCAACACACGAACAAACGTAAGATGTAAAAATAAATAAATAAATAAGAAAACCCAGATGAGGGAACTGGGCGGTTAAGTCCCCTCAGCTCTGGGTCCTCGAAGCCTCAGTTTCCTCTAACAGGTGAATGCTGTGAGGGTTCAGTGATGTAATGCGTTATTAACTCGCTTAACGCAGAATCTGGCAGGTAGGAAGACTTTCCAAAATGTCAGCCCATGAACTTGGGTAGTGAAGCTTCAGGAGACGGAAAATAAGAATCCACGCCTACAACCACGTGCCTGGGACCTAGGCTCCCTTTTAGCAAACTCTTAGGCATCTCCCAGGACAAAAAGAGCCCTTCCCTTGAGATTTCTTCTTCCTCTGACCCAGTTATCTTTTGATCCTCCAAGAAACAAGGATGTTGCTACAGTGCTCCCTGCCCCCAAGCTGCCCCCAAGCTGCCCCTGGCCTGAGCTGGATCCCAGGCGCAGAGACAGGAGCCCGGGGACGGACTTCAGGACAAGCAAATCCAGGCAGGTGCGAGAATCGCCGGGAGCATCTGTCAGAAAATTTCCAGTGCCTGCTGTCCGAGATCTTCATGCTACTCCATGTTGAATTTCAGCACACACTTTGCTAATATTTTCATAAAACCAGAAAGACAGGAAGGGTTTCACATGATCGCATCCTGCAGCCGGTTCCCTTCTCCACCGGTTTATTTATTGTTTTCTCTCAAACACTGACTCACCTCCTCCATGGCCAGTCAAGGACACTGCTTTGATATGCTACGGTGGCTGCCCCTTTTAGCTTCTGAGTCTTGGCTGGAGAGCGTGTGAATTCTTTCATCTGAAACCCTCTGCCTGTTCACCCCCATCTCTAAGCCAACACTGCGCCTCTCTTTTGTAGGCAGCTGAAAACTCAGCGCCTTCTGGAACCTCTCCCTGCTCGGATTTCTGTGTTTGTGCTGTGTGCTCTGACACAGACACGAGTGGGTTGTGGGAAGGCAGCCAGGGACGTGTCCCTAAGGCCCTTTGTTGTGTGTGTAGCTTGGGGTCCTTCCCAGCGAGGGCAGCAGGGGTTTGTGGAGAGGGCGGGGGTTCTCAGCTTCCTTCCGGCTGTCCCTCGTCACCTTGGGACGGGTGCTCTACCCTCGTGGATGGTTGTCCTCCGCCCCAGCGTCTCCGGGCAGCTGTCCCTTCTCCTGTTTGCATTCCTTTTCTCCAAGTCAGGACAGAAGGCGCTCTTGGCCGGTGCTGCGGCTCACTAGGCTAATCCTCCCCCTTGCGGCGCCGGCACACCGGGTTCTAGTACTGGGTCGGGGCTCGGGATTCTGTCCCGGTTGCTCCTCTTCCAGGCCAGCTCTCTGCTGTGGCCAGGGAGTGCAGTGGAGGATGGCCCAGGTGCTTGGGCCCTGCACCCCATGGGAGACCAGGAGAGGCACCTGGCTCCTGCCATCGGATCAGCGCGGTGCACCGGCTGCAGCGCACTGGCCGCGGTGCACTGGCCATGGCAGCCATTGGAGAGTGAACCAATGGAAGGAAGACCTTTCTCTCTGTCTCTCTCTCTCACTATCCACTCTGCCTGTCAAAAAAAAAAAAGGAGCTCTTTTCGCTGACCACAGGACTTGGCCCCTGGCAACTTCAGGTAGATGCTGTACAGTTGGCTCACTCAAAACCCGTTCTAGGGGCGGGTACTGTGGTTAGATTAAGCTTCTGCCTGCAGTGCCAGCTTCCCATATGGGTGTTGGTTCAAGTCCTGGCTGCTCCACTTCTAATTCCTCTGGGGGAGTGAACCAGTAGAGGAAGATCTCTCTCCACTTTCTATCTCTCTCTCTGTAACTCTGACTTTCAAATAAATAAATAAATTTTGTTCAGGCCAGCACTGTGGCTTATTGGGTAAAGCCGCTGCATAAAGTGCCGTCATCCCATAAGGATGCCGGTTCCAGTCCCGGCTGCTCTACTTCCAATCCAGCTCTCTGCTATGGCCTGGGAAGCAGTGGAAGATGGTCCAAGTCCTTGAGCCCCTGTACCCTCCTGGCTTCGGATCAGTACAGTTCCTGCTGTTGTGCCCAATTGGGGAGTGAACCAGTGGTTGGAAGACCTCTCTCTCTCTCTCTCTCTCTCTCTCTCTCTCTCTGCCTCTCCTTCTCTCTTTGTGTTACTCTTGATTTTCAAATAAATAAATAAATCTTTTTAAAATTTTTTTATTAATCTCTTAGATGATAACACAGGAGACAACCTAGACATCTTTGGACATGGCAATGACTTTTTAGAGACAACACTAAAAGGTAAGATCCATGAAAGAAATACAAATGGTCCCCAACTTATGATGGTTCAACCTATGATTTTAAGTTTAAAAGAGAGAGAAGGAGACAAGTAAAGAGAAAATTCCCATCTACTGGTTCACTCCCCAAAGGCCCACAAGAATTGGGGCTGATCACATCAGAGCCAGCAAGTCCATGCAGGTCTCCACCTGGGTACTTGGGCATCATCTGCTGCCTCCCATGGTGCACAGTAGGAGGAAGCTGGATTGGAGTGGAGGCGGGACTTGAAACCAGGCACTCTGATATGGGATGCGGTTGTCCCAAGTGGCAACCCTATCTACTGTGCCACAATGCCCGTGCTCAATTTATGAATTTTTTTTTAAAGTTTATTTATTTGGAAGGTAGAGTTACAGAAGAAGAGAGGAGGTGGTGGGGAGGAGAGACACACAGAGTTTCCAGCCCCTGGTTCACTCACCAAATGGTCACAATAGGCAGGGCTGCTCAAGGCTGAAGCCAGGAGCCTGGAACTCCATCCAGGTCTCCCATATGGGTGGATGTGCCCCAAATACTCGGTCCATCCTCTGCTACTTTCCCAGGCACATTAGTAAGGAGCTGGATCGGAAGCCCAGAAGCCGGGACTTGAACCAGAGCTCATATGGGGTGCAGGTATTGCAGGTGGCATTGATGTTTTTGAGTTTACCATGATGTAGAGGCCATATGCATGCAGTAGAAACGCACTTTGAATTTTGATCTTTCCCTGGGTTAGTGATAATGGTGTGGTCTTGTGAAGCTGGGTGGCAGCCATGAGCATGGCTACCCTTGGGTGTGTGATCACAGGGGGAATAAACACTCCACATGGTGCTGGTTGCTAAGTGATGATATCCAATAGGTGAAGTGCATTAAATGCATTTTTTAAAAAGATTTATTTATTTATTTGAAAGGTAGATTTTCAGACAGAGAGAAAAAGGCGGGGGAGAGAGAGATCTTCCATTTGCTGGTATACTCCTCAAGTGGCTCCAACAGCCAGAGCTGGACTAGGCCAAAGCCAGGAGCTTTTTCTAGGTCTTCCACATGGGTGTAGGGGCCATATCTTCTGCTGCTTTCCCAGGCCATTAGCAAGGAGCTGGATCGGAAGCAGAGTAATTGAGTCACGAAATGGTACCCATATGGGATGCCAGCATTGCAGGCAGCAGCTTAACCCACTATGCCACAACACCAACCCTAGTAAATGAATTCTGTCACTTTCAATGGATGGTGAATTTTTCAGTTTATAGTCCTTCTTTAAATCAAGATGCATCTGTAATTGGTAAGCTGGATTCCATTAAAATTAACTATTATTTTTAAGTTTTTTTTTTTTTTAATTTTTTTGACAGGCAGAGTGGACAGTGAGAGAGAGAGACAGAGAGACAGAGAGAAAGGTCTTCCTTTGCCGTTGGTTCACCCTCCAATGGCCCCCGCGGCCAGCGCGCTGCGGCCGGCGCACCGCACCGATCCGATGGCAGGAGCCAGGAGCCAGGTGCTTTTCCTGGTCTCCCATGGGGTGCAGGGCCCAAGCGCCTGGGCCATCCTCCACTGCACTCCCGGGCCACAGCAGAGGGCTGGCCTGGAAGAGGGGCAACCGGGACAGAATCTGGCGCCCCGACCGGGACTAGAACCCGGTGTGCCGGCGCCGCTAGGCGGAGGATTAGCCTAGTGAGCCGCGGCGCCGGCCCTAAAATTAACTATTATTTTTAAGAGATTTTATTTATTTATTTATTTGAAAGGCAGAGATACAGAGAGAAAAAGAGAGGGAGAGAGAGAAATCTTCCATCTGCTGGTTCACTCCCCAAATGGCTGCAAATGTTGGGGCTGGGCCAGGAGGAAGCCAGGAGCCAAGAGCCTCCAGGCTCTCCCACATGGATGCAGGGGCCCAGGCACTTAGGTCATCTTTTGCTGCTTTTCCCAGGCCATTAGCAGGGAGCTGGATCAGAAGTGGAGCAGCTAGAACTCGAACCGGCACCTCTATAGGATGATTACACTGCAGGTGGAAGCTTAAACTTCTGTGCCACAGCACCAGTCCCAAAATCAAAGATTTATGCTCTGCAAGAGACAGCCAAGAGAACAAGAAGACAATATATAGACTGAGGGAAAATATATGTAAAACATATATCTGATAAAGGAATGTTATCTAAAATATAAAGATAACTCTTAACATTCAACCATAAGAAAATTAACACTTTGGGGCTGGCAGCACTGCAGAGCAGTGGGTTAACACCCTGGCCTGAGGCGCCAATTCTAGTCCTGGCTGCTCCTCTTCCCATCCAGCTCTCTGCTATGGCCTGGGAAAGCAGTAGATGGCCCAAGTCCTTGGGCCCCTGCACCTGCATGAGAGACCGGGAGGAAGCTCCTGGCTCCTGGCTTCAGAGCAGCGCAGCCAACTGGGGAGTGAACCAGCAGATGGAAGACCTCTCTCTCTCTCTCTCTGCCTCTCTTCTGTGTAACTCTGACTTTCAAATAAATAAATAAATCTTTAAAAAAATAAAGAAAATTAACACTTTAAATTTTTTTTTTTTTTGACAGGCAGAGTGGACAGTGAGAGAGAGAGAGAAAGGTCTTCCTTTGCCGTTGGTTCACCCTCCAATGGCCGCTGCGGCCGGCACACCATGCTGATCCCATGGCAGGAGCCAGGTACTTCTCCTGGTCTCCCATGGGGTGCAGGGCCCAACCACTTGGGCCATCCTCCACTGCACTCCCTGGCCACAGCAGAGAGCTGGCCTGGAAGAGGGGCAACCAGGACAGAATTTGGCGCCCCAACCAGGACTAGAACCCGGTGTGCCGGTGCCGCAAGACGGAGGATTAGCCTAGTGAGCCGCGGCACCGGCCAAGGCCAACACTTTAATTTAAAAATGGGCAAAAGGGGGCGGGTATTTGGCATAGTGGTCAAGACCATTTACTGAAGCATCATTTGCAGTAGGGAAAACTTAGAATTCATCTGAATATCCATGAAAAGAGAAATATCCAAGCCCAGTGGGATATCACGTAAGAGCTAAAAACGTTAACAAGAATGAGATCTGTAATAACCACATAAAGTTTTCAGTGTTATAGCATTGAGTGAAAAAAAAAACTGCAGAATAATTTACACAGTATAATTTGCTATTTAAAACTCTTGCATGTAGGAATCCTATATATTTTCTATGAATATATTTATATTTATGTAAAATTATAAAGAAAAATCAAGAAGTATAGCCTCAGAACTCCTAGAAGTGATTTTCTTTGGGAAAGGGAAAAAGGTGATGACATTGTGAAAACTGATTAAAGAGAATCACAGATGGGGCCAGCATTGTGGCATAATGGGTTAAGCCGCTGCTTACGATGCCAGTATCCCATATGGCCTCTGGTTCAAGTCCCGGCTGCTCCACTTCTGATCCAGCTCCCTGCTAATGTGCCTGGGAAGCCAGCAGAAGATGACTTAAGTCCCGGGGCCCCTGGGACACGTGGGAGAGCTGGAGGAAGCTCCCGGCTCCTGGCTTCAGCCTGGCCCATCCCTGATCATCGCAGCCATTTGGGGAATGAACCAGTGGATAGAAGATTCTCTTTCTCTCTCTCTCTCTTTCTCTCTCTCTTTCTCTGTAACTCTGCCTTTTAAATAAATAAAATAAATCTTTAAAAAAAAGAAGAAAAAAAAAAAAGAATCACAGGGGCTGGTGTTTGGTGCAGTGTTCAGATGCCACTGGGACTTCCCCATCCCAGATCGGAGTGCTTAGATTTGAGTCCCAGTTCTACTTCTTACCCACTTTCCTGCTAATGTGCACCCTGGGAGGCAAGAAATGATGGCTCAAATAATTGGCGTCCCTGCCATCCATGTGGGAGACTTGAATGGAATTTCTGGCTCCTGGCTTTAGTCTGGCCCAGCCCTGGCTGTTGTGGGAATTTGGGGAGTGGATCCCAAGTAGGATAGAAGACGTATGTGTGTCTGTCTCTGGCTCTGTTGCTCTACTTTTCAAAGACAAATACAATTTTAAGGAGAATCACAACTTTTGCTGCAATATTTCTAATTTTTTCAAAGAAGAATGTATTTCTGTCCAACTAATAATTGAAAAGTTGATAAAAATGTAAGAAAAATAATGGTGAGATCTTAAAGGAAGTATTAATTGTAAAACAAGATGAACAATTATAAACTTGTCATTCAAACTTTTTCCACCCTATTTTGATTAACTAGAGGCTGCAAGGAGACAGTAATCATAGAGCCATCATTCAACAGCTCTGGGAACCTTCTGGAACACAAACAGTGCAGATTTCAATCAGGCCCCTCTTTCATATGCCACTTTCACATGTGATGTGAATAAACCCAGATCATATATCCTAAAGGTTTCACAGACCTTCCTTCTTCTTTTTCTTTTTTAAAAGATTATTTATTTGAAAGGCAGAGAGTTAAAGAGGGGCAGAGAGAGAGGTCTTCCATCCTCTGATTCACTCCCCAGATGGCTGTTGTGGAGCTGGGCCGATCAGAAGCCAGGAGCCAGGAGCTTCCTCTGGGTCTTCCCATGCTGGTGCAGTGGCCCAAGGACTTGGGCTGACTTCTACAGCTTTCCCAGGCCATAGCAGAGCTGGATGGGAAGTGGAGCAGCCAGGACTCGAACCAGCGCCCATATGGGATGCCAGCAACACAAGCAACGGTTTTACCCTCTATGCCACAGTGCCGGCCCCTAGCCCTTTCTTTTTGTACAATCTAGCAAATGGGCAACTCAAAGGAAGCTGGTGAAAAAAAGACAAGAGGTGTCCAAGTTCAATTTCAGATGGCCTTTTTATGCTATCCCCCATGTCGCCCTACACAGATGTTCTCTACAAGTGAGCTTGGCTCTGCGTGAGTCATGCCAGAATGGGATTGTCTAAAACGGTTTGAAGAGAGGAACTCACACTTCCTGAAATGATTCTCTTTTGACATGAATTCAAATTTAGGAAGGAGCTGTCTAAGGCTTTTATAAATACCCTTGATACATATGTGACTCAAGACCGACTTTATTTCCTCTGTCTTCCTGGTGCCTCTTTTATCTTACTGGGTGATGCTGTGTCTTTGGTTCCAGACGGCAGTGAGTGACAGCCGGGAGTTAGCCCTGTCTTCCTGTCCAGGTTCAAGAAAGGTGGGGCGTTTCCCTCCACTCAAGGGCCCAGGTGCCTGGAAATACTGCCAAGAGCTTCTTCCAACTCCAACAAAAATATAACGACATCCACCAGTTCTGGACTAGGCCTTGCTTTCGCCTAACTTGAAAATTAGGAGATAAGAAGAGCAGAGCGAAATGTTTTCCCCACGTGTGCAGTCCCCTGCCCTAGTCTTCCCCATCTCCAGCGTATCTCTCTGAGATAAGTGAGGCACAGCTAAAACAACACACTTATATGTTCCTCCTTCTTTTTGTTCTTTTATTTCGCACTAATCGTAGCACACTCTACAAATATGTTTCTCTTTTTGCTTCTTCTCCCACCCCACCACTAGAATGGACACTCCAGGAGAGAAGGGCTTTTGTTTGTATAATGTTGTATCCTAAGCACACAGAGCTGTGCCTGGCACACAAGAGTTGCTCAAGAAATGTTTGTTGAGTGAGTGAATGAACACACACTTTTCTGCTTGTTGCTTTTTTCATCTTGATCATATCATTTCAGTCCATAAGCAACCTCCTCATTCTTTCATGACTATATGATACTCCATTGTGTGTGTTCGTTATGATTTACTTAATCACACCCCCATAATGGAATTAATTGGTTTTTAATCTGTGGCTATAACGAATACTGCTGCCATTTGTGTCCCTGAACAAATATTACATCCCAGATATGTGAGTATATCTGCCTGTAAGATAAACAGTGCAGAATAGCTGGCTCAAAGGGGAGGTATGTTTTGTCAACTTCTTATTAATCAAAAGCACCTTGCATTGTCTAATTAGCTTTCGTGGGGCCTATGGCCATTGACTTCAGTCCAGCGTAGGGAAGTCTGTCACTAATGAAATTGTTCTGGCTAGTCCTGAACTTACCAACTCTGCTTATTCTCGCAAATCTCAACAGAAAAACACCACATAGGTTGGAACTGTTGAAGCAACACAGATGAATCTGGGAAATATAATTGCTGAAAAAAGGAAGCCAGACACAAGAGTACACAGCACGCCGCGGCTGCATGTACAAGGTGCCAAGTCAGGAACAAGCAAGGTGCAAACACGGTGATAGGAATGAGAACTGTGGGGGCCTGGTGTGAGGGAGCATTGGCTGGAAGGGGGCAGCAGGGGACTTTCTGAGGAGACCAGAAAGTTCCATCTTGAATTCAGTGGTGGTTGTGAGAATGTTTGTACTTACTTGTCAAAACTCATTGATACAAACACTAAAATGTAGACTTGTATTTATTTTAAACATTTATTTATTTATTTGAAAGAGAGAGAGAGAGAGAGAGAGATCTTCAATCCTCTGATTCACTCCTCAACTGATCACAAAGACTGGGGCACAGCTAGGCCAAAGCCAGGAACCCAGAAGTCCACTTGTGTCTCTCATGTGGTTGCAGGGGCTCAAGGACTTGGGCCATCTTCTGCTGCTTTTCCAAGCATAACAGGGAGTTGGATCTGAAGTGGAGCAACCAGGACTCAAACTGGCACCCATATGGGATGCCAGCATCGTAGGCAACAGCTTAACCAGCAGTACCCCAACACTGTGAATGTAGACTTTTAAAATGTAAAGTATACTCTGACTTGTAAGAGCTGAGCTCTGAGATCATAAGGCTTCAGTCACAACGGCCTTTTCCAGTTCTGCAAACACACTGTGCTTTTCACACCCAATAGCCTTTACACATCCTGTTCTCACCAACACAACCACAGCCACTCACCAATTCCTTCTCTCTCTCTCTCTCTCTCTCTCACACACACACACACACACAAATTGTCTTCTTACAACTGTGTGTCAAAGCACATGTTGTGCACAAAATGGCTGGGTTAATATACATACTGTTATAATCTGTATGAATTTCTTTGCAAAGTTCAGTCATAGAAATTGCTTGTTTCTCAATTTTGGGAGGATTCAGGATTATTATTTTAAAAATTTTAATTTTTTTTTAATTTGAAAGGTAGAAAGACAGAGATGGATTTCTTGTCTGGATCACTCCCTAAACACCTGCAGCAGTCAAGGCTGGGCCAGACTGAAGCCAGGAGTCCAGAACTCAGTGTTGAGCTCCCATGTGGTGGCAGGGACCCAAGTTCTTGAGCCTTTCCAGTATGTGTTTTATCAGGCAGCTGGCATCTGGTGCAGAGCCAGGGCTCCAACCCAGACCCTCTGACAGAAGATGAGGACATCCCACATGGAATCTTCACTACCGCATGAAGTACCTGCCCTAGGACTCAAACTTACATGTGACTTTAGTTCTCCCTTCTAGGTGGTGGAGGGTGACAAAATCCCAATCATTTGTAGCCACCTTCGCCACACAGCCTCCTGAGATTAAAGAAGTTCTGGGATCGAGAAAATTCACAGCTAATGGAGAACAGCCCCAGGTCCCTGAGTGGTTACTGAGACGCTTGTTCCGTGTCATTGCCTGGGAGGTAGAAGGCTCAGCCTCCATGTCAAGCTCAGCCACAGGGACCCTCCTGGAGAATCCCAGGGCCAAGGAAGTGCTTAGTTCTCTGTGCTGCTGGAGCCTCTGGCTACCTCAGTCCTGCTCCCTGCTGGGGATCCGTGTGTGACAGAGTCGGAGTCTCTCACTCAGGACCCCCTCTCTCTTCCCCCTCCCCCTCCCTGGATTTTTATTTGAAAAAACCCTTCTGCAGGGAACAGTGGCAAGGGCTAGAGGGGACCTGGGAACACATGGCGAGTTCCCAGCTAGGACTCAGCCTCCACGTCCACTAAATAGCAAATAAACTGGGAAAGAAGGGGGTCTGAGTGAGAAGGAGAAAGACTGTTTTTTTTTTTTTTCCGAGCTTCTAAGAGAGCTTTGCAAACAATTGGAGTAATTAAAAGTTCTCAGAAGTAGCCGACTGGTGCCCTTTTCACCAAGGGAATGTGGGCCAAGCATGATACATTAAAAGAGAGGGAGCTGCCCTATTGAAGTTAAAAATACTCTTCAGTCACATGGCTAATTTGCTGGAATGCAGCAGTCAAGGGCTGTGGGCAGAGGGGGAGCTGGAAGCAGCTGGGGAGCTGGAAGCAGAGTGCCCGCCCTGGGGACTTCGTGTGCAGGGACAGAAAAACAGTGACTTAGGGCACCTTATCAGAAAGCTCACAGAAGTGGCAGGAAGAAGGCGAAGTGGGTTCAAGTTCCTTGCTGTGACCTTTGGGCTTATCAGACAGTGAAAGGATGGGTCAGGACTTGCCACCTGTGCTCCTGGGGTGCTGATTCACGACGCTGAGGTTGAAGGCTCTCCAGCTTCCCCTGCCTTTGAATCCGTTTCAAAGAAATGCTGAACCTGAAGGAGCCCTTTGATCCTAAACCCAAGGGAAAACCGATCTATAGGGTCTCCAGGGAAAACAGCTCAGGCCAGGAATACGAGTCTCAGTTTGGGACACTGGAGATTTTTTGAAATCTTTGAAACTGTAGTATTGAAATAGAAACTAAAAGTTATTCAGTGAATCCCTGAGTGTGAATTTATCTCTTTTCATTAGATTTGAAAGGCACAGAGACACGGGCAGAGCAACAGAGAGACACAGAGAGATTTCCCTTCAGCTGGTTTACTCCCCACATGCCTGCAACAGCCTGGGCTGGCCCAGGTTGAAGCCAGGAGCCCAGAACATGGGTGGCAGGGACCCAAGTACTTGAGCCATCACTTGCTGCCTCCCAGGGTGTGCAGGAAACTGGATTGGAAGTGGAAGATCCGGGCCCGGAACCAGGCACTCTGCTATGAGATGTGGACGTCCCAGTGGTATTTTAACCACTGCACCAGATGCCAAGCCTCCCAAGTGTGAATTTTCCACGTAAGGCTCAAAGAAGCTGACTTGCTCACAGTCACTCAACCAGTAAGTGACAGCTAGATTCAAACCTATGTCTAAGTGGAGAGGAAGGGCACAGTGATTAGGAAGTGCAGGGTTCAAAGAGCCCTGATGTCAGCTCCTGGCTCCACCAAGAGTGGGACCCTTGGGCAAGTTCCTAACACTTCTCAGTGGTGGTTTTACCATTTGTAATTTGGGGATGACAATAACAATTATCGCTTAGAGTTACTCTAATACATGTACACTGCTTAGTACAACTTATAGCCCGGAGGAAACGCTTAATACAATTTTAGATGCTATCACCCCATAGATTTTTCTGTACTACCCTACATCAAGTCCTAGAGCCTTTTGTCAATTAACTTGCTTAAACATCCTCTTCTTCCCAGCTCCAATTCTTATCTATTATATACAAAGAAAAAAGAGGATTAGGCTGCCACCTGGGGTGCTGGCATCCCATATGTGCACCTGTTCAAGTCCTGGCCACTCCACTTCTGGTCCAGTTCCCTGCTAATATGTTTGCTAAAGCAGCAGAAGATGGCTCAGTTGCTTGGGCCCCTGCCACCCATGCAGGAGACCCAGATGGAATTCCTGGCTCCTAGCTTCAGCCTGCCCCAGCTCTGGCTGTTGCAGCCATTTGTGGAGTGAGCCAATACATGGGAGATACCTCTGTATCTCCCCCATCCCCCCCCCCCCCCCCCGTCACTCTGCTCTTCTAATAAGTAAGATAAGTATTTTTTAAGTGGATGCTTGAATTTTAAGATAATCTGTCCAGGGGCCAGCACCGTGGCTCACTTGGTTAATCTTCCGCCTGCGGCACTGGCATCCCATATGGGTGCTGGTTCTAGTCCCGGTTGCTCCTCTTCCAGTCCAGCTCTCTGCTGTGGCCCAGGAGTACAGTGGAGGATGGCCCAAGTGCTTGGGCCCCTGCACCCGCATGGGAGACCAGGAGGAAGCACCTGGCTCCTGGCTTCGGATCAGCGCAGCGCTGGCCGTGGTGGCCATTTGGGGTGGGGGGTGAACCAACTGAAGAAAGACCTTTCTCTCTCTCTCTCACTGTCTATAACTCTACCTGTCAAATAAATTAAAAAAAAAAAAAGGTAATCTGTCCAGCCTCAGTGAACTAGCTACTTCTTCTGGCATTTCCCTCACCCTAACTCACACGTGTGACTTGTTTTCTCCTAAGCTATAAGCCCTCTGGGCTGTGTTTTCAGTGCAGTTACCAGTTTGCTGGCAAGCATAAACAGTGCCAACAGGAAGAAGCAAGTACTGCTGGCCCAAGTGCAGCAGCCAGGCCCATTCAAATCCTTAGAATATTTGATCAGTTTTCACATTCGTGATGGGCACCGCTAACGGACGTGCTCTTGATATCTGGTGGAGATTCAGGCTGATGGTGTCTCTGGCAGTGGAAGCCAAGTTCTCTGTGTGTACATATGTTGGCAAGGACCCGAGATTTGCTTCATACCAGCCTGAGCCAAAAAAGGCGAATTTCGTGGCTCATGGAACCCGAGGAGCAGATTTCAATGACTCAGGTGTTCAAAACTGTCTGTTTTGTGGGGCTCCACTTCTCAGCCTCATTCTTTCTAGTTGGCCAAGGAACAGTTTGGGAGAAACCCAACTCTACTTCTGCTGCAACAGTTTGATATTGTTTACACAAAGTAGTGTTTTTCAGGCACTCCCCCTTTTCTGCTTGTTCCCTGATTGGCTACCTTAAATCATGTGCCCATTCCTGAAGCAATGAGGACCCAGGAAAATGGACTTTTCTGATTGGACAGATTGGATCACATGCCCACCCCTGTCACCAAGGGGAGGCGGAACGCACTGATTGGTTCCTACACTAGCTTCACGTACAAGGGGCGAGGAATAGTTCCTCAAAAGAAGATGGGCTGCTGAAACCAGAAGAAAGGGAAACTGGGGCCAGGGATTGGGGCATCAGTTGGGAATGCCAACATCCCATGTGGGAGGGCCTGGTTCAAGTCCCAGTTACTCTGCTTCCCAACCGGCCTCCTGCTAATGTGCACCCTGGGAGGCAGCAGGTGACGGCTCAAACACTTAAGTCCCTGCCACCCACGTGGGAGACCAGGATTGAATTCTGGGCTCCTGGCTTCTGCTTGGCCCAGCCCCAGCTGTTGTGGGCATCTGGGAAGTGAAGCAGCGCAGGACAGATGTCTTTCTGTCTCTGCCTTTGAAAGAAAATAAATAAATAAACATTTAAACTGAAAAAAAAAAAAGGGGGGGGGGAAGGCAGGCAGATATATAAACTTTAAGAACCAAAGTCCACGACAGCACCCACGTGCACTGTCCACTGCAGTGCTCTATAGCCCGCTCGGCCTCCTCAGGGTGTTCTCGAACCCAAGAAATAGGAAGAACCTTGCAACACCCCAGGCCCCTCTTCAGTCACTCTTCCTGCACCTAGGAAAGGGAGCACATTAGGAGAAACTGGCCACGAGCTGCCAGTACCTTCCCTGTCCTGGTCAGTAAGGGTACAGGGGCAGCAGGGCCCTGGGTCTTCTGTCCCCGACATGCGGTGGGCAGGCCAACCCCTTGCTGCCTGGCCTGGCAGACGAGTCGGTTTATTTAGGATGCAAGGAAGCCTGTGTGGCACACACACACCCAGCTGCAGTTTCTAACTTGTAGCCTTTATCAGAGGGTAGCCCATCTTCTGGCTTTTTCCTCTTGGCTTGGTTCAGAACCGAGGAGGAAGGCGCCTGCGATGTAGTGAATCCCTTTTCAGAAGTCAACAGGAGCCCCGTCCACTTAGAGCACCAGGGACCACAGATTCATCTTCTTACTCGCCCCCTTCTTGGCTGGGCAAGATGCTGCTGGTCCTGGGATCCAAGGAATAGCGGAAGGCTAGGGCAACTCTGAGAGAATTCTCTAGAAGGGCAAGGGAGCTAGATTTGCTTGTGCCTGCAGGTGAGAGGAGCTGGGTTATTATTTCACGTGGAAGGGGAAAAATAACGGAGGGATGATTTCATCGTGGCCTTCGCAGGGCCGCACGGCGGGCGTGGCGTCCCTGGTATTTTTCCACAGCCTCGCCCTGGCCGGGATCACAGTCACATCTGTCCCCTACCTCTCCTGTCCCATTCGTATCCTTCCACACCCACCTCTTGGAAAACAAATAAATTGTTCCATGGATTATTTTTATTAATATTAATTAGAGAGGTATAAGAGTTTGGAGCCCACAAACCAACTCATTTATTTTTAATTACGAATATAATACACAGTCCTTGGAAAAGAAAGAAAAAGGATGTAGAAAAGCATGAAGATGAAAGCGTAAATCTACTCCTGGCCCTCAAATCCAAGATAGCTATTCTCGGCATTTTGATTTATTACTGCCCAGCCTTTTTCCTATACTATATTTTAGATTTTATTATAACTTTAGAAATCGTCTAAAAGTGTCTCAAATAATATGAAAATGTGTAAAATATAGAAGATGACACGTGATATAATCTGCTATTTCTTGTAACATTGATGTACATGTTACTATTAAGCATTTTTTGTCACCACTTCCCTTTCTCTCCTCTGACCCAAAGAATAACTGAAATTATTGGCACCCATTAGAGAAAATGATGTTGGTATCATGACACCCGTTTTAGGGAAGGACTGAGGCTTCCACACTTGCCCACAGCCACACCGGACTATTGCCTTTGCGGCCAGGGTCTCTAGGGAAAGAACAATTTCCTAATTTAATAGGCAGTTTTGGTATAAAAGAGTGGAAAGGTTGTGGGCCTTTGGTTTAGCAGTTTAAAAGCCTCTCGTGGGGCTGGCGCCGGGGCTCACTTGGCTAATCCTCCGCCTGCGGCACCAGCATCCCATGTGGGTGACGGGTTGTAGTCACGGTTGCTCCTTTCCAGTCCAGCTCTCTGCTTGGCCCGGGAGGGCAGTGGAGGATGGCCCAGGTACTTGGGCACCTGCACCCGCGTCGGAGACCAGGAAGAAGTACCTGGTTCCTGCACAGCACCAGCCGTAGCAGCCATTTGAGGGGTGAAGCAACAGAAGGAAGACCTCTCTCTCTGTCTCTCTCTCACCGTCTAACTCTGCCTGTCAAAATAAATAAATAAAAAATAAAAGCCTCTTGAGACAACCTGCATCCCGTATTGGAATGCCTAGGTTTCGAGGCCTGGTCCGTTTCTGATTCCATCTTCCTGCTAATGCAAACTCTAGGAAGCAGCAGGAGACACCTCAAGCACTTGGGTCACTGCCACCCATGTGGAAGACCTGGACTGAGTTCCAGGCTGCTGACGTTGGCCTGTCCCAGCCCCAGCTGCTGACTACTTATCTGATGAGCGAGTCAGGGGGTGAAAGAGCTCTCTGTCTCTGTCTCTCTGTCATATATATACATTAAGAGAAGCAACTTCCATAAACCAGGGCCCTAGGCCTTCTTTTTCCACCAGAAACCCCCAGGGTACCTGCACTTACTCAAGTCAAGCTCTCCAGCTCCAGGAGTTTGCTTCTGGGAACCTATAGCTTCAAGTGCACAAAGAGCCCAGGGAAAGTTCTTTATCAGCAGGAGAATGATTTTATTCCATGTGTTTCCTTACATGAGTTGGGACAATAAGGGAGAAAGAATGAGAAGAAATAAAAGGCCAGTTACTTAGGCCACTTTTAATGAATCACCCCACAGTGTCATTACCCATCCCCAGTCAGGAAAAGCTTGAGTTTTTCCCATGCCAAGAAAAACAGAGGGCAGGAAGAAACAAATTATGACCTTGTTTGTGTTTTGTGTCCTAACTATTTGATTTATAGGCCTTGATCTAGTGATTATGGATGAAAGAAAATATTTCAGTGTCCCAAACCTAACCTGAACTTAACCGGGAGTGGGTCTCACGTCCACTGCTCCAAGTTAGCACGAAGTGAAAATGCTTCAAGAATAAAGCTTTTTTTGGGCTTGGGCTTGGGCTGGGGCTGCCTTAGGCATTTTTAACCCAGAAGCAAGGCCAAATTCCTTTCCCACACTCCAATATCAAAATATTCTGTTTGGAAATTGCAATCCTTTCCACTTATTCCAGAAGTTGACCATTTATCTATTCAACTAATGATCGTTAAGCACCTACTGTACGCCAAGTGCCATGTCAGACACTGGTGATAAAATAGTCAGCATAAAGATCAATCAACACGTGCATCAGAAAACATAATGTAGCCTTGAGTTCTATGAAGAGAAAGAAAAGCAAACAATGTTAGAGAGAAACCAAGTAGCCTCTTAGGATGAGGTAGCTAGGCCATTCTTACTAAGGTGGTGACATTTAAGCTGAGATTAGAATGATAAGATCTGGGGGCCAGTGCTGTAGCATAGTGGGTAAAGCCTCAACCTGCAGTGCTGGCTTCCCATATGGGTGCTGGTTCAAGTCCCAGCTGCTCCTCTTCTGATCCAGCTCTCAGCTGTGCCCTGAGAAAGCAGTAGAATGTGGCCCAAGTCCTTGGGCCCCCATGTGGGAGACCCGGAAGAAGCTCCTGGCTCCTGGCTTCGGATTGGCGCAGCTCCGGCCATTGAAGCCAATTGGGGAGTGAACCATCAGATGGAAGACTTTTCTCTCTCTCTGCCTCTGCCTCTCTCTCTGTGTAACTCTTTCAAATAAATAAATAATCTTTAAAACAATGATAAGATCTGAATGTAAAGTTAAGATAGAGGAGGTCATTTCAAGCAGAGGAAATAGCTTGGTGTATAGAAATTAAACTTCTCAACTCAAAAGAAATTCTTGGTAATTTGGATTACTTCTTAGGAGTTGATTTGCAAGAGTTACAGAGAGGGAGAAACAGGGGTCTTCCATCCACCGATTCACTCCCCAGATAGCAGCAATGGCTGAGGTTGGGCCAGACCAGAGCCAGGAGCCTGGAATTGTATAGGTTCACCCCCTAGGTGGCAGGGGCCCAAGAAGTTGGATAAATTCCTTTTTGCTCTAAACTATAGAAACAGATATTCAACCTCAGGAATAAGGAGGGAAATGTAAATTAAAACTATGGAGTGATATGAGTTTCTAAAATGAAAGTTTGAAAACTTTGATTACGTACTCCATATGTAGGATGGCTTAACCTGGCACTCAAACACTTTGCCAGGGAGAACGTTAGATTCTAGTGGTAAGATTCAACTGTTAGCACTACAGCAGTTTATGCCTTTGACCTAGAGGTCTCATTCTTTCTTACACATGGGCATAACAGAGGAAAGCTCAAGGTTGCTAATTACAGTATTGTTTGTCATTGCAAAAAAGTGGAAACAATCCAAATCTCTTCCAGTAAGAAACAAGTTAAATTATGGTATAGTCATATCAAACCATGAACGAATACCAAACTGTTGAAAACTATGCAACTGGAAAAATGAACAAGGTGGCTCTCTATGTGTTAAAACCTAAGAAGTTATAAGTTACATTGTCACTGGAGGAAAGGCGGTGGAAGCCGTGGGGTTCTTGTCTTCAGGTAAGAAAGAATTCAGGCGTGAGACAGTGAATTAATAGGGCGTTACTGGGGATATGGCGTCCGTCAGGATGATACTCCTGGGCAGGCCAGGCGGGCGGCTCAGCGGAGAGGCAGAGGGCGGAGTGTGCAGTCTGTTTGGACTCCTTAGGTTTTTAAGGGAGCCTGTTTACCCACCTCGCTGCTCCTCCAGGACAAAGGGTGGGGAGACCTAGCAGAAGGGTTTGTTGGGTGAAAATTAGCAAATTCCTCCCCAGATTTGCTGGTGGGGCAGAGCAGAGGGCCTTCCCTTATGGCATCTGAGAAGATTTTGTTGCCCCGTGTTATCAGGTCAGGTAACCTATCTGGTCCTGAGGAGGGAGTTCTCCCTGGAGCTTTCCTTGAGGGAAGGGCTGGGACCACCTGGGAGGTTCAGGGTCTGGGCAGGATGTGAAGTGCAGGATGCTGGGCTTCTGGGGCTTCCGTAGTAGGTGCTGGGGTTCAGGCCCTTCTCACACACACAGAGGCTAAATTTCTGACTTGCTACCTAACAATATGATTAAGTAAAAAAACCAGAAATCAGAAAATCTATCTTTTACATTAAAAGGTGATACAGTAGGCATAAACGTTTATATGGAGTTGCATTTGCATAAAAAAACTCAGGAAGGATATACAAAAAATTAATGTAAATGATTATGTGGGGTGAATGAGCAGAAGGAAGTCAAAAACTGGGTATAAAAGTAGGTAAGAGATGTTTTATTGGATGCCATATGCCTTTTAATTTCCTTCCTTCCTTCCTTTCTTTCTTTTTAAGTTTTGAGCCATGTTAATGTAGTATGGATTCAGAAAATGACATTTAAAAATTTTTCCTAGGGCCAGCATTGCGGCCCAGTAGGCTAAGCCACACGTGATACAAGCATCAGAGTGCTGGTTCAAGTCCTGGCTGATCCACTTCTGACCAGGCTCTCTGCTAATGCACCTAGGAAAGCAGTGAAGATGGCCATGCAGGAGTCACAGATGGAATTCCTGGCTCTTGGCTTTGGCCTGGCCCAGTCATGGCTGTTGTGGGCATTTGGGGCGTGAACCAGTGGACAGAAGATCTCTCCATCTGTCTTGTCTTTTCTCTGTGTTGCTCTTCCTTCCAAATAAGCAAGCAAACACATAAATCTAATTATTTTAATATTTATTTATTTGAAAGGCAGAATATTGGGGGTGTGGGGAGAGGGAAAGAGAGACTTTCCATCTGCTGATTCACTCCTCATATGCCCACAACAACCAGGTCTGGGCCATGTGGAAGCCAGGAGCCAGGCACTCCATCCTGGTCTTATGGGTTGCAGGGGCCCAAGAACTTGGACTAGCACCTGCTACCTTCCCAGGCACGTTAGCAAGAAGCTGGACCAGAAGCAGAGCAGCCAGGACTAGAATGGACACTCTGATATGGGATGCCAGTGTCATAAATGGTGACTTAACCCACTGCTCCACAGTGCAGGCCCCCCAAAGTAAATCTTATAAAAAATTATTCCTGCTACTACTCCAGTAGCTTATCATGTAATGTATAATCACTTTCACTTATGCAGCCACAACCTTGAGAAAGTATTTATTTATTTATTTTTTAAAGATTTATTTATTTTACTTGAAAGTCAGAGTTACACAGAGAAAGGAGAGGCAGAGAGAGAGATAAAGAAGTCTTCCATCCGCTGGTTCACTCCCCAAGTGGCCGCAATGGCCGGAGTTGCGCTGATCTGAAACCGGGAGCTTCTTCCATGTCTCCCACATGAGTGCAGAGGCCCAAGGACTTGGGCCATCTTCTACTGCTTTCCTAGGCCATAGCAGAGAGATGGATCGGAAGTGGAGCAGCCAGGTCTCAAACCAGCGCCCATGTGGGATGCTGGCACTGCAAGGGGGGGCTTTACCCACTATACTACAGCACCAGCCCCTGATAAAGTTTATATTTAAATGTGGATTTTGGTAAATAAAAGGCACAATTAGTACATAAAAATATATGTCAATGGAATTAAACAGGATCTATAAAAAGGTTAGCATAAGGTCTATTCAAGGAAGAGCTTGAGTGACCTAGGCCTGGGAGACACATACCCAACAGCTTTCAATGAGCCTTGTGCAGCATTCCCATGTGGTCAAACTCTGGTCAGCATTTAGGTATTACACAGTGAGCTTGTGTTGGCTTGGCTTGGAAAAGTGGGTCTTAGGTAAGCAGGGGGCAGGGGAATGAATTTTTTACTGATTGGAGATGAGACTATCACTGGGTAAAAACACCTTCAGAGATGGAGGGTATTGTCTCTAAAAAGAGGCTATTAAAAAGAAGGCTACGGATGGATTTTAAGGGAGGCATTTCTGGGAGTGGGTAAGGAATGCAGAGATAAAGAACAAAAGATAGGTCAAGGTTTCTTCAGATGGCTAAGACAAAACACACCCTTGTACACATCCCCAATCTCTCACCATTTCATAAGCTTCAACACTTTCTTTTGAATGCGTTGCAGGCTTTTTTAGGGGCAATTTCTTCATTTCTTCATTTAAAAGCTGATTTTAAAAAATGTAAGGGGAATAGGCATTTAGCCTAGAGGTTAGGACTCCTGTGTCCTACATCAAAGTACTGGTGATATACTCCAATTCAAGCTTCCTGCTAATGCAGACCCTGGGAGCCGAGGATAACTCAAGTGACTGGATTCTCGCCTCCCTTGTGGGAGACCTGGATTGAGTTTCCAACTCCCAGGTTTGGCCCCAGCCCAGCCCCATCAGATTTGTGGAGCGAACCATCAAATTGGAGCACTATCTTGCTTTCTCTCTAATAATACTAATAAATAAATAATTTAAAAATACATGAAAGGTTCACTCCACCTCTGTGGTTGTTTCTATGTTTTGCTACAGTGAAAGGAATGTGTAAGTTGTCAGACTCAGAATGGAGTTTCTTGTATCAACCCTAACCAAAAAAAGCAAGAGATCTTAAAGAAAGTGTTCTTCTCGCCGATGGTAACTATCACAAAAGACTCTGCGAGAACTACTTCATTACACAGAGGCCACCACAACCTATACAAAAGGTACTTCTGGGGGCCAGCTTGTGGTGCAGTGGGTTAAGCCAGCATTCCACATGAGCGATGGTTCCTGTTAGGAAAAGAGCTGCAGATTGGTGCCCCCTCACACAGGGCACCAAAATGTTAGGAAAAGAGGTGCAGAATAGAGAGGAGGCAGGGTACGAATCTACAGCCAGGCAGAATGTATTCAGAGAAGATAAATTCGTAGAGGTGGGTGACCAACTACCCATGTGCACACGTGGCAGAAGGCCTCGACCCCGGGGGCCAGACCTTTTTAAGGGGGGCTAGAGTAGAGGGCAGCAGGCCGAGGGGAATTCCTGGAACTGGATGGGGCCTTTGGAACCTGCAAAAGAATGCAGGGTGGGTCATGAAGGCAATAGAGTGTGAGACCCAAATTGAGATTCAAGGGCAAAGTGTACATCCCAATGTTCATCTATCTTTTGAGCGATGAGCAAGAATAGCTGAGGCTCTTGTTCATCAGTTCAAGTCCCGGCTGCTCCATTTCTGATACAGCTCCCTGCTAATGTACCTGGGAAGGCAGCAGAGGATGGCCCAGATATTTGGGGCCCTGCTGTAGCAACATTCATGTACAGAGAAAAGACACCAAGGCCTTTAACAGGAAGTAGTCTTTTATTATTTATGGCAGCATAAGGCTTAGGTGGAATTTCTTTTTTTTAATAAAGATTTTATTTATTTATTTGAAAGTCAGAGTTACACAGAGAGAGAAGAGGCAGAGAGAGAGAAGGAGAGGCAGAGAGAGAGAGGTCTTCCATCTGCTGGTTCACTCCTCAGTTGGCCCCAACGGCTGAAGCTGCACTGATCCAAAGCCAGGAGCCAAGAGCTTCCTCTGGGTCCTCCCATGCGGGTGCAGGGGTCCAAAGACTTGGAACATCTTTCCCAGGCCATAGCAGAGAGCTGGAAAGGAAGTAGAGCAACCGGGACTGGAATCGGTGCCATATGGGATGCTAGCATTGCAGGTGATGGCTTTACTTGCTAGTCACAGTGCCAGCCCCAGAGGTGGAATTTCTTATTCAAAAGCCTGAGCCCCAACAAAGAGGTACTTTCTTCTATATGGTTTTAGCCTTGTTGTCTCCCCTTATATGGTCACACGCATACATTTGATTGGGTATTCAAATGTTTCATGGCAGCCACAGGAATTGATACACTACTGCTCATGTATAGCAGTTACTGACGATGCTTTCTTCCACACACATACTGAGCCGTCTGCTGTCTGGCAAGCGTTAACACCATTGCTCCCTGCTAACAAGCAGGACCTGAAATGGTTACATATAAGCAGCTAATAACTACAGTGGAAGCATTCGTGGGCAAGCAGATAACAACCACATTTCATTCCCAGGACAGATTTCTGCCTTTTTCTTCTTCTGACCTTGGGGAGGCTTCTACCACAACTTCAATCATGTCAGTTAGAGACAGTTTAATTAAGAGACAAAGGCCTCTGCCACATCCCCCACTCTGATGCTCGGAACCCCCGCGGGTCAGAGAGCATCATCCTGGTCCAAGGACTTCCATTTTTACAGCATTGTGACATGTGTAGCTGTTTTTTTCTCTACCACAGTCTCTATGAGGCTAGAGACAGTTTTTATAAACAAGGGCACAAGACAAGGTAAAATCAGACAAGCCCCTAACATTCCAATCACAGCACCTTTGAGAGATTTGAATGCATCAAGAGTGCAAAACCATCCTCCACACAAGTCTCTGGGTTCCAGCCCTTTCACCTCTGGACCAGAACATGGGCGACTCTTTTCATTTGATCAGTAATTTTTTTATGACCTTGTCCTCATCGTCTATTTATAACAACAGTTGCTTAAATTAAATTTTCCACAAACTCCACCTTTAGAAGCACGTAAATAATCTAGGGCTAGGTGGTTTTGGTAGACAGCATTGCGTGTTTGAGTATGTTGTTTGGCCAGTATATTAAGAGCCCTTGCAGTTTCATTAGTTATAATCTGGACAGCAGCCTGTAACCTGAAGATGTGGTTTAACATGTAGATGGGAGTATGATATCCCCTGGACCCATATTTTGTCTAGGTGGCAGGACCATAAATTTTATTTTTTTAAAGATTTATTTATTTTTTACTTGAAAGTCAGAGTTACACACAGGAGAGGCAGAGAGAGGTCTTCCATCCGATGGTTTACTCCCCAATTGGCCGCAACAGCTGATCCAAAGCCAGGAGCCAGGAGCCTCTTCCAGGTCTCCCACGTGGGTGCCAGGGGCTCAGGGACTTGGGCCATCTTCTACTGCTTTCCCAGGCCATAGCAGAGAGCTGGATCGGAAGTGAAGTAGCCGGGACTAGAACCAGCACCCATATGGGATGCCAGTGCTTCAGGCCAGGGTGTTAACCCGCTGTGCCACAGCACTGGCCATCATAAATTTTTTTTTTCATCATAAATTTTCAACTAGAGCTTTAAGCTGTTCTCCCCATGGGGCGAGACAGTACTTTCTAATAATTGAGGTTTTTAGAAGCTAATACAGCATTGGACGAGTGGGGAGACTTTGTCTCAACGTAGGGCTCAAGGAGGTTTAACCATTGATCTGCATGTTGGTTCCCCCACAGACGTAACAAGGAGAGATACTTAGTGATTGAGCTGTAGTTTCTGTGGTAATGGGTATGGCAGGGAAGTCCTTTATCATTTCCTCATAGAAGGAATGAAAAATCTCATGAGGAGGCCTGGCCCGTGGTCTTCACGCTTCTGAAGTCTAATAAGCCCCAGGACCTTGGCCTCCTCTGTTAGTGTATATCACCCTGTCAATTACCTCCCAATCCAGGGTCGTTAGGTTGAGGAGAGTGAAATTAACTGGGTTACAGGTTCCCAAATGACAGTCTGATGAGGCAACACCCTTCTGGAGAAGTGCCAAGTGACCCATGAAGCACAACCCCAAGGGCAGTTAGGGGACAAGTTGGGGCCCCTTACACACGTATTTGTCGTTAGACAGACACTCTCCCTCCCACAACAGGCCCCCATGTGGACTGTGGTAGCTGGTCTCCACCAGCAGCCTCTTACTTCCCGCGTCTAAGTGAGGTGACTCGTTATACTCCGTGACCCCACCTGCATCAAAAGAGTGACACTGTCCATTTGGATTGGTGAAGCAGAGTTGTGGTGACACCCTGGCCTGATCGCTCACGTGAATATGTGGGCCATAAGATGAGGGGGTCGGGTCCAAAAAGGGGAGCCAAATCAGAAACAACCAGTGACAATGAAGCATCCTATCCACAGGAGGAAAAGAAAAACTTTAAGAGAAGCTTCTTACCACAGTCCCAGTGGGTTGGAGTGGTTGTCATCAGTCCTATTGTTAACATTTAGGCCTAAAACTGTAATAACAGAAATAAGGATTTGCAATGCATTACAAGAGAAAACCAATATAAAAAGGCAAGAAAAAATAATCAAGGCCGGCGCCGCGGCTCACTAGGCTAATCCTCCGCCTAGTGGCGCCGGCACACCGGGTTCTAGTCCCGGTCGGGGTGCCGGATTCTGTCCTGGTTGCCCCTCTTCCAGGCAAGCCCTCTGCTGTGGCCAGGGAGTGCAGTGGAGGATGGCCCAAGTGCTTGGGCCCTGCACCCCATGGGAGACCAGGAAAAGCACCTGGCTCCTGGCTCCTGCCATCGGATCAGCGCGGTGCGCCGGCCGCAGCGTGCTGGCTGCGGCGGCCATTGGAGGGTGAACCAACGGCAAAGGAAGACCTTTCTCTCTGTCTGTCTCTCTCACTGTCCACTCTGCCTGTCCAAAAAAAAAAAAAAAAAAAAATCAGTCCATTTATTTTATTGGGCAGCTGATTCCTCAAGCTTTGGCCGTGCATAAATCAGTCAGCTTCCGGAGTGCTGAAGCAAGGCTGCTGTCTTGTGGAGTTCCTCTGCGGCCACTGGCCCTGGCCATCTCTTTAGGGCTGGCTCGAATGGTTCAGGTGGTCAACTTGAGCTGTGTTGCGCATCCGAGATGCACTCCAGGCACAGGCTGCTGGCTTCACTCTGCTGTGGTGGACCTTGGGGGCTCTCTGGTCGGTAACTGTTACAGGAGCGAATGAAGCAACAGTAAAGTGACCTCTTGAAGGGGGTCTTAGGGGCTGAATGCTTTATTTATTATTATTATTTTTTGCACCCACACAGCATCTCCTGGCATTTTATCATTTGGGCATTAGTTAGCCAGTGTTGTCTTTTATTTGCAAGGGTTTGTTTGATCTGTTCGAAGGCCTCTTTGTTTTTTTTTTTTTTTACAATAGAGGACTTCTTCCCCCCTTTGTGGCTTTGTAAGTCTGGAGGAAACAGATCCAACAAGTAAACTAAATACAGCAGGGTCTAAAACAAAAGATTGGATCATTATTAGAGTGCCTAGGAAAGGTATTATCTAAAGCAGGAGGAATTTTTCTCATTGAGAGAGGCATGTAGGCCTGGCTGGGTATAGGTGAGGCCTAGACCTATCTGTCTCTTTACACGGGTACTGGAAGGTGTGAACCTCTTTAGAGAAGACACCCTGTTGACTGTCATTACGTAGCCGGCCTGGGAGGAGAGCTGGCCTGCACAGGAGGTTAGTGTAGAACAGGCAGCATATCCAAGAGGAGGTCACAGTCCTGCCTGTTACTGACCCTGGGCCTTTCCCTCTGCAGCGGCGCTAACTGGAAACGGAATAAAGGGCTTTTTCAGCTTGGAGCCCGCAGGGCCTGTGGCTCTAACCTGGGAGCCCTTCCACTTACCCAGCTCTTGAACAGGATTTTGTAGAACCTGGCTTTTGTCAGGACAGCTGTTTGCCCAGTTTCTTGGCTTTCCATATCAAAATATGATGCTATTTGAGGTGGACTGGCCTCGCTGTGTTTCTTTGATGGCAGAAAACTGTGTAAAGCACAAAGATAGGCTGGCTTGCCACCTCTCTAGATTGCTGCTGTTCCTGGCTCCCTCTCCTCTCTCCTGGTCTCTGTTCGAGTAGACCACAGAGGCAGCCTCTAGGATGTCAGCCAAGGGGGTGCTCAGCCTTAGCCCCAATCTTTGGTGGCCTAAGCTAGAAATCTGTAGTCACAGGCATGTTTTGACAGCATTTTCTGTGTGACAGCATAAAGCTCACGAGGAGAGTTATGTCTTTTTAGATAAGATCAAAACATGATGCTCAGCTTGCCTAATCTGTCTATAAATTTTGATGTCATTAATAACACTTTATCTTTTATGTTATCAATCTATACATTTTAATGAATATACTTAAATTACCTAAGAAATTAAAGTATTAGGTAAGTATGGTATTATCTTAAGTCATGATTTTTGCCAAAGAACAACTTTAAGTTGGACTTTATAGGGAGCATTGAGCACTTTATCATACTTTGCCTATATTATTTTTAGATTAACATTATACCTTTATGATTGCAAGTATCTAACACAAGTACAACTTGCTTGACCAGCAAACCCAAGCACAAATGTGTCAGAGATTTATTTAAGTCACATGCACCAAAAAGGTATTTTGTGTTAATTTAGCAATCTTAATGTATATGAGTTTTTTAGTCCACAAGCCAATGTTATTATTATTATTATTTATGGTTTCATCTCTGCACTCTATTGTCTTATAAGATTGCTAGGGCACCTCTGGGAGTTAATCAGGCTCCCCTTCTGCCACTTAGGGTAGGTCCACCAAACCAAATGAACAGGAGTTCTTACCAGTTCCGATGGGTGGTGCTCCTTAGGCTAGCTCTTGTGCTCACTGCGTTCTGTTGTGTTCTCAGGGTCAGAATCTCACGCTGAGGGAGAACCACTCCCCACAGAGCAAGTGGTCTGCTGGAGCCACGGGAGTTCACTCTACCCCGCACCCCCATGCTAGGGGCCTCATGCCCCATGGGACAAAGGAGGTGAAAATCCACGTGGGAAGGCAGCAGAGGGTGGCCCAAATATTTGGGCCCTGCTGTAGCAGGATTCATATACAGAGATAAGACACCAAGGCCTTTAGCAGGAAGTGGTTTTGTTTTTTTTTTTTTTTTTTTTATGCCGGAATAAGGCCCAGGTGGAATTTATCCAAAAGCCTGAGCCCCAACAAAGAGGGGTACTTTCTTCTATATGGTTTTAGCCTGGTTGTCTCCCCTTATATGGTCACTTGCATACATTTGATTGGATATTCAAATGTTTCATGGCAGCCACAGGAATTGATACACTACTGCTCATGTATAGCAGTTACTGACGATGCTTTCTTCCACACACATACTGAGCCGTCTGCTGTCTGGCAAGCGTTAACACCATTGCTCCCTGCTAACAAGCAGGACCTGAAATGGTTACATATAAGCAGCTAATAACTACAGTGGAAGCATTCGTGGGCAAGCAGATAACAACCACATTTCATTCCCAGGACAGATTTCTGCCTTTTTCTTCTTCTGACCTTGGGGAGGCTTCTACCACAACTTTAATCATGTCAGAGACAAGTTTAATTAAAAGACAAAGACCACTAGGTTGGTGCTGTGGGGTAGTGGGTAAAGCCACTGCCTTCAGCACTGGCATCACATATGGGCACTGGTTCGAGTCCTAGCTGCTCCACTTCCGATCCTGCTCCTTGCTGTGCCCTAGGAAGGCAGTGGAAGATGGCCCAAGTCCTTGGGCCCCTGCACCCTCATGGAAGACACAGAAGAAGCTCCAGGCTCCTGCCTTTGGATTGGCCCAGCTCCAAATGTTGTAGCCATTTGGAGAGTGAACCAGAGGATAGAAGAGCTCTCTCTTTCTCTCTGTGTCTGCCTCCCTGTAACTCTGCCTTTCAAATAAATTAAAAAAAAAAAAAAAAGACAAAAGCCTCTACCACACTACCACCCACCTGGGAGAACCAGAGAGAGTCCTGGTTTTGGCCTGACCCAGCCCAGGCCATTGTTGTGTCCATCTGGGGAGTGAACCAGCAGATGGAAGATTGATCTCTCTTGCTGTAACTCTGCCTTTCAAATAAATTATAGAAACCTATTAATGAACAGAAAGTACTATACAAGGACATCTGCTCAACCTTGATATGATACCCCGGTTATTAATCATTATGACCAAAGATGACAGTTTCAAAATATCTGATGAAATTCTCATTTTTAGCCTTTGAAAATATTCCCTTGTTTCAACATCTTTGAATGCACCCATCATTTATTATGTATGGCCTGGAAATTCCCAACGTAATGCTCTGTTGTTCCCAAATAAATATTGTTATTCTTTAGAGATTCTCTCTCAGATTGTTGTCTCACTGTTTGGGTTGATGGTACTCATCCTCAACAGACTAGATAAAGGCCGTTGACCAAAGGCGATCAGAGCATTCCAGGATGAAACCAGCCTAAAGGAAACCACATGTTTATAGAAACATGTTTTTTCAAGGGCTGGCAGTGTGGCTCAACAGGTTAAGCCTCTGCTTGCAACATCAGCATCCCATATAAGAGCGCCGATTTGAGTCCCGGCTGCTCTGCTTCCAATCCAGCTCCCTGCTAATGTGCTTGGGAAAGCAGCAGAAGGTGGCCCAACTCCTTGGGCCTCTGCCACCCATTTGGGAGACCCAGATGGAGTTCCAGGTTCCTGGCTTTGGCCTGGCCAACCCCTGCCATTGAGGTCATTTGAGGAGTAAACGATCAGATGGAAGATCTTTCTCTGTCTCTCCTTCTTTCTCAGTCACTGCCTTTAATTTTTTGTTTGTTTGTTTTTTGAGTTATGGTGACCTTTTGCCCAGTAGACTCTAGTGACAACCATTCCATCTATGTACTTGATTCTCTTCCACTGAAAGAACCCCTTCCATTACAAAGAGCTTCAGGATTTCAAGGTCTTTTCCCATCTGTTTTCTCATTGACTGAATACCTGCAATGTACAAAAGTGTTTTAACATTTTTAAAAATGTTTTTATTTGACAGATAGAGTTATAGACAGTGAGAGAGAGAGACAGAGAGCAAGGTCTTCCTTCCATTGGTTCACCCCCTAAATGGCCACCATGGCCAGAGCTACGCCGATCCGAAGCCAGGAGCCAGGTGCTTCCTCCTGGTCTCTCATGCAGGTGCAGGCACCCAAGCACTTGGGCCATCTTCCACTGCCCTCCCGGGCCACAGCAGAGAGCTGGACTGGAAGAGGAGCAACCGGGACTAGAACCCGGCGCCCATATGGAATGCCAGCACCGCAGGTGGAGGATTAACCAAGTGAGCCACGGTGCCGGTCCCCAGTGTTTTAACATTTTTTTTTCTTTTTTTCTTTTTCTTTTTCTTTTTGACAGGCAGAGTGGACAGTGAGAGAGAGAGAGACAGAGAGAAAGGTCTTCCTTTGCTGTTGGTTCACCCTCCAATGGCCGCCGCTGCAGCCGGCGCACCGCGCTGATCCGATGGCAGGAGCCAGGAGCCAGGTGCTTTTCCTGGTCTCCCATGGGGTGCAGGGCCCAAGCACTTGGGCCATCCTCCACTGCACTTCCCTGGACACAGCAGAGAGCTGGCCTGGAAGAGGGGCAACCAGGACAGAATCCGGCGCCCCGACCGGGACTAGAACCCGGTGTGCCGGTGCCGTAAGGCCGGCCCAGTGTTTTAACATTTAAAAATCACTCTGTCTCCCCTTATTCATGATCTTCCCCAACCACTAATCCAGATTCTAACACCATGTGTTAAGTTTCGCCTGTTTTTTGTTTGTTTTTTGTTTGTTTGGTTTTTTTGACAGGCAGAGTGGACAGTAGAGAGAGAGAGAAAGGTCTTCCTTTTCCATTGGTTCACCCCCAATGGCCGCTGTGGCCGGTGCACCACGCTGATCCGAAGCCAGGAGCCAGGTGCTTCTCCTGGTCTCCCATGGGGTGCAGGGCCCAAGCACTTGGGCCATCCTCCACTGCACTCCCTGGCCACAGCAGAGAGCTGGCCTGGAAGAGGGGCAACCAGGACAGAATCCGGCGCCCCGACCAGGACTAGACCCTGGGGTGGCAGCACTGCAGGCAGAGGATTTGCCTAGTAAGCCGCGGCGCAGGCCTGTTTTTTTTTTTTTTTTTTAACAGCTTTATTGAGATGTAACTCAATATGTCACACATCTCACTCATTTAACATGTACAATTCTGTTTTTTTAGTATAGTTACAGGGTTATATAAATGCCATGACAATCTAACTTTATTTGTTTTCACTTATTTTTAAAGATTTTTTAAAAAATTTATTTAAAAGTCAGAGAGACATAGAGGTAGAAAGAGAGAGGTAGAGAGAGAAAGAGAGAGAGAGAGAGAGAGAGAGAGAGAGAGACCTTTCATTCACTGATTCATTTCCCAGAAGGCCACAATGGCTGAGGCTGGGCCAGGTCAAAGCTACTGGTCAGGAAAACCATCCTGGTCTCCATATGGGTAGCAGGAGGCCAAGCAGATGGGCCATCTTCTGCTGCTTTTCTGGGCACTTTAGCAGGGAGCTGGATCAGAGCAGCTGCGACTTGAACTGGCATAGCGATATGGAGTGGGCGTGTCACAAGTGGCAGCTTAACCCACTGTGCTGGCCTGTCTTCCGCCTGTCTTGAAATACTCCATACAATATTGTTAACCGTAGTCACCCTACTGTGCAGTTGAACACCAGAACCTTTTCCTCCTAACTGCGACTTTACACCTGCTGACTAATCTCTCCCTGTTTGCCCCTCTTGCTCCCTTCCCCAGCCTCTCCTAGCCACCCTGCCACTCTGTGTTTCTATGAGATCAGTGGCTTCAGGTTCCTTAGGAGTGAGATCATCCAGCATTTGATATTCTTTGCCTGGCTTATTTCACTTAATGTGAGCTTTTCCAGATTCATTCGTGTTGCTACAAATGAAAGGACTTCATCCACTAATGGCTGAATGATGTTCCAGTGTGTGTGTGTGTGTGTGTGTGTGTGTATCTCACATTTCCTTTATCCATTCATCCACTGCTCGTGAGGTTGATTCCATACCTTCACTACTATAAGCAGTGCTGCGATGAACATAGGAGCACAGATATCTCCCCAACAGACTGATTCCATCTCCTTCCGATATATGCCCAGTAGTGCGCTTGCTCAATGAGCTAGTTCTACCTTGCATTTTTTGTGGCACCTTATACTGTTTTCCATGATTGATCTACTAATTTACCTTCCTGCCAACAGTGTCTAAGAGTTCCCATTTCTCCACATCCACATCAGCACTTGTTATTTTTTCTATTTGAGAATAGCCATAGTATTTGGGGCACAGAGGTATGTCATTGTGTTTTTATTTTTTTTTTATTTTTTTTATTTTTTTGACAAGCAGAGTGGACAGCGAGAGAGAGAGACAGAGAGAAAGGTCTTCCTTTGCCGTTGGTTCACCCTCCAATGGCCGCCGCAGCCGGCACGCTGCGGCCGGCGCACCGCGCTGATCCGATGGCAGGAGCCAGGAGCCAGGTGCTTTTCCTGGTCTCCCATGGGGTGCAGGGCCCAAGCACTTGGGCCATCCTCCACTGCACTCCCTGGCCACAGCAGAGAGCTGGCCTGGAAGAGGGGCAACCGGGACAGAATCCGGCGCCCCAACCGGGACTAGAACCGGTGTGCCGGCGCCGCTAGGCGGAGGATTAGCCTAGTGAGCCGCGGCGCCGGCCGTCATTGTGGTTTTGATTTGCATTTCCCAGATGAATACTGGTGTGGAATGTTTTTTGGTGTACCTGTTGGCTGTTTGTCTTTTTTTTTTTTTTTTTTTTTTTAAGGTTTTAAAATTTATTTGATTGAGTTACAGAGAGAGACAGGGGGAGAGAGAGAGAGATTTCTTCCATCCACTGGTCTACTCCCTAAATGGCTGCAATGACTGGGATTGGGCCAGGCTGAAGTCAGGAACCTGGAACTCCACCTGTGTTTCCCATGTGGGTAGCAGGGGCTCAAGCACTTGGGCCATCTTCCACTGCTTTCCCAGGTGCATTAGCAGGGAGCTGGGTTGGAAGTGGAGCAGCCAGGACTTGAACCAACACTCATGGGATGCTGGCATTGCAGGTGGTAACTTAACCCTGCTACACTATGACAATGGCTGCTGCAGAAGCTTTTTAGGTGTAATCCCATTTGTGTTTTTGCTTGTGTTGTCTGTGTTTTTGGAATTTTACTAAAGAATTCCTTACCCAGGCTAATGTTATGGAGCAGTTACCTATGTTTTCGTCTAGTAGTTTTACTGTTTCACGTTTTACATCTAAATATTTAATTAATTTTGTATTGACTTTTTTAAAAGATTTGTTTGGTGAGCAGAGTAACAGAAAGAGAGGGAGAGACAGATATCTTCCATCTGCTGGTTCATTCCTCCGATAGTTGCCACACCCAGCCCTGGGCCAGGCCAGAGCAAGGAGCCAGGAACTCCATCTGGGTCTCCCACATGGGTGGTAAGAACCCCTGGGCCATTATGTGCTGACTCACTGGATGCATTAGAAGGAAGCTGGATTGAAAGTGGAGATGGGGGGTTGGCGCCGTGGCGCCGTGGCGGCGCAGGTTAATCCTCCACCTGCGCCGCGGGCATCCCATATGGGCGTCAGTTCCTGGCTACCCCACTTCCCATCCAGCTCTCTGCATTGGTTTGAGAAAGCAGTAGAGGATGGCCCAAGTGTTTGGGCCCCTGCTCCCTCCTGGGAGACCTGGAAGAAGCTCCTGGCTTTGGATTGGCCCAGCTCTGGCCGTGGTGGCCATTGGGGAGTTAACCAGAGGATGGAGGACCTTTCTTTCTGTCTCTCCTTCTGTCTCTAACTCTGCCTCTCAAATAAATAAATAAAATCTTTAAAAAAAAAAAGCGGAGATGGACTCTATTGCAAGACCTGTGATACAGATGAAGGGTCCCAAGGAGTGGCTCAACCTGCTGTGCCACAATACCTGTCCCTTTGTCCATTTTTTAATTAGGTTGCCTTTTTTGTTGTTGGATTGACAGAGTTCTTTATATATTCTGGATATAAATCCCTTATCAGATAATATATATGACATGCCAATATTTTCTCCCATTTTCAGGGCTGCCTTTTCCTTTTGTTTGAGGCAGAAAAGTTTGTGATTTTGATGAAGTCCAGATTATCTATTTTTCTTTTGTTCTTTAGACTTTTGTTGTCATATTTGTTTGCCTGTTTTTGAACTTGGAAGAGACAGAATCATAGTTTCTATTTTTTTTTCATTTATCACATGCAAATACTCGATTCAGCTGGAATTTTAGCCAAAGTTGTTTTCCAGAAAGATATTTCCAGAAAAACATGACTTAATAAATATTACTTTGTCTGAACACCATAAAAAGCCTTTTTTTTTTTTTTAAAAAAAGATTATTTATTTGAAAGGAAGAGTTACAGCGGCAGAGGCAGAGAGAGAGAGAGAGAGAGAATCTTCCATCCACTGGTTCACTCCTCAAATGGCGCAACAGCTGGATCTGGGCCAATCCGAAGCCAGGAGCCAGCAGCTTCTTCCAGGTCTCCCACATGGGTACAGGGGCCCAAGTGTTGGACTGTCTTCTGCTGCTTTCCCAGGGCATTAACAGGGAGCTGGATCAACAGTGGAGCAGCCAGGAATGGAATCGGCATGCATATGGGACGCTGGCACTGCAGAAGGCTGCTTTACCTGCCTTGCCATGGCACCAGCCCCGTAAAAGGCCTTCTTTCTCACTGACTTCATGAACATGTTTAGCACCCCTTCAATTCTAGGTCACATGTGTTAGGACTTTTTTTGTTTCATTGGTCTCATGATCACATGCATTGCTGATAGGAGTTCATGAAAGCAGGCGTCCTCACACGTTGTGGCTGGAAATATACGTAAATTGATACATTCCACATGAAGGGAAATTTGGTGATATTCACACAATTGTTAAAGTATACACTCTTTGGCTCAGTTCTTTCCACCACTGGGAGTGAGTCCTATAGACAGAATCACACAGGCAAAATGGCAAGTGTGCAATTCATTCATGGACATATTAGCGATAATGACAAAAGGCGGGACAAATCCAAATATCTACTAATGAGAAGCTGGTAAAATACACTGTGGTGCCATGGTCAATGGAATGCCAGGTGGTTGTAAAAAAGACTGAAAAGGAATCATCTTGAAAACAGATTGTTACCTGAGGAAAGCAGTGGGCACAAAGGACAAGGGCACCTCAGACTGTTGGAAATGGAATTAAAAAATAAGTATATTTAGGTTGAGAAATTTTTGACATCTATACAGTTTTTCATAATACACATATCTATGAACATTTTGAGGATCCTTAATATATATAATAAACTATGCTTTGCTTCAAAAGGGAGTAGGTGTGGAGAAGATAAATAGAAAAATAAAAATGGTTATGTGATGGGAACTGGATATACATGTATTTACATATTACAACTATATATTTACATGTACATATATGAGGGGTCTTCAGAAAGTTCATATAAAATGTGCGTTACCCTTTATTCATTTAAAAATAATTTATTTATTTCATTTGAGAGGCAGAGAGGCAAAGACAGAATCTGTTGGCTTACTTCCCAAATACCTGGGAGCCAAGAACTCTATCCAAGTCTCCCATATCAGTGGCAGGGACCCAAGTACTTGCACTATCATTTGCTGCCTCCAATGGTACTTGTTGCAAGAAGCTGAAATTGGGAGTGGAGATGAGACTCAAACCTGGGCACTCAGGGGACACAAGCATCCCTACTGGTGTTTTAACATCTGTACCAAGTTCCCATTGTATGCATTGTCTTGTCTTTCCTTTTTTTTTTTTTTAAGATTTATTTTTATTTGAAAGGAAGAGTCACAGAGAGAGAGTGAGAGATGTTCCTTCCATTGGTTCACTCCCCGAATGGCTGCAATGTCCAGAGCTGGGCTAGACCAAAGCCAGGAGCCAGGAGTTTCATCCGGCCCTCCATGTGGGTGAAAGGACCCCAGATACTTGAACCATCTCCTGTTGTATTTCTAGGCACATCAGCAGGGAGCTGGATTGTATTAGAACAGCCAGGACTTGAACTGTACTTATATGGAAGTCTGGTATTGCGGCAGGTGCTGTTCAACCCACTGCTTTACAACACCAGCAGCCCATGCCTTATGTTTATTTTTTTTTAAGATTTATTTATCTGAAAGTCAGAGTTACACAGATAGAGAAGGAGAGGCAGGCAGAGAGAGAGAGAGAGAGAGAGAGAGAGAGAGTCTCCCCAGATATCTAGAATGGCTGAAGCTAGAGCCAGTAACTTGATCTGTATCTCCCATGTGGGTGTCAGAAATCCAATTACTTGAGCTGTTACCATTGCCTCCTGGGTCTGCATTGGCAGGAAGCTAGAGTCAGGAGCCAGAGCCAGGTATTAAACCCAGGTACTCTGATATGGGTTGTAGGCATCTTACACGTGAATGTATTTATTTTCTGTTAAAAACAAATAAGCTAATAAACACTGGAAGCCCAAGAACTGTTCTGAAGCCAGGGAAACCAGCTCATAGTAGAAAGCATCCTGCCAGTGCCGTGGCTCACTAGGCTAATCCTCTGCCTGCGGCGCTAGCACCCTGGGTTCTAGTCCCGGTCGGGGAGCCGGATTCTGTCCTGGTTGCTCCTCTTCCAGTCCAGCTCTCCGCTATGGCCTGGGAGGGCAGTGGAGGATGGCCCAAGTGCTTGGGTCCCTGTACCTGTGGGAGACCAGGAGGAAACACCTGGCTCCTGGCTTCGCATTGGCACAGCGTGCCAGCCGTAACAACCATTTGGGGGGTGAACCAATGGAAGGAATACCTTTCTCTCTGTTTCTCTCACTGTCTAACTCTGCCTGTGAAGAAAACACAAATAAAAAAAATTTAAAAAAAAGCATCCTTGTCAATGCTATTTGCACAGGCTGTATTTTCTTTCACTTCTAGAATCTGGGTTAGGCTGAGCTACTGGGAGTTTGTACCCCGTGGCATAAGACTCAACAAGATGACCTTGGGGAAAGCTCAAGCAGAGGCCACACAACAGGCCATGGAGTTCTGGCTGCCCCACAGGTGGGAACTCCTCTAGGATGCTGGAATCAAACCTTCCCTGAGGCCATACCCTGGAGCATACAGGTTCCTCAATTTGTACCAAGTGTTTGAAGCCTCCAGGATTCTGGAGGGCTCAGGCCTGGCCCTGACAAGGGAAAGTGAGAGATGGACTGTGACAGCTGTAAAATTCGTCTTCCCTCTGGCAGAGGAAGAGAGTAGGTTTCCAGGGCACACAATATTTTGAGAAAGGCAAGAGCAGATTCACAGGCAGTCTCCTTGTATTTCGCTCCTGGAATAGCAAAGGGGAATACCCCCTAACCACTCGCCCCCACGCCCCCACGCCCCCACGCCCCCAGAGGAGACTGCCTGATGTTTACAAAATGTGGGGCAGAATCTTTGTTCTTTACTCTCTGGTCTCAAAGAGCATGCACAATATGTGCCTTTCCTGTTCTAATTCACTTTTTATAAAAAAGCAGTAAAATGTGCTTGCAAGATAAATAAGGACTCCCCTGGAGCAGGTTCTTACACACAGATCCTGATCCTGCTGTTATCTGAGACCGATTACAAAGCATACACCTAGACAGCCGGGGGAAGGATTTTGCAGTATGTTAAAGCAGCAATAGTAAAATGGTGATGTTAAAAATGTTCTTTATGGAAAGTGCCAACTTTCTCAAAACTTCTTTAGAACTAATTCTCATTTATAGCACCTGGGTATAATAACCCCAAACAGCCAGCATTTGCTAAGGACTTTTTGTGACAGGCATTGTACTAAGGGTTTTTTTTAACTGACAGAGCGATTATCTGTTACTACTCAGTAAATATTTGAAAAAAAAAAAACATTAAGACATTAAAGAGAATATTATGGACCAATGTCCCCTTCATCGATGCATATAGAAAGATCTTTTAAAATAATAGCAAAAGGGGCCAGCGCTGTGGCGTAGTGGGTTAATGCCCTGGCCTGAAGCACCAGCATCCCATATGGGAGCAGGTTCGAGTCCTGGCTGTTTCATTTCTGATCCAGCTCTCTGCTGTGGCCTGGGAAAGTAGTAGAAGATGGCCCAAGTCCTTAGGCCCCTGCACCTGCGTGGGAGACCTGGAAGAAGCTCCTGGCTTCAGATCAGCTTAGCTCCGGCCGTTATGGCCAACTGGGGAGTGAACCATCAGATGGAAGACCTCTCTCTCTGTGTGTGTGTGTGTGTAACTCTGACTTTCAAATAAATAAATAAATCTTAAAAAAATAGCAAATGGAATCCAACAATGTAGAGAAAAGACTAACATCGTAGCTGAGTGAAGCTTATCCCAGGAATGCAAAGATGGTTGCTTTTTGAAAACCATTCATTGCAATTCAGCATATTAGCAAAATAAGTGAGGAAATCACATAATCACCTCAATGGGTACAGAAAAATATTAGGCAGGATTCAACACCTTTTCTTGATAAAAACAATTCAAGACAAACCAAAACAAAAATATCAGGAAACTGAAAATATAAGAAAATTTCCTCTAGCTGATAAAGGGCAGATGTCCTGAAACATGATATTTGATTGTGAAAGACCAAAGGCTTTCCTCCTAGGACTGGGAGGAAGAGAGGGATGCTTGCTTCACTGTTTCTATTCAGCCTTGCACTACAAGTCTCAGCCGGTGCCATAGGCAAGAGGGAAAGTAAGCATACAGATTGGGAGGGAGGAAGTAACACCATCTCTGTTAGCAGGTCACATGGCTATTACCACAACTAAGACATTTACAAAGCAGCTACCAGAATTATAAGTCCATTTAGTGTGGATGCTAATTTAGGCCATGGGATACCAAGTCAATGTACAAAATCGAGTATATTTATTGTGGGGAGCAACTGGGAGCAACTCGGACTAGACTAAGCTACTGGAATTAAGACTTATTCTATGCATCTGCTCTCCCACAATATGGCGCTGGGAGAGGAGAAAACAGCTTCTACACAGCTGCCTCCAGTTCAACCAATAAACAGCAGGACCTGTTCCTGATTGGAGGAGAGCAGCGTACTCGGCGTGTGGGTAGCAGAGTTGGGATTGGTGGAAGAGGACTATAAAGGAGGAGAGAGACAACATGCACCAGGAACATCTATCTGAAGGAACACCTGTGCAGCCCCCGAGAGAGCCGGCCGGCGGTGTGCCGCTCCCCCGTGGAAGTGGGGAAAGTGGCAGGGGGAACCGCCCTTCCACGGAGGTGGAAGGGACGGTAGCCAACCCGGGAAGAACCAACAGCAAACCCGGGGAGGGCCGAACAGACAAAAGAACAGCGCAGGGTCCTGTGTCATTCCTCCACGAAGAGGGGGAGCGACATAATGGTGCCGTGACTCGGATATGAAGCCTAGGCAGGGTTTAGTGTCGTTCCTCCACGAAGAGGGGGAGCGACATTTATATTGGCAGGAAACAATTGGAAAATGAAGCAATTTATAATAGCATAAAAATATAAAAGAAGGGCTGGTGCTGTAGCGTAGTGGGTAAAGCCGCTGCCTGTAATGCCAGCATCCCATATGGGCTCTGGTTGGAGACCCGGCTGCTCTACTTCTGATCCAGTTCTCTGCTATGGCCCAGAAAAGCAGTGGAAGATGGATCAAGTGCTTGGGCCCCTGACCCAATGTGGGAGACCCCGAAGAAGCTCCTGGCTCCTGGCTTTGGATTGGCACAGCTCTGGCCATTGTGGCCATTTGGGGAGTGAACCAGTGGATGGAAGGCTTCTCTTTCTCTCTCTCTGCCTCTGCCTCTCTGTAACTTTCCCTTTCAAATTAATTAATTAATTAATATATATAATAAAAGTATATATATCAAAAGATGTAGAAGAGCTCTGTTGAAAACTACAAATTAATAAAAGATTCAGGGCAGGCATTTGGCTTAGCGGGTAAGACACCTACAGCTCATCCTGAAGTACCTAGGCTCCAGTCTCAAGCTCCACTCTTTTTTTTTTTTAAAGATTTATTTATTTGAAAGGCAGTGTTACAGAGAAAAAGAGGGAGAGACGGGGAGGGGGGGAGAATCTTCCATCTACTGGTTCATTCTCCAAATGGCTGCAGGCTGAAGCCAGGCAACTGGAACTCCATCTGAGTCTCTGACATTGAGGGGGCCCAAGTACTCAGACCGTCTTCTACTGATTTCCCAGGCACATTAGCAGGGAGCTGGATTGGAAGTGGAGCAGTCAGGACCCAAACTGGCGCTCATATGGGATGCTAGTGATGCACAGCTTAACCTGCTGTGCCACAATACTGGCTTCCCCAGTCAGATTTTTTTTTTTTTTTTGACAGGCAGAGTGGACAGTGAGAGAGAGAGACAGAGAGAAAGGTCTTCCTTTTGCCGTTGGTTCACCCTCCAATGGCCGCTGCAGCCGGCGCGCTGCGGCTGGCGCACCGCGCTGATCCGATGGTAGGAGCCAGGTGCTTCTCCTGGTCTCCCATGGGGTGCAGGGCCCAAGCACTTGGGCCATCCTCCACTGCACTCCCTGGCCACAGCAGAGAGCTGGCCTGGAAGAGGGGCAACTGGGACAGGATCTGGCGCCCCCGACCGGGACTAGAACCCGGTGTGCCGGCGCCGCTAGGTGGAGGATTAGCCTATTGAGCCGCGGCGCCCGCCCCAGTCAGATATTTTTAAAACATTTATTTAGGGCATGGAGAGAGAGAGAGAGAGAGAGAGAGAGGAGATAGAACGCGCATCTATTTGCTGATTTGCTTCTCAAATGACTTCAACAACGAAGGCTAAGCTGTGGCTGGAGTCAGGAGCCTGGAACACAATCCAGGACTTCTATATGAGCAGTAGAAACCCAATTACTTTTTTTTTTAAAGATTTATTTATTTATTTGAAAGTCAGAGTTACACAGAGGAGATGCAAGGAGGGAGAGAGAGAGAGAGAGCGAGCGCGGAGAGAGGTTTTCCATCCAATGTTTCACTCTCCAATTGGCTGCAACCGCCAGAGCTGGGCCAATCCAAAGCCAGGAGCCAGGAGCTTCCTCAGGGTCTCCCATGCGTGTGCAGGGGCCCAAGGACCTGGGCCATCTTCTACTGCTTTCCCAGGCCATAGCAGGGAGCTGGATCGCAAGTGGAGCAGCCGGGTCTCAAACTGGCGCCCATATGGGATGCCGGTGCTTCAGGCCAGGGAGTTAATCACTGCACCAGAGCGCTGGCCCTGGAACCCAATTACTTGAGTCATCACCACTGCCCTTACCATCTGTATTAGCAGGAAACTGGAGTCAGGAGGTGGGACTGGGAATCAAACCAGATACTTGGGTATGGATAACTACTCAGCTAAACACCAGCTCCCCATCAGGTGTTTTGTAGAATTCCCTAGATTTGGGTTTGCCTGATGTTTTCCCTCACAATTATGTGGTGGTTATGAGTTTGGGTAAGAATGCTACAGTGGGGAAGTGTCTTTCTCAAAACATCACACTAAGCGGTATGTGCTGTTGGTACAATTTTTCACCAGTGATATCAACCTGATCATTTGGTTCAACAAGCTGATTTAAAAACTTACATGGAAAAGCAGACATAGAATAGCAAAAATAATTTGCTTATAGTAAGAGCAGAGTTGGAGGATTCACATGCCAATCTGAAGCCTTGCTAGACAGCCACAGTAATCAAGACCAGTGGAACTGGCTTCGCGAAGGAAAAGGGGGGCGGGATAAAGCAAAAGGAAGGGCAACTACCTCACTGTGATGAAACAAAAAGTCCAGAGGAAGACCCACACCTATATGGCCAACCAATTTTCAACAGACATAAAAGCAATTGGGTGGAGGAGCCCGGGGACTTGGGCCATCCTCCACTGCTTTCCCAGGCACATTAGCAGGGATCAGAAGTGGAGCAGGCAAGATTTGAGCCTGTGCCCATGTGAGATACTGGCACTGCAGTCCATGGCTTAACCCACCGCACTACAGCACTGGCCCATGGTTCAGTTCAATAAACAACAATAATAGCTGGAGCTGTGACATAGAGGATAAAGCTACTGCTTGCAGTGCTGGCATACCATATGCATGCAGGTTCGAGTCCCAGCTGCTCCAATTATGTGCCTGGGAAAGCAGCAGAAGATAGCCCAAGTGCTTGGGCCCCTGCACCCACGTGGGAGACCTGGAGGAAGCTCCAGGCTCCTGGCTTTGGATAGGCCTAAGCTCCAGCCATTGCGGCCATCTGGGGAGTGAACCAGCGGATGGAAGGCCTTTCTCTCTCTCTCTCTCTCTCTCTCTCTCTCTCTCTCTCTCTGCCTTTCTGTAACTCTGCCTTTCAAATAAACAAATAAATCTCTAAAAACTAAAACAACAATAATAAAAATGTATGTTGGAGAAACCAAATATCGAAAAATTGCTATATTTGTTTCAGCCCTAAATAGGGAGATAGATATGGGAAATTAAAGCTTATAGATAGTGGATCTCGTCAGTATATGCTATAGGGAAATAGAACTACTAGAGCTCAGACAGGCAGGAAAAACTTGTGAAAAAGGAGAAACTGAAGGGAAACTTGAAAGGTGAGCAGGCACCGGGAGGAAGAAACTGCATTAACTGAATGTACCCGGGATGCCTGGATTACGTGGGCTTCAAACCAGCAGCTTTAGGAACCAGTGGCTGGTGCACGAGGCGTAGAAAAGAGAATGGTGGAAGCTATTAGTGAAAGACAGAGAATCAAGATGGGTAGGCTGTGCGGGCGACCCGATGAAAATGCCGTAACAGGATGACTAATCTGTCGGTTGTGATGCTAGTTAAAAACACTAGGCTAATCCTCCGCCTTGCGGCGCCGGCACACCGGTTCTAGTCCCGGTTGGGGCACCGGATTCTGTCCCGGTTGCCCCTCTTCCAGGCCAGCTCTCTGCTGTGGCACGGGAGTGCAGTGGAGGATGGCCCAAGTGCTTGGGCCCTGCACCCCATGGGAGACCAGGAGAAGCACCTGGCTCCTGCCATCGGATCAGCGCGGTGCGCCGGCCGTGAAGGCCATTGGAGGGTGAACCAACGGCAAAGGAAGACCTTTCTCTCTGTCTCTCTCTCTCACTGTCCACTCTGCCTGTCAAAAAAAAAAAAAAAAAAAAAAAAAAAAAAAAAAGGAGCTCCCAACACTGCACGTTAACCAAACTTGGAATTCCAAAAACGCTTGGGCCTCTAGCAGGGGACACCTGAGGGCCTCTAGCAGGGGACACCTGAGGTGCACTGTATTTTAGAAAACTTAGAACCGGTACTAGTGTAGGTAGCCCCCATCACGAAGAAGTCGTTCGCAAGTCAGTTTCCTAGCAGTGGTAGAAATGTGGGGCAGTGCAGACCCCAGCCCAGCCGCTCTGCCTTTCTAACGCTGGCTGTCGGGCTCCTCTGAGCCGAGCGCCTGGCAGACACAAGCAAATCCCTCTAAGGTAGCGGCTGTCGGGCCGTTTTACTGGTGAGGAGACACCCTCAGCGAGACGAGAGCGCTCGCATCCAAGCCTGCGGGCCCCAGGGGCTGGGATGCAGGCCGCTCAAGTGGTCGGGGAAAAACGCGACTCTGGAGGGACCCACGGCGATGGCAAGCAACGCGGGAAGCTGGCCGCTGGGCCGAGGACAGGGAACCTGTCCTGAAGTGACACCTGTCAACGCTGTCCCCGTTAGGCGCCGTCCTCCCCAAATCACGCTATCTGATAGGCGAGATTGGAAGGGCTCGACGGCTCTGATTGGTTCGTTGGACCTCGAACCAGGCTTTCACCCCAAGGATCGGGAGCCGAGTGGGCGGACTTTAGGACTGAACCGCTCGTTTCATTGGCGAAAGGAAAAGTCACTAGGACGGAATCGGGAGCGTGATTGGCTGTTGCTAGGCCTTCGGGGCCCTGGTTACGGAAGCCGAGGAGAACTGCGCGCGGACTCTGCCTCAAGGAAGTTAGCTGTAGAAACCCGGATAGTGGAGGAGCCGAGGCGTCTTGGGGCCCAATGGCGACTGCGGAAGCGAGCGGCAGCGACGGGAAAGGGCAAGGGGGCGAGACCTCCGTCACCTATTACCGGCTGGAGGAGGTGGCCAAGCGCAACTCCCCGAAGGACCTGTGGCTGGTGATCCACGGGCGGGTCTACGATATCACCCGCTTCCTCAACGAGGTGGGAGGCCCCTGGGAGCCGGACGGGTCGGGGGGCGAGAGGCGCGCGGGGCTGCGGAGGGCCGTGCGGGCTGCTGACGCCGGGAAAGGCACCGTGAGCCTCAGGGAAACTGGGGCGGATGGGGGGCGGGGAGCTCGGCGGCGCGCATTTCCTGCCAGCCCCCAGTTCTGGTGCCTTCCATAATGTGGTGTGTGGAGCGCTGTCGGTGTGCCGTGTGCTAGTGTGGACGAGCGCAAGCCGGCACTGTCTCCATTGTACAGAAGGGGAGACTGAGGACTCTCAAGGTCACACACTTAACGGCCTGCGTCCGGTTGGAACTGGTTCTGAAGTGCTCCAGCCCTGCACCTCGCCAGGCCGCCCTGTGAAGGAATTCCCCAAATCGCCCAGCCGTTGTATTTCATGACACAATTCCCTTTGAAGCCAGGGCGCAGCTGAGTGATGGTTCTTTTTTTAATTTAAGGAAAGAGGATGGATGTTTGCATTGACTTACGCTAAGTTCGCGGAGGCTTCATGCACATGCAGTAGATTGTGCCCTGTTGAAATGTACAGTGGGATGCGTTTGGTAAACGTAGTCGTGTCTTCACAGCCTCAGTCAAGAAGTGCAGCGTTGCCACCACCTTGCAACGTTCCTCTGTTTCTCCCCCGCCACACTAAGATTAGCTGGAGGCTGTGTGTGTGTGGGGGGGGGGGGGACAGCCTTTTGAGTAATAGATTAACAACTTTGTAGTTAATTCATGGTAAACTTGCATACTATATTGACTATAATCTGATTCTATTCTTTCTTTTTTTATTTTATTTATTTATTTATTTTTTTGACAGGCAGAGTGGACAGTGAGAGAGAGACAGAGAGAAAGGTCTTCCTTTTGCCGTTGGTTCACTCTCCAGTGGCCGCTGCGGCCAGCGTGCTGCGGCTGGGCACCACGCCGATCCAAAGAGGGAGCCAGGTGCTTCTCCTGGTCTCCCATGCGGGTGAAGTCTATTTTTTCTTTGAAAAAAATATTTTTCTATTTTTTTTAACTTTTATTTAATGAATATAAATTTCCAAAGTACAGCTTATGGATTACAATGGCTTCCCCCCCCATAACCTCCCTCCCACCCGCAACCCTCCCCTTTTCCGCTCCCTCTCCCCTTCCATTCACATCAAGATTCATTTTCAGTTCTCTTTATATACAGAAGATCAGTTTAGCCTAGTGAGCCACGGCGCCAGCCACCCTAGGCTCTTATCATGAGTTGCCAAGGCTATGGAACCCTTTTGAGTTCACCGACTCTGATCATATTTAGACAAGGTCGTAGTCAGAGTGGAAGTTCTCTCCTCCCTTCAGAGAAAGGTACCTCCTTTGATGACCTGACAGAGTGACACAGAGAGGGAGAGACGCACAGAGAGAGGAATCTTCCATCCGTTGGTTCATTCCCCAGATGACTGCAAAGACCAGACCTGGGCTGATCTGAAGTCAAGAGCCAGGAGCTTCTTCCGGATCTCCTACGTGGGTGCCGGGCCCAAGGACTTGGGTCATTTTCTGCTGCTATCCCAGGCACATTAGCAGGGAGCAGACTTGGAAGTAGAGCAGCCAGGACCCAAACTGGTGCCCATATGTGATGCTGGCATTTTAGGTGGTGGCTTATCCGTTATGTCAAAGCACCAGCCCCGGTATTTTTTCTGTTAATTTGGGAGCTAGAAGAGAAATCTCTATGTGATGATTCATAATTCTAGAAAAACTTAAAACTTCAGGTAAAGATGTACAGTGTTTTTAGGGGATAGGAAGTTAAACTCAGAATTTATTAACAATGCATTTGTATAGTGCATAACCTTTTGTGCTTTTGAAAATGCTTTCCCATTATTTTATCCTCAAAGCAAGTTGTTAAGATTGACTGTGGGGGGCTGGCGCTGTGGCGCAGCGGGTTAAAGCCCTGGCCTGAAGTGCCGGCATCCCATATGGGCGCCAGTTCTAGTCCCGGCTGCTCCTCTTCCAGTCCAGCTCTCTGCTGTGGCCCAGGAAGACAGTGGAGGATGGCCCAGGTCCTTAGGCCCTGCACCCGCATGGGAGACCAGGAAGAAGCTCCTGGCTCCTGGCTTCAGTTTGGTGCAGCTCCGGCTATTGCAGCCATCTGGGGAGTGAACCAGCAGATGGAAGATCTCTCTCTCTGTCTCAACCTCTCTCTGTAACTTTTTCAAATAAAAATAAATCTTAAAAAAAAAAGATTGACTTTGGGTGGTAGTGATGGTCATTTTAACAGAGATACAGGAAAGAGCTTCAGAGAGGTTCTGATGTTGGCAAGGTCTGCTTTAGATCCTCAGTTTCTCTTGTCTGCATAGGATTATTTCAGAATTCTAGTCTTGGGGCCAGGGCAGTGGTGCACCGGGATGAACCACCACCTGCAAAGCTGGCATCACATACGGGCACCAGTTTAAGTCTGGCTGCTTGACTTCCAATCCAGCCCCCTGCTAACGGACCCAGGAATTCAGCAGGAGATGGTCCAAGTGCTTGGGTCTCTGCCATCTACTTGGGAGACCCAGAAAGACCTCCTGGCTTCTGGCTTTGACCCTGCCTAGCCCCAGCCTTGGTGGCCACTGGGGGAGTGAACCAGCAGATGGAAGATCTTTGTCTGTCTCTCTCTTTAACTCTGCCCTTTAAAAAAATATATAAGTCTTAAAAAAAAAAAAAAAAAACAGGGGCTGCTGCTGTGGGGCAGCAGGATAACGCCCTGGCCTGCAGTGCTGGCATCCCATATGGGCTCTGGTTCTAGTCCCGGCTGCTCCACTTCCTATCCAGCTCTCTGCTGTGGCCTGGGAAAGCAGTAGAAGATGGCTCAAGTCCTTGAGCCCCTGCACCTGCTTGGGAGACTCCAAAGAAGCTCCTGGCTCCTGGCTTCGGATTGGTGCAGCTCCAGCCTTTGTGGCCATCTGGGGAGTGAACCATTGGGTGGAAGACCTCTCTCTCTCTCTCTCTCTCTGTCTCTCTCTCTGCCTCTTCTCTCTGTCTCTTCTCTCTGTGTGATTCTGACTTTCAAATAAATAAATCTTTAAAAAAAACCCACAATACAAAATTCTAGTCTTAGCTGTGTCCCTTGGTTTTTGCCTCATAACAATAATGTTTTAGCCTAGTGAGCCACGGTGCCAGCCAACAACCATGTTTTATGTTAGAGCATAGTTCATAGTGGAAAGGCAGTCCCATTTTTCATTTGTGGTTTCATTTCCTCCAAAATTCTTTTTATTTATTTGAAAGACTTACAGAGAAAGGCGGGGGGAGACAGATATAGCTTCCATCTGTTGGTTCACTCCCCAAATGGCTGCAAATGGCCGGAGCTGGGCCAATCCTAAGCCAGGAACTAGGAGCTTTTTCTGGGTCTCCCATGTGGGTGCAGGGGCCCAATTACTTGGGTCATCTTCTGCTGCTTTCCCAGGTGCATTAGCTGGATTGGAAGTGGAGCAGCTGAGACTCAAGCAGGCAGTGGCTTTTTCTGCTACACCACAATGCCAGCTTCCCCCCACTTTTGTTTTTAAAGATATATTTATTTATTTGAAAGTCAGAATTACATATGTAGAGGGAGACAGAGAGAGAGAATCTTCATCCACTGGTTCACTCCACAGACAGCTGCAATGGCCCGGGCTAGGTCAGGCTGAAGCCAGGAGCCAGCAGCCTCATCTGGGTCTCCCACTGGATACAGGGGCCCAAGGACTTGGGCTATCTGCTGCTACTTTGCCAGGCCATTAGCAGGGAGCTGGATCAGAAGTAGAGCTGCCAGGACACAAACTGATTCCCATATGACATGCTGGTGTTGCAGGTGGTGGCTTTACCCACTATGCCACAATGCCAGCCCCCAGATTTCTTCTTGATTGATTCAGAGTAGATAGTGAATTTGGAAGGAGCACTCAGTCCATATGGAGAGCACTAATTCAGTCTCAGGTGGTGATTACTAATCTGTTTCTCCACATGCTAGTATAGCCAGAGGCATCTGGTATGCCAAGGTTTCCCTTGGAGCTTGAGCTACAGTTCTTCACCTGCAGTTAACCCATTCCTGTGTAATCTGTTCTGTAGTCTCTTTCCCCGTTTTTTTCATGCCAACCTTATTCATTCATTAATTCAATCAAATGTTTATTCAGCCTTTACTTCATGCCAGGTGCTGTTCTAGGATCTCTGGGTATAGTTGTGAATAACATTAGTGCTCTCATGGCGATTACCATCTACGCCAGACAGCCAAAAAGCAGAGTAGATATACTATGTTAGATAGCAGAAGTGCTAAAAAGAAAAATCCAGGAAAGAGGACTGTGGAAAGTATGTAGTAAAGATGAAGGATTAAAATTTTAGTGTGATGGCCAGAGGTGGCTTTAAGAAGATATCTAGGGAGTTAATGATGGATAGCTGTGGAAAAACATTCCTGCCAAAGGAGCAAGTTCAAAGGCCTCAAGGTACAAGTGTGTGCAGTGTGTTTGAGGAATAGTCAGGGAGTCCCTGGTGGTTGGACTGTAGTAGGTGAGATCAGAAGGGCAGGCAGATTGTGTGTAGTTCTGCAGGTTTTAGGAAGGACTTTGGCTTTTGTTCTGAGATTGGAAATGTTGGAGCAGAAAAATGACTTGATGTGATGTACTGGTTTTCTAGGATCGTTCTGACTGTACTGTTGAGAAGAGACTGAAGGAAGGCAAAGGTAGCACTGACGCACCCAGGTAGGAAGCTGTTAGAGTAATTAAGGCAAGCGATGGTTTGCACCAGAATGGTGGCAAACCAGGGTAGTTAAAAGTGATATTAATATTTTTTGAAAGGCAGAGAGGGAGAGAGAGACCTCCCATTCTGCTCCCCAAATGCCTGCAACAGTTGGGACTGGACTAGGTTGAAGCTGGGAGTAGGGAACTCAATTCAGGTCTCCCATGTGGGTGACAGGGACCCAACCTACCTCCCCGGATGTACCTCAGCAGGAAGCTAGAATCATAAACTGTGCTACAACACCCTGGATCATAATTTATTTAAGCAACCTCCTACTGATAAATATTTGGGTTTATCATTTTTTCTCTTTTTTTTCCCCAGAAATCTTTTATTTAAGATATGTAAACTTCATGCAATTCATAAATATAAATTTAGGAACATAGTGATTGTTCCCATCCAACTCTTCCTCCCACCTGTACTCCCACCCTTCTTCCTCCTCCCTCTCCTATTCACATTCTTATATTTTACTGTCATTTTTCTATCTACTTTTCCCCTGCCAAATCAGCTTTATTGAGATCTAATGTACAGACAGTAAATATACAGATTTTCAATGTCAAGTCCACTGAATTTTACTAATTTAAAACATTTTAGCTGACACATAAAAAATTGTACACCTTTATGGGGGACATGTGATGTTTTGACACATGTAGACTGTATAATGTCCATTCAGGGTAAACCTGTCTTAAACATAACATTTCTTTTTTTTTTTTTTCTTCGACAGGCAGAATTAGACAGTGAGAGAGAGAGAGACAGAGAGAAAAGTCTTCCTTCTGTTGATTCACCCCCCAAAATGGTTGTTGCAGCCGGCGCGCAGTGCCAATCCAAAGCCAGGAGCCAGGTGCTTCCTCCTGGTCTCCCATGCGGGCGCAGGGCCCAAGCACTTGGGCCATCCTCCACTGCCCTCCCGGGCCGCAGCAGAGAGCTGGACTGGAAGAGGAGCAACTGGGATGGAATCCGGCGCCCCAACCGGGGCTAGAACCCGGGGTGCCAGCGCTGCAGGCAGAGGATTAGCCTAGTGAGCCGCATCGCCGGCCAAACATAACATTTCTTTATGCTAAAAATGGTCAAAGTCCTTTTTTTTGTTTAATTTAAGATTTATTTATTTATGTGAAAGAGTTACAAAGAGAGGGAGGGATAGGAGGGAAAGAGAGAGCGTGAGAGAGCAAGATATCTTCCATGTGTTGGTTCACTCCCCAAATGACCACAATGGCCAGGGCTGGGCCAGGCCAAAGCCAGGAACCTACAACTCCATCTGGGTCTCCCACGTAGGTGGCCGGGGCCGAAGCCTTTTAACCATCTTTCCCTGCTTTCCTAGGTGCATTAGTAGGGAGCAGGTTCAGAAGTGGAGCAGCTGGGATGCAAACCTGTATTCGTACAGGATGCCAGTGTTGCAGTGGGCAGCTTCATCCACTGCCACAAGGCCAGTCCCTGTTTTTTTTTTTTTATAGAGAAATTTACAGTGTGTTATTAACCACGGTCACCCTGTTGTACACTAGAACACTGGAACTTACTCCTAACTCTACTTGGTATCTGTTGATCAGGCTTTTTCCATCCCTTGCTGTGCTCCACCCCCACTGATTTTTTTTTTTTTTAACATTTAACTAAAAAGGAGCTAGATAGGAAGTGGAACAGCCAGAACACCAACTGACACCCAGGGAATTTGGCATCTCAGGTGGCAGCTTAACTCATTGTCCAACAAATCTGTCTCCCCTCATTTGATTCCTCAACTTTAGAAAAGTATGTATTGTTCTGTCAAGTTTCTTATGATTAATGTATCTGTGAGATTCATTTATATTTTATAAGTATCAGTAATTTATTCCTTTATATTTTATCATATGAATATACCAACATTTATGTATCTATTCCCTTGTTGGTTGACATTTGGATTCTTTCTGGTTTTTGGCTGTTGTGAACAAAGCTGCTGTGAACTTTCACGTTCAAATCTTTGTATGGACAAATGTTTTCATGCTTTTTGCTTAAATACATAGTAGTAAGATTGCTGGGTCATCTGTTTGTTAAATTTTGTAAGCAACTGCTAGACCTTTTCTCAGACTGTTGACGTCATTTTATACCTCCACTAGTCATCCATGAGTTTCCAATTTCTCTGCATCTTCACAGACACAGTGTATTTGTTAGTCATTTTACTTACAGCCATTCTGATGGGTGTGTCGTGGTATGTAATTTGTGGTTTTAACTTGCATTTTCCTGATGACTAATGATGTTCAGTATCTTTTCCTGGGCTTACTGACCTTTTGTTTTTTGTTCAATCTTGCCCATCTTTTTATTGGATTGTATATTTGCTGATTATTGCCCTGAAAGTGTTATTTTTCATGTCTGGGTGTTCTGGTTTTGCGGTCCAAGTGTCTGGTTCAGTTTCTCTCTCTATCTCTCAATAGTTGGGTTTTTAACCTGAATAAGCACCGTCAAGGTTCCTTTCCACCTATAAAGTAGAGACAATGGCACACACTTCCCAGGGTGCTTGGTGTTGTGACAGTTTAAATAATGTGTGTCAATACTTAATGGTACCTGGCACAAAGAGCTCAGTAAATATTAGCGGTTATTTCTGTTACTAATACAAGATTATATTGTTTGCTGCAGCATCTTTTGAGTGCCAAGTGGCAAGTGCTTGAAGGACTGGGAGTTCAGGCTCCATTTAGTGCAACCCTAGGTTCCCTGAAAACTTCAGCGTTTGACTAACGTTCTCCCAGGCTAGTCAAAAAGAAAGTGCAATTTGATTGCTACCCATCAGGTGGAATTATGATATCTACAGAATGAATACCATCTTTCCTTGAGTGGTCCCAAGTGATTAGTCCAGCAGAAGATTAGAATTCAGATGAGGCAAAGTTTAATCTCTAGGCACTGCCTGGGTGAGGGTGAATCTACTTTCATCTACTTACTCATTTTACGTGTGGCTGTATACACGCTCACGTGTACACACACCTGAGAGCAGACTAAGCACTCCCTGGATCCCACAAGTTCCTGGTACCATGCTGTATTCTGAAGCAGCCATGGAGAAGCCAACTGTGGTCCCTGTTCCTTTGGAGTTTATAGTCTATTGTGGAAGAAAGAGATTAAAAAAATAATTCCAACTGTGAATACATAATTACCATGGGGGCTGGTATTGTGGGACAGCAGGGTAAGCTGCTGTTTTGAGACATCAGCTTCTCATAGTAGAGTGCTGGTTCAAGTCCCAGTTGCTCCACTTCTGATCTAGCTCTCTGCTCATGTACCTAGGAAAGCAGCAAAAGATGGCCCAAGTGTTTGGATCCCTGCCACCCGTGTGGGAGAACTTGATGGAGTTCCAGGCTTCTACTTCTGGCCCTTGTGGTCATTTGGGGGAGTGAACCAGCAGATGGAAAGTCTTTCTCTCTGCCTTTCAAATAAATAAATCTTTTTAAAAAATTGCCATGAATGCATCTAAAGAGTTTTGAAAATCTCTAACAGTGGGAAAAGGGTATCAAGTTAGGTTTGAATCTTGCAGACCTGACCTGCAGACCCTGCGCAGGGATGACTCTGGCAGCCAGTGAATTTGCCTCTCCTCTGTGACCTGCAGGTCTTATCAGGCTCATTCTATTATAAAGTAGATACCTGGGGACCTGCACAGCTTCCTTCTGTTTACCAACTACGTCTTTCATCTTTCTCTGCCCTGTCGAGCTTTTTTAGAAGCTAGCTGTTATCCTGTCCAAAATTTTAACCTCCATATTTTATTTTGATGAGGTAATAGGTTTGGCTAGAGGTTCCTCTTTTTAGTCACTCAACCTAATTTTGCAGTTTCCTCAATGTTAATGTTTCTAGATTTCATTTTCCAAGTCAGGTGATCTCTGTTGTTAATATTTTTATTACATCGGTATGGAATTTCCACCCATAAAGGTGTGTATTTTTTCCCCTACACTTTTGTTATGTAACTGTTTGTCATTCTTCACATTCTCCTCTTTCCTATTCATCAGTCCCCTGTTCTTTCCATAGAATGAGTGATCTGGAAGTATTCTTTTCCGGCAGTACTTTGTCCTCTTCCTTTTCTTTGGTAACGCATACGTTTTTCTGTCCTTTCCCAATAGCACTTAGTGAAGCAAATGAACTTAAGGAAAACTTGAAAGGCTTCCCCTTCTCCCTACCACATATTCTTTGGATAGTTGAACCAACTAAAATTCTTCCCAAGAGGACATTACAAAATTTCCTTTATAGCTGTGAAGTGTTTGTCTGGATTGTCACTGCTTGACTGAAATAGAAGTGAATAATCCCAGTCATTGTTTCATCTCCTTTGAGTTTATAATCTTGGTTGTGATGTAGTTTATTTGAAACTTTTTATTTGTAATATTGTGTAACTGCTTATATAATGTAAGAGGAGACACCGCCCATTAGTGTTAAAACACAAAGGTTATCTGAGTAAAAGAATCTCTTTTAATAAAAGTGGGGGAGAATTTTGTTTGTCTAATAGATTTGAGTAGTGTGGACAACTGATCTAATTACTGAGGAAACTTCCACACTCTTCTGTCTTACTTGTGTTGTTTTCCCATGATTCAAACAAAAGCAGATGTGGGGCTTATATTAAATATAAGTATGTAAATGTAGATTTTCTTTTTTTTATTATGGGTTTATACACACATAAAAACCAAAATTTGCCATTTTAATCCTTTTTAACTATACATTTCAGTGGCTTTAATTATGTTCACAGTTTTGTGCAGCTGTCACCACAATCTGTTTCCAAAGGTTTTTATCAATCCAAAGAAACTGTAACCATTAGACAGCAACTCCACATTCTTCTCCCCAGATTCCTCATAACTCCTAATTTACTTTCTGTCTTGGCTTGGGCCATCTGCTGCTGCTTTCCCAGGTTCATTAGCAGGGAGCTGGATCGGAAGTGGAGCATCTGGGATCTGAACTGGCACCCATAGGAGGGTGGCACTGCAGGCAGAGGCTTAAGCTTCTGTGCCACAGTGCCAGCCCCTGTCTGAATTCTTTCATTTAATATGTGTTTTTTTTTTTTTAAATTGTGACAAAATATACATAGCTTAATGTTTACAGTTTTAACCATTTATAAGTATACAGTTCAGTGGCATTAAGTACATTCATGTTGTTAGGCACTAACACTGCCATCCATCTCCAGAACATTTTCATTATCCCATACTAAAGCTCTGTCCCCGTTAAATAATCCTCCTTTCTGTTTCTGTGAATTTGACTACTCTAGATACCTCATATAAACAGAATTGTACAGTATTTGTTCTCTCATAGCTGGTTTATTTCACTTAGCATAATGTCTTTGATGTTTGTTGTAGCATATCAGAATTGTGTTAATTTTTGAAGCTCAGTAAGACCTCACTTAATGTGTATAGCACCCTTGGTTGTCTGTAGTGTTCATCTGTTGATGGGCACTGGCTGTCTTAGCTGTTGTGAACAGTGCTGGAGAGAGCATAGGCATACATGTATTTGTTTGAGTCCCTGTTTTCAGTTTGTTTGGATATGTCTGAAGGGGAGTTGCTATGTTTGCCTTTTTTTTTTTTTTTTTTTGAGTAACTTCCAAACTATTTCCCATAGCAACTCTACCATTTTACAGTCTCCGCTATACAACAGGATTCCAATTTCTCCGTATTGACTCTGCTATTTGTAATTTTTCACTTTTTAAAAAAGGATTTATCTATTTGAAAGGCAGAGTTACAGAGAGGCAGAGAGATAGAGAGGTCTTCCATCCACTGGTTCACTCCCCAGTTGTCCACAATGGCCAGAGCTTAGCTGATCCAAAGCCAGGAGCTTAGGAGCTTCTTTTGGGTCTCCCACACGGGTGCAGGGCCCCAAGGACTTGGGCCATCTTCCATTGCTTTCCCAGGCCATCACAGAGAGCTGGATTGGAAGTGGAACAGCCAGGACTTGAACTGGTGCCCTTATGGGATGCAGGCACTGCAGGCAGCAGCTTTACCCACAGTGTTGGCTCCAGGGATTTATTTTATTTGTTTGAAAGGCAGAGTTAGAGAGAAAGGGAGAGACAAAGAGAGAAAGAAGGCGTCCATCTGCTGATTCACTTCCCAAATGTCCACAATAGCTGAGGGTTGGACCAGGCTGAAGCCAGGAGACCCATGGGACTCCCACATGGATGCAGGGGCCTAGGACTTGGGCCATTCTCTGCTGCTTTCCCAGATGCATTAGCAGGGAGCTGGATAGGAAGTGGAGTAGCTGGGACTCGATCCAGTGCCCATATGGGATGCTAGAAAAGTTATTTATGTATTTATTTGAGAGGCAGAGAGAGATAGAGCTCTTTTCTGCTGATTTACTCCTCAGATGTCGCAGTGGCCCCTGGCTGGGATTGAGATACCCTAGGGCTTCCAAGTGAGTGGCAATAGCCCAGTTACTTGAGCCATCGCCACTGCTTCCCAGGGTCTGCATTAGCAGGAAGCTGGATTCAGGAGCCAGAGCCAGGTCATTTTGACCTATGACTTAACTGCTAGACTAAATGCTTCTTCCCTGTTTTTCATTTTCTTTTGATAGCTTGTCCTAGCAGGTATAAAATGATATCACATTGTGGTTTGATTTTTATTTCCCTAATGACTGCTAATATGGAGTGTCTTTTCATATGCTTGTCATCTGTACCTCATTCAGAGAAATGTCTGTCTAATTTCTTTTCCTGTTTTAACATTGTATTGTTTGGGGGTTCCAAAGTTGGAGTACTTTATTACACATATTAGTGTTTTGTTAGATACATGATTTACAAATACTTTTTATCATTCTGTGGGTTCTTTTTGTACTTTCTCACTTCCTTTTATGTTCAAAAGTTTTTAATTTTGATGGAGTCTGATTTTTCTATTTTGTTGCTGTTGTTTTTGGTGTCATTGCCAAATCCAAGGTCATAATGATATACTTCTATGTTTTTTTTTTTTAAATATGTATCTAGGCCGGTGCCGCGGCTCACTAGGCTAATCCTCTGCCTTGCGGTGCCGGCACACAGGGTTCTAGTCCCGGTCGGGGCGCTGGATTCTGTCCCGGTTGCCCCTCTTCCAGGCCAGCTCTCTGCTGTGGCCAGGGAGTGCAGTGGAGGATGGCCCTGCACCCCATGGGAGACCAGGAGAAGTACCTGGCTCCTGCCATCGGATCAGCGCAGTGCGTGGTGGCCATTGGAGGGTGAACCAACGGCAAAGGAAGACCTTTCTCTGTCTCTCTCACTGTCCACTCTGCCTGTCAAAAAAAAAAAAAAAATATATATATATATATATATATGTATCTATTTATTTATTTGAAAGAGTTACAGAGAAAGAGGGTGAGACAGAGAAAAATCTTCCATCTGCTGGTCCCTGCTTTGAAAGCTATTGCTTTTCACAGTACGGAATGATAGACCTTTTTTTTTTTTTTTTTTTTTTTGACAGGCAGAATTAAACAGTGAGAGAGAGAGAGACAGAGAAACAGGTCTTCCTTCTGTTGGTTCACCCCCCTAATGGCCGCTATGGCTGGCTCACTGTGCCCATCCGAAGCCAGAAGCCAGGTGCTTCCTCCTGGTCTCCCATGCGGGTGCAGGGCCCAAGCACTTGGGCCATCCTCCACTGCCCTCCCGGGCCACAGCAGAGAGCTGGATCAGAAGAGGAGCAACTGGGGCAGAATCCGGTGCCCCAACCAGGACTGGAACCTGGAGTGCCGGCTCCTCAGGCAGAGGATTAGCCAAGTGAGCCGCGGGCGCTGGCCAGAATGATAGACCTTTTAAAGAGTGTTTCTCAGCTCCAGCCATGCCTCAGAATCACTGGCAAAGCTTTTTAAAAATGAATCACCTTTGGGGCTGGCACTGTGGAGCAGCATGTTAAAGCCCTTACCTGAAGCACTGGCATCCCATATAGGTGCGGGTTTGAGTTCCAGCTGCTCCTCTTTCAATCCAGCTCTCTGCTATGGCCTGGGAAAGCAGCAGCAGATGGCCCAAGTCCTTGGGGCCTTGCACCCACGTGGGATACCTGGAGGAAGCTCCTGGCTCCTAACTTCACATCGGCTCAGCTCTGGCCATTGGGGCCATCTAGGGGGAGTGAACCAGTGGTTGGAAGGCGTCTCTCTCTGTCTCTACCTCTTTCTGTAACTGTCTTTCAAATAAATAAATCTTCATTAAAAAAAATCACCTTTAGGGTACAGTATGTGTGTGTGATTACCTGCAAGATTTGGTATGGACATGTATCTGAAAAATAAAACTGCAGAGATTACAATTCTCTAAATAAACTAATAGTATATTTATGGACTAGAAAACCTCAATTAGGGTTCTTGCCATCCTTGTGGGAGACCTGGATTGAGTTCCTTGCTCCTTGCTTTGACCCGGCCTAGCCCCAGTCATTGCAGGCATTGGGAAATGAACCAGTGAATAGGTGTTCTCTCTGTCTCCCTATCTCTAAAATAAATATATAAAAATTTTTTTTTTTTTTAATAAAGAAGTAGGGCTGGCACGGTGGTGTAGCGCGTAAAGCTGCCGCCTGTAGTGCCGGCATCCTGTATGGGCACTGATTTAAGTCCCGCTGCTCTACTTCCAATCCAGCTCCCTGCTCATGCACCTGGGAAAGCAGTGGAGTATGGCTCAAGTGTTTGGGCCCCTGCACCCGTGTGGGACACCCAGAGGAGGCTCCTGGCTCTTGGCTTTGGGCTGATCTAGCCCTGGCCACTGTGACCATTTGGGGAGTGAACCAGTGGATAGATGGAAGCCTCTCTCTCTCTCTCTCTCTCTCTCCCCTCTCTCCTCTCTCCTCTCTCCTCTCTCCTCTCTCCTCTCTCCTCTCTCCTCTCTTCTCTCTTCTCTCTTCTCTCTCTTCTCTCTCTTTTTCCTCTCTGTCTCTCTCTCTCTCTCTCTCTCTGTCTCTCTCTCTCTCTCTCTCTTTCCTTCTCTGTAGCTCAGCCTTTCAAATAAATAAATCTTAAAAAAAATAAAAAGAAAAAGGAAAAGGTGAAGGAGTTTTTATACTTACTGTTATCAGTACAATGTAGTATTGGTATACTGTTGGATGTACCAGTTGAATAGAATAGAGTCCAGAAATAGACCACACATGGCCACCAACTGCTGTTTGACAGTGGTGTCAATCTCTGTTGAATAGTTGTTAAAGTGCAGGACTCAGCAGATGAGTCAGCTAAGTTAAGTAATCAGAGGGAAGGGCAGCCTTCTCAACAAGTGGCACTGGAATCACTGGAAAAGAACTTTTTTCTCTGCCTCATCATAAACAAAAACTATTTCAGAATTGATTGCAAGCGTAATTGTAAATGTATATGAAATAATAAAATGTAAAGTTATAAAACTTAGAGGAAAAAGGAGAAAATTTGTGTAACCTTGGGACGGAAAAAGATTTCTAGAGGGCACAAAAGCAATAACTATAAAAGAAAAAAAAAGGATAAATTTGATTCATCACATTATTAAGAACTTAATGCTGTTTAGAAATTTTGATAAGAAAATGAAAAGGCAAGCCACAGAGCAAATATCCATAATATAAATATCTGACATAGGTATTCACAAAAGAAAATTAATTACCCCAGGATATTATGACTCAATAGGTATGGGGTGGGGCCTGTCCACCTACTTAAATCACCAAAAGAACTTCTTTTCTTTGTTTCTTTGTTTTTTAATGTTCTATCAGATTTCAGAACATTTGTCAAAGGACTAAAAAGTGATTTGGCTATAATTTTTAAAAATTACATAAAAACAATACAGAAAATGTCATTTACATGTTTTTCTTAGCGTGAAAGTGCCTTGAATTCTGGATGTGGGCTTGGGTAGGGGTTGCTGCCCACTGTCAGCAGGAGGAAAATCTCTCGCAGATAATTGTTAAATCACAGGAATCAACAAATAGATCAGTGGAACTAAGTTAGAGTTTTAAAAAATGTTCCTGGGGCCGATGCTGTGGCTCACTTGGCTAATCCTCCACCTGCAGCGCCAGCATCCCATATGGACGCTGGGTTCTAGTCCCGGCTGCTTCTCTTCCAGTCCAGCTCTCTGCTGTGGCCCAGGAAGGCAGTGGAGGATGGCCCAAGTGCTTGGGCCCTGCACCCGCATGGAGACCAGGAGGAAGCACCTGGCTCCTGGCTTCGGATCAGTGTGGTGCGCCGGGCCGTGGCGGCCATTAGGGGGGTGAACCAATGGAAGGAAGACCTTTCTCTCTGTCTGTCTCTGTCTATAACTCTCTCTCTGTCTCTCTCTCTCACTGTCTAACTCTGCCTGTCAAAAAAAAAATACATGTATAAATAAAAATTTAAAAAGTTCCTGTTTGGTAAGGGTGGCATGTATAATTAGGGAATTTAAAATGTACTACTCAATAAATTGTACAGATGTGTATCTTTTTACCCTACTTTTATAAGTTCTAGATCTAGATAGGCTTTTCCTCTTCTTAATTTCCCAAGTCTTCAAAATTTCAAGCAGGAAAGGATTCCCCAACACACTTACCGTATATCTTCTCTACAGTTCTGCTAAGAATCTAGTTGTCACACATGAGGTAGTGGTGACCCTGCATTTAAATTTTTAACTTTGAGAAACAGTATATTCTGTTCTGAAAATACTGAACTCAGAATGCTACAGTAAGCATTATTTGCATATATTTATATATGTTGGGATTGAAGTTTGAGCTTTTGACTTTAACTGTCATCACTGACCTTCTTGGGAACAAAGTGAATAAAATACTTTTGTTTTGGGGATCACATGACAAGTGTGTTAATTTATAGCTTTAAATGATAGAGGCCACCTGTAGGGCAAATATTGAGTAATATGATCCTGGGGAAAGTCTCAAGGCTTTCATTTGGCTTGCTGATAAAGGGAATATATTATTACACAACCTCTTGCTCCCAGTGGCAATTAAAATTACTAAAAATAATTTAATCATATGGGCTAATAATGAGAAGGCTTTACTCTCTTTAGAAGTTGGCACCTGTTTTTCTTTGTTAATTCTATGGTAAACAGATTTCTGAATGGAAAAAAAAATTTTGTAAGCTCAATAATGCTCCATTACTCTTTTTAAAAAAATCTTTTTTTTATTTTTTTTTATTTTTTTTATTTTTTGACAGGCAGAGTGGACAGTGAGAGAGAGACAGAGAGAAAGGTCTTCCTTTTTGCCGTTGGTTCACCCTCCAATGGCCGCCGCGGCCGGCGCGCTGCGGCCGGCGCACCGCGCTGATCCGATGGCAGGAGCCAGGAGCCAGGTGCTTTTCCTGGTCTCCCATGGGGTGCAGGACCCAAGCACCTGGGCCGTCCTCCACTGCACTCCCTGGCCACGGCAGAGGGCTGGCCTGGAAGAGGGGCAACCGGGACAGAATCCGGCGCCCCGACCGGGACTAGAACCCGGTGTGCCGGCGCCGCTAGGCGGAGGATTAGCCTAGTGAGCCGCGGCGCCGGCCAAAAAAAATCTTTTAAAAATTATTTATTTATTTATTTGAATTTAATTATTATTTGGAATTATTTAATTATTTATTTGAAGGAGAGAAAGAGAGATATCTTCAATCCACTGATTTCACTCCCCAAATGGCTTCAATGGCTGGAGCTGGGCCAGTCTCAAACCAGGAGCCTGGAACTCATTCTGGATCTCCCACATGGGTGGCAGAGACCCAAACACCTGGGCCATCTTCTGCTGCTTTCCCAGGCACATTAGCAGGGACCTGGATCAGAAGTAGAGCATCTGGGACCTGAACCAGTGCTGGTATGGGATGCTGGTATTGCAGGAGGTGGCCTATCCCACTGTGCCACAATGCTGGCCTCTCCATTGCTTTTTTTTTTTTTTTTTTTTAAGATTTATTTATTTATTTGAAAGTCTGAGTTATAGAGAGCCAGAGAGAGAGAGAAAGAGAGAGAGAGAGAGGTCTTTGATCCACTAGTTCACTCCCCAGATGACCGCAGTGGCCAGAGCTGTGCTGATCCTAAGCCAGGAACTAGGAGCCAGGAGCTTCTTCTGGGTCTCCCATGCGGGTGCAGGGGCCTAAGGACTTGGGCCATCTTTCACTGCTTTCCCAGGCCATAGCAGAGAGCTAGATTGGAAATGGAGCTGCCGGGACTCAAACTGGCATACCCATATGGGATGCCAGCACTGCAGGCAGTAGCTTTACCCATCACACCACGTTACCATCCCCCCTTCCATTATTATTAATCTTTATGTAATTAAGATTTTTTCTTTGAGTTGAATTTTCAGATAACTGAAGCTTAGGTTCTTAAAGAGCAATTCTTAACTATTGATGAAGTTCAATGGATCACTTTTTGAAAACAAAAATTTCTTTATTTGAAAGGCAGAGAGACTAAGAGAGACATACACACAGAGATCTTCCATCTGCTGGTTCACTATTCAGATGCTTGCAACTGCCAGGGCTAGGGCAGGTAGAAGCTAACAGTCAAGAACTTTATCTGGGGTCGGTGCTATTGTGTTGTGGGTAAAGCCATCACCTACAGTGCCAGCATCCCATGTGGGTACCGGTTCAAGTCCTGGCTGCTCTGCTTGTGATCCAGCTCTCCACTATGGCCTGGGAAAGCAGTAGAAGATGGCCTAAGTCCTTGGCCCCCTGCACCCTCATGGGAGACCTGGAAGATGCTCCTGGCTCCTAGTTCCTGGCTGCAGATTGGTTCAGCTCCGGCCATTGCAGCCATCTGGGTAATGAACCAGCGGATGGAAGACTTACCTCTTTCTCTCTCTGCCTCTCTGTAATTCTGCCTTTCAAATAAGTTAATCATAAAAAAAAAAGAAAAGAGATTATCTGGGTCTCCCACGTAGATGGCAGTATCCTAGTATTTGAGCCCTCATCTGATGTCTCCCAGGTGCTCCTTATCAGGAAGCTGAAATCAGGAGCAGGACCAGACCTTGAACCCATTTACTTTAACATGGGATGGGGGCATCCTAAGTACTGTCTTAACCACTATGCCAAATGTCTATCCCTGTTACTTTTTTTAAAAAATTAATTAATATTATTTGAAAGAATGACAAAGAAGGGGATACACAGAGACAGAGATCTCCATCGGCTGGTTTACTGCCTAAATGGCTGCAGCAAGCCCAGGCAGGGCAGTCTGAAACCAGAAGCCAGGAACTCCATCTTGGTCTCCCACATGAATGGCAGGGGCCCAAGCACTTGGACCATCTTCTGCTGTCTTCCCAAATGCATTAGTAAGAAGGTGGATTGGGGCCGGCGCCGCGGCTCACTAGGCTAATCCTCCGCCTAGCGGCGCCGGCACACCGGGTTCTAGTCCCGGTCGGGGCGCCGGATTCTGTCCCGGTTGCCCATCTTCCAGGCCAGCCCTCTGCTGTGGCCAGGGAGTGCAGTGGAGGATGGCCCAGGTGCTTGGGCCCTGCACCCCATGGGAGACCAGGAAAAGCACCTGGCTCCTGGCTCCTGCCATTGGATCAGCGCGGTGCGCCGGCCGCAGCGCGCCGGCCGCGGCGGCCATTGGAGGGTGAACCAACGACAAAGGAAGACCTTTCTCTCTGTCTTTCTCTCTCACTGTCCACTCTGTCTGTCAAAAAAAAAAAAAAAAAAAAAAAGAAGGTGGATTGGAAGCAGAGCAGCCAGGACCTGAACCTATACTCTGATATGGGATGCCAGCATCCCAAGTAGCAGCTTGCCGTGCTGTGCTGATCTCCCATCACTTTTTTTTTTTTTTAAAGAAAGCTTTTATTTAATAAATATAAGTTTCATAGGTAGAACTTTTGGAATATAGCAGTTCCTTTCCCATCCCATTCTTCATTAAGATTCATTCTCAGTTATTTTCATATACAAATCAACTCTATACCAAGTAAAGACTTCAACAGTTTGCATCCACACAGACACACAAAGTATAAAGTACTGTTTGACACAGAATTTACTGTTAACTCTAGTACAACTTATTAAGGACAGAGGTCTTACATGTGGAGCAAGTGCACAGTGACTCCTGTTGTTGACTTGTATCCTTTAAAGTAGTTATGATAATGTCTAGTTCATTTGTGCTGGTATCGCAAAGTATTCAAGTCTGGATAATTTGTATAAAGAATAAAAACTTATAGTCTCCCAGTTCTGGAAGCTGGATAGTCTGAGATTAAGGCTCTAGCAGATTAGGTTGTCTGTCAGGGCTGCTCTCTTCTTCCAAGATGGCACCTGTTGCTGACTCTTCCAGAAGGGAGGAAAGCCCCAAGGCCCCCCCAGGTGACAGGGCAGGAAAGCAGCTGAGCCAGTGTGTGAAGCCTCTTTCCTAAGAACTTCAGGAGGAAGAGCCCTCATGACTGAATCACTTTTTTTTTTTTTTTTTTTAAATTTATTTGAAAGAGTTACAGAGAAGTAGAGACAGAGGTCTTCCCTCTGCTGGTTCATTCCCCAAATGGCCAGGAGCTTCTTCTGGGTCTCTCATGTGGGTGCAGGGGCCCAAGGACTTGGGTCATCTTCTACTGCTTTCCCAGGCACATCAACAGGGAGCTGGATTGGAAGTGGAGCAGTCAGGACTTGAACCAGAACCCCTGTGCGATGCCGGTGCTGCAGGCTAGGGTTTTAACCTGCTGTGCCACAGTGCCAGCCCCCTAATCACCTCTTAATACAACCAGATTGGCCATTAAGTTTCAGTACATGAATTTTGGAGGAGATTTTCAAACCATAGCAGATGGTAAATTTTATGTTATATGCATTTTACCAGTTTTTAAAAATAGAAAAAAAAATCCAGATTATGTAGAATCTACAGTAAATAAAGTCTTCATGACTTGGGACCAGTACTAAGAGCATTGATTATTCTGAGTAGCTTTTTAGCTGTATTCTTTATTCCTTTTTTTTTTTTTTTGGAAGATTTCTTTATTTGAAAGAGTTACAGAGAGAGGTAGAGACAGAGAGAGAGAGAGGTCTTCCATCCGCTGGTTCACTCCCCAGATGGCTGCAATGGCCGGAACTGCACCGATCCAGGAGCAAGGTGATTCTTCCAGGTCTCCCATGTGGGTGCAGGGGCCCAAGGACTTGGGCCATCTTCTCCTGCTTTCCCAGGCCACAGCAGAGAGCTGGATCGGAAGAGGAGCAGCCTTGACTAGAACTGGTGCTTCAGGCCAGGGCTTTAACCTGCTGTACCACAGCGCCGGCTGCTTTTTTTCTAATATTGTTGTTGATATGACTTTTGTGGGTTTAATTTACATGTAAAATAAAGGTGAAGTTCAAATGACTGAAGCTGTCATAGTTGTTTCTGGCCTCCAGGATGGTTTTGCTTATTCCACTCCTGGCTTACTTGTGTTTTGGTAGTGAGAAATTTTATCTGGATTGTTGCTATCCTGGAAGCATATCTGTGTCTATTAGCTAATTTGGTTTTTACATCTCATCTAATATCTTTTTCTCAGGTTGAGTAATGAAGTAGAGATATGTACATAGTTTTAGTACTCTTTGTTATATGCTTTAAGCTTCTAAAAATTCTGGTCTGTCAGAACCTGTTGTTGGCTGATGATGTCAAATGGGAGGAGTTAGGCATTTCTTGACACTCCCAAGTTTGTAGTCTGATCAATGGGTACAGTGTCTAACTAGAAAGAATACACTATTGTTACTAAATCTTAATTTTCAAGGTTTTTGAGATTCTTGAGGTTCTTGAATAATTGAAGTTAATGGAGAGTGTAAAATATAATTCAGAAAGCTTTTTTATTTTAAAGATTTGTTTATTTGAAAGGTGGAGTTACAGAGAGAGAGGCAGAGGCAGAGAGAAAGTCTTCCATCCATTGGTTTACTCCACAAATGGCTGCAATGGCCGTGGCTGAGCTAGACTGGAGCCAGGAGCTTCATCCAGGTCTCCCATGTGGGTGCAGGGACCCAAGCACTAGGACCATCCTCCGCTGCTTTCCCAGGCACATTAGCAGTGAGCTGGATCAGAAGTGGAGCAACTGGGACTTGAACTGCATCCATATGGGATGCCAGCACTGCAGACTGAGGCTTAAGCCACTGCACCACAGCGCCGGCCCCCAGAAAGTTTTCTTTTTAAGCAAATGTTTTTAGCTTGAAGAGGGATAATTAATATTGGATAAACATTTAGTTGACATGAGGATGTTATCTTTTTCAAAAGCAGTCAACAGGATGTTGGTACTCCTTTTTTTTTTTTTTTTTTTTTTTTTTTTTGACAGGCAGACTTAGACAGTGAGAGAGAGAGACAGAGAGAAAGGTCTTCTTTTTTCCATTGGTTCACCACCCAAGTGGCCGTTATGGCCGGCCCCTTTGCGGCCGGCCCGCTGCAGCCGGTGAACTGTGCCAATCCGAAGCCAGGAGCCAGGTGCTTCCTCCTGGTCTCCCATGTGGGTGCAGGCACCCAAGCACTTGGGCCATCCTCCACTGTCCTCCCGGGCCACAGCAGAGAGCTGGACTGGAGGAGGAGCAACTGGGACAGAATTTGGCGCCCCAACCAGGACTAGAACTCGGTGTGCCGGTGCCACAGGCGGAGGATTAGCCAAGTGAGCTGCAGTGCCGGCCGGTACTCTTACTCTTTAAATATTTTAAGGTATATCAAGTATTCTTTTTAATTCAAATTTTAACTGAAATAAAATTGTACATATTTATGGGGTGCCATGTGAAGTGCCATGTGCCGTTACATGAATCATGACATGTTCAAATCAGGATAAACCAGTCTGTCCACTTAAGCATTTATCATCTCTTTGTGGTGAAAACATTAAACATACTCTTTTGACTTATTAAAAAATACATATATACACATACAGAACATTATTGTTATCTGCAGTCACCTTCTTATGGAACAGAACATCAGAACTTGTGTCTCCTACCTGACTATAACCTAATACCTGTTAATCAACCTTTCCCCATACCTCCCTTTCCCTTACTCTTCTGCAGCCTCTGGTAACTACAGATAGGTTCTTTTTAACTAAGTATAGTTCTTGAAATTTTAAATGCATTCTGCACTATTAGTGGCACAAGTGTTTTCTGGCCCCCTCAGACTTTCATTTTTACATTATCAGTCTTCAACCTTGAGTCACCTGCTTTGAAAGGGTCCACTCTTGGTATCTGCTGTCTGTGCAGTGAAGTAGTTCTTGTAAAGATTGTGAAACCAGCACAAATGTCCTGTCTCTTCCTTTCATTTCTTTGGCTCTCTCACACATTTTTTTTTACAACAGTTATTTCATATTTACATATTGTCCACACTTGGTGGGAACAAGAAGGTGGTAAACACTTTCCTGAAGTTTGAACTTGTATCTCATATCACCCTTTTGTTGTCTGCTATATCAGAAGAAGAGCTAATTGTTTGAACTTCCTGGATTACAGCCCTTTTTATTTTATTTTTTTATAAAGATTTATTATTTATTTGAAAGGCAGAGTCACAGAGAGGCAGAGAGAGAGAGAGAGAGAAGTCTTCATCTCCTGGTTCACTCCCCAGATGGCCACAGTGGCCGGAGCTGGGCCAATCTGAAGCCAGGAGTCAGGAGCCAGGAGCTTCTTCCGGGTCTCCCGTGTGAATGCAGGGGCTTTCTTCTGCTGCTTTCCCTGGCTGTAGCAGAGAGCTGCATCGGAAGTGGAGCAGTTGGGACTCTAATCTGTGCCCATATGTGGGTGCTGGCACTGCATGCAATGGCTTTACCCACTACTCCACAGCGTTGGCCCTTGATTACAGCCTGTTTTAGCTGGGACAAAACCTCATATCCCTGCGACTCTTGCTCTTATTCTATTCTGTTAAATAGTTTTTTTTTTTTCTCCTTAGAATGAAATGAGTCTCCCTGACTTTAATCCAGTGCCTCCTGGATTTGCAACCTACAATTTTATTATAACTATTAAGAGAGTTGGCCTCCTTACCAATAAACACAGTGACTTCTTCTTTACCTTCATCCCCCTGAATTTTCTGCAGTATTTAGCAACCTTTCCAAAATGGCTTGCCATGGGCTCACTTTTTATAATAATAGCTCTGTTGACATAATTCTCATACCATCCATTTAACCAATAAAAGCGTATACAATCAGTGTTTTTTGGTATAATAAATAGGTTGTACAACCATCACCATAATCTAATTTCAGAACACTTTTTATCACTTCAAAAAGAAAGCCTTGGAGCTGGCACCGTTGCTCACTTGGTTAATCCTCCGCCTGCAGCGCTGGCATCCCAGATGGGCGTCGGGTTCTAGTCCCTGCTGCTCCTCTTCCGGTCCAGCTCTCTGCTATGGCCTGGGAAGGCAGTGGAGCATGGCCCAAATCTTTGGGCCCCTGCACCCGTGTGGGAGACTGGGAGAAAGCTCCTGGCTCCTGGCTTCAGATCGGTGCAGTTCCTGCTGTTGTGGCCATTTGGGGAGTGAAGCAACGGAAGGAAGACCTTTCTCTCTGTCTCTTCCTCTCACTGTCTGTAACTCTACTTTTCAAAATAAATGAATAAAATCTTAAAAAAAGAAAAAAAAACCTTTTCTCCTTCACTCCCCATTTTTCTCCACACCCCTCAGCTCTGAGCAACCACTGATCTTTCTTTATAGATTTGCCTGCTCTGGACATTTTGTATAAGTGGAGTCAGAAAGTAACTGACTTTTTGTGATTGGCTTCTTTAATTTTGCATAATATTTTTAAGGCTCATTCTTGTACTGTGTAACAATATTTTATTTTTACTGCCACAAAATACTCCTTTTTATGGATATACTCTATTTTGCTTATCTACTAGGTTTTTTTTTTTTTTTTTTTTTTTTTTTGACAGAGTGGACAGTGAGAGAGAGACAGAGGGAAAGGTCTTCCTTTTGCCATTGGTTCACCCTCCAATGGCCGCCGCGGCCGGCGCGCTGCAGCTGGCACACCGCACTGATCCGATGGCAGTACTTATCCTGGTCTCCCATGGGGTGCAGGGCCCAAGCACTTAGGCCATCCTCCACTGCACTCCCTGGCCACAGCAGAGAGCTGGCCTGAAAGAGGGGCAACCGGGACAGAATCCGGCGCCCCAACCGGGACTAGAACCTGGTGTGCCGGTCGCTTATCTACCAGTTGATAGACATTTGGGTTGTTTCTACTTTTTGACTATTGTGAATAAAATACTGTTATAAATATTCATATACAGGTTTTTTGTGTTTTTTTTGTTTGTTTGTTTCTCTTGGGTGTATATATACCTAGGTTTGGATTTTCTGTAGAATGCTAACTCTATGTCTAACTTTTTGTGGAACTGCCAAACAGTTTTCTGTAGCAACTACACCACTTCGTATTTTTACCAGCAGTGTGAGGAATCTGGTTTCTCTACATCCCCCTAAAACTTTGATTGTTTGACTTTTTGATTGTACCCAGTCTAGTGGGTTTGAAGTAGAATTACCTGTGGTTTTGATTTACATTTCTCTTGTGACTAATAACATGAAGTGTCTTTTAACTTGTCATTTGTATATCTTCTTTTTAAAAAATGTCTATTCAAATCCCTTGCCCCTTTAAAAGATTGAGTTGTTTTTGTGTTGAGCTTTATATATTCTGGATATATCTCTTATTAGCTGTATGAAGTACAAAAGTTTCTGATTTCGATGAAGGCCAGTTTATCTTTTTTTTTTCCTCTTTTGTTGCTTGTGCTTTTGGTGTCTTGAAGAAACCATTGACTAATCCAATGTCATGATTTACTGCTATGTATTTTAAGCCAAGACTTCATTTATCGGTACTTGCAGATTGGAACTTGTTGGGCCAAACATGTTGATAGGCAGATCTCCAAGATTGAATCTTGGCCCATCAATCTTTTTTTTTTTTTTAATTTTTTTTTTTATTTGACAGATAGAGTTAGACAGTGAGAGAGACAGAGAGAAAGGTCTTCCTTCCGTTGGTTCACCCCCCAAATGGCCACTACAGCCGGAGCTACGCCAATCTGAAGCCAGGAACCGGATGCTTCCTCCTGGTCTCCCATGCGGGTGCAGGAACCTGAACACTTGGGCCATCCTCTGCTGCCCTCCCGGGCCACAGCAGAGAGCTGGACTGGAAGAGGAGCAACCGGATTAGTACCCGGTGCCCCAACCGGGACTAGAACCCGGGGTGCTGGCGCTGCAGGTGGAGGATTAGCCAAGTGAGCAACGGTGCTGGCCCATTTTTTTTTTTAAGGATTTATTTATGTATTTGAAAGGCAGTTACAGAGGGAGGGAGAAACAGAGAGAAAGGTCTTCCATCCACTGGTTCACTCCCCAGATGGCCACAATGACTGGAGCTGAGCCGATCCAAAGCCAGCAGCATGAGCTTCCTTTGGGTCTCCCATGCAGGTGCAGGGACCCAAGCACTTAGGCCATCCTCTACTGCTTTCCCAGGCTGTAAGCAGAGAGCTGGATTGGAAGAGGAACAGCTGGGACAAACCAGTACTCATATGGGATAACGATGCCATAGGTTGAGGCCTAGCCCACTACTCCACAGCACCGGCCCCTTGAACATACTCTTGTGCCTAATGGTATTTGAATCAATTTAAAGCATACAATTTCTTATGTATTATCCTAATTTATTTCTTCCTTCTCTGGTGCATTTTAAAGTTTGAAAATTGCATTGCTTTTTCTCTGAAGACCTAGTTTCTGAGCTTAGCTCCTTGTACTTGGAGTACCTGGTATTATCTTAGACGCAGCAGGACTGAAATTAAGTTTATCTTCCTGTAAAACCCACTGCCTTGTGTCTGACATTGGTATTACTTAATTTGGAGCCTGGTGTTCTTTCTCAAACTTTTGTTTGTGTCAGTGGTTTTCAAATTGTTTCTTGAAAATTGCTGTGCACTTTAATCACCTTTCGTTGACTGTATGTTTTGGGCTTCATCCAAAATATTGTTTGAAGGAAAGTGTTAAGAAACTGAAAAAAATTGAAAAACTGCCTTGTGTCCAAATAAGTAAATGTATCTAGATATATCTGTGTGTCTTTCTTTTTTTTTAACAAATATCAATCACATGATTCATATTTTTAAAAACTATACCTGAAAAATTCTCAAAGCCCAAAAAGCATATTCAACAAATTTCCTCTAAGTGAAAACATGCATGAAACTACCATCCAAGTTGAGAAAGAGAATGTTGCTAGCACCCTGGAAATACTCCTTTCCAGTTAATACTCCTCTTTCCTTTCCCACAGTAACTTTATCCTAACTTTTAATTCCAAATGCCTTTTATGCATAATATAGCCTCCATATAAAACATTCTTTTTAATGAATGTATGTACTAATGTGTATAGTACATACATTCATACATACAAATTTTTGTAATGAAAATTTATTTGTGACACAGAGAGAACCCACCTGCTGGTTCACTCTCCAAATGCTTGAGAACTTATTTTTTTCTTTATTTTTTAAGATTTATTTATTTATTTGAAACTGTTACAGAGTGAGAGGGAAGACAGAGAGATCTTTTATCTTCTGGCCCATTTCTTTTATTTATTTGAGAGGTAGAGTTACAGACAGTGAAAGGGAGAGAGAGAAAGGTCTTCCTTCCATTGGTTCACTCCCCAAATGGCCGCTACGGCCGGCGTTGTGCAGATCCAAAGCCAGGAGCCAGGTGCTTCTCCTGGTCTCCCACGTGGGTGCAGGGGCCTAAGCACTTGGGCCATCCCCGACTGCCCTCCTGGGCCACAGCAGAGAGCTGGACTGGAAGAGGAGCAACCGGGACTAGAACCCGGCACCCATATGGGATGCTGGCGCCGCAGATGGAGGATTAACCAAGTGAGCCACGGCGCTGGCCCCCCATGAATAGTTTTTTCATAATATACATTTTCCATTAACATTTGGGTTATTTCCAGTTTGGGGCCATAGTGAATAAAGGTGCTGTGATCATTTGTGTGTACATACACCTGTTACATGTTTCTCTTCAGTATATGCTTCAGGAATCTCCACTCCTCCCACACCTTTTTTTTTTTTTTTTTTTTTAAGGGAGAGATGAAGGGGAGGGGAGAAGAAAGGGAGAAAAAGAGAGTGAGAGATTTCACAACTGCTGGTTTACTCCTCAAGTTCCTACAACAGCCAGGGCTGAGCCAGGCTGGAGTAAGGAACTCAGTTTGGGTCTCCCATGTTGGTTGCAGAGACCCACTCAGTGCTTGTTTTTATTTTATTTTATTTTAAGATTTTAGGCCAGTGCCGCGGCTCACTAGGCTACCGATCCGCCTCGCGGCGCCGGCACACCGGGTTCTAGTCCCGGTTGGGGCGCCGGATTCTGTCCCGGTTGCCCCTCTTCCAGGCCAGCTCTCTGCTGTGGCCGGGGAGTGCAGTGGAGGATGGCCCAGGTGCTTGGGCCCTGCACCCCATGGGAGACCAGGAGAAGTACCTGGCTCCTGCCATCGGATCAGCGTGGTGCACTGGCCCACAGCGCACCGACTGCGGCGGCCATTGGAGGGTGAACCAACAGCAAAAGGAAGACCTTTCCCTCTGTCTCGCTCTCTCTCACTGTCCACTCTGCCTGTCAAGAAAACAAAACAAAACAAAACAAAGATTTTATGTATTTTATTTGAAAGGCAGAGTTAAATGGAGAGGGAGAGGGAGACACAGAGATCTTCCGTCTGCTGGTTCATCCCCAAATGGCCTACAGACTCCCCAACAGACAAGGCTGGGCCAGGCCGAAACCAGGAGCCAGGAGCTTCATTTGGGTCTCCTACATGGGTGCAGCAGTCCAAAGACTTGGATCATCTTCGCTGCCTTCCTAGGCACATTAGCAGGGAGCTGGACTGGAAGTGGAGCAGCCGTGACGCCAACTTCACAGGTGGCTGCTTAATTCATTAGGCCACAATGCTGGCCCCAGGTGCTTGGGTATAAGCTACAAGCTGGAATTGGAAACAGAACTGGGACTGGAACCCAAATACTGATATAAGATGCAGTGTCCCAAATGGTATCTTTAACCACTATACTAGATGCCAACCCTTGATTTTTTTTTTTTATAACTGTAGATTCATGTGCATATTGCATTTGCAATTGATATTACAGTTGTAAGCAATAATAGAGAGATCTTTTGTGCCCGTTACCAAATTTCCCTTAATTGTAACATTTTTGCAAACTATAGTTCAATATTACAACCAGGCTATTGATTTTGATACAATCTACAGATTTTACTTCAATTTCTCCAATTTTTCTTCTATTTGATTTGTTTCTTAGAGAAAAACTAATGGTTTAACCTTTAGAGTCAAGAGTCATTTGTTCTTGATTTTGATGCTCAACATGCAAATTATATCTACTTCTTGTTACAGAAATGGCACCCTGCCACTTCCCTGGGACATTTAATCCAGGCAGAATAATTCCTGGGCAACCTTCATCTATGTGTCTGCCAACAGCTGCCTTCTTTTCTTACAAGGTTACATAAACTCTGCAGCTGAGTGTCCATATGCAGTAAAGTGAATTTGACAGGTTCTGAACTCCAAATAAAGAATCTGTTATTTTCATCCCATCTTTGATGATCCTGAAAGCACTGGTGGGTCTGGCAGTATGTTCATGTCACCTGTATTTCCTGAACAATATTGAGAAATAAAGAGGGTTTGCTCAGTCTGTCTGACCCTGGGTATTCACTGTGAATAGCGTTTGTACGATTAAAATAATGATGCACTTGTATTTCATGTCATTCTGTAGGTTCAAAATAAACAATACAAGGAGATGTATTTTGCCTATTCACAATTTCTTAATTTGAGGTAATAAAAATTATTTTTTGGAAAGTTATAAAATACTAACACAATTATGTGTAAAACTGCAATACTGGGCAGTGGCTCACTTGTTAATCCTCTGCCTGTGGCGCCGGTATCCCATATGGGCCCTGGGTTCTAGTCCCGGTTGCTCCTCTTCCAGTCCAGCTCTCTGCTGTGGCCTGGGAAGACAGTGGAGGATGGCCCAAGTGCGTGGGCCCCTGTACCGGCATGGGAGACCAGGAGGAAGTCTATAACTCTACCTGTCAAATTGAAAAAAAAAAAATGCAATATTTAGATCCCAAGAAAATAGGAGTTCACTGTGGTTAAGTCAGACTGCACATAATAATTAGTGATAATTGACTTTTTTCCAAAGATTGAATTTTTGCCAAGTTTTTATGTATTATTACTGGTGTGAGTTTTCCCCTTTCTCTGCTTTTCATCTAGAGTCACCAGAAGAAAATTTAAAATACTTCTTAAGTGGCTCTTTCCTGTAGGTCATCCTGCATACACTATTCTTTTTAAATTAAAAAGCAAAATGGAAAAAAAAAAGCTTATTTGAGAGAGAGAGATCGATCCCATTTAGGAAACTGATTTCATCTCCAAATACCCTCAATGGCTGTGTAGCTGTGGCCTGGTAGGGGCCAAAGCCAGGAGCTGGGAACTCAATATAGTATTTCCACATGGGTGGCAGGGACCCATCTACTTGGGTCTGCATTCCCAGGCAGGTACAATCAGGAGTTGGAGCCAAGATTCAAACCCAGGCACTCCATATGGATGCAGGTATTTAACTATTAGGCAAAGTGCCCACTACCTCCTCATTTTTGCTAGTTCCAAGTCTAAAAGGGAACCTGGCTCAGGTGAGAATTGTCTTTGCTGCACATCCCCTAGCCCATACATCCTCTTTATTCTATAGAGAGGCTTCGGTTGTAAGGAAAGTTACCTGGTTAAGGGCTATTCCAAGTGTTGGCAGAGATAATCTTTGGTCTTCACAGAGATCTGTAATTTCTTTTTGTTTTTGAACATGGCTTCAAAATAGAAGGGGCCATGAACTCTTGACATCATCTGGTATCCACTGGTGATCCATCAGCTCTGAAACTTCTCACTTTGTCTTGGAAGCTTGGTTGGTGTCTGTGGGCACGGCTGCTCCAATTTCATTTCTTATTAGTCATTGCCATTATCTTGGCCCAGATCAGTAAACGCTGTGAAACCCAAATACACTGCAGTGTAGTACCATTATGTAGAACCTGCTCAAGATGCATCCAATGTGACTAGTTTGCTTCCTTGCTACAGAATAGCCTTGAAACAGAGGTTTGGGGAGTTCCTATTGTGGCATAGCAGGTTAAGCTGCCACCTGCTATGCTGGCATCCCACATGAATACTGGTTCGAGTCCTAGTTGCTCCACTTCCATTCCAGCTCACTGCTAATGCACTTGGAAAGGCAGTGGAAGATGTCCTAAGTGCTTGGGCCCCTGACACCCACGTGAGATCCCGGATGCAGTAGCTTCAGTCTAGCCCAGCCCTGGCCATTGTGGCTATTTGGGGAGTGAACCAGTGGATGGGAAATCTGTCCCTATTTCTCCTCTCTGTGTAACTCTACCTTGCAAATAAATAAATAAATCTTAAAAAACAAAACAAAACAGGGGGTCAGTTGAAATAGGACCACTTTGGTTGTGACAGAGCTTGAGAATTTGTTGTTGATTCATCTACTGGTCAGAGAGAGAGGACATTTTTTACATTCCTTTTAAAAAAAAAAGACTTAGAGAAAGAGTTCTTCCATCTGCTAGTTCACTTCTCAAATGGCCTCAATAGCTGGAGCTGAGCCTATTCGAACTCTTCTGGGTCTCCCACATGGGTGTGGGGTCCAAGCACTTGGGCCATCCTTTGTTGCTTTCCCAGGTGCAGGGAGCTGGATCGTATGTGGAACAGCTGAACTCAAACTGATGCCCTTATGGGATGCTGATGCTGCAGGCCAGGGCTTTAACCCGCTGCACTACAGGGTTGGCCCCATACATTCCCTTTCATTCATTATGTCCAGAAACAGAGTAACCAGTCATAGGAGAAGGCCTCCCTGTTTTCCTTTTAGATTTTTTGAAAATCCATCCTCTGGGTTGTTGAAGTGGTACTTTTATATTAAGAAAGACTATTTGGCAATACAGTTTCCATTTTCTCTGAAGACTGTTTTAGTTGAGCATCAGATATTTGCCATCAGATATTTGTGTGAGCTTACTATTGCTGGACAGATGGAGGACCTTTCTCTCTCTCTGCCTCTGCCTCTCTTTAACTCTGCCTTTCAAATAAATAAATAAATCTTTAAAAAAGAAACAAAAAACACATTTTAGACTGAAAGTTCCTAAACCAAAGGTTTGCTGTGACCACTCTGAAAGTCCTTGTCCTGATGAAAAAAAGCAGGCTATAAAACATGCACTGTTGGGGGCCAGCGCTGTGGCTCACTTGGCTAATCCTCCGCCTGTGGCACCGGCATCCCATGTGGGCACTGGGTTCTAGTCTCAGTTACTCCTCTTCCAGTCCAGCTCTCTGCTGTGGCCCAGGAGGGCAGTGGAGGATGGCCCAAGTGCTTGGGCCCTGCACCTGCATGGGAGACCGGGAAGAAGCACTTGGCTCCTGGCTTC